>NC_134781.1:37733645-37766145 GCF_046742065.1 Oratosquilla oratoria | reverse complement strand
TACGGAATCCATTTGGGTAGATGTTATATATTGGCTTTTCCTGATGTGCCAATCAGTTTCCCTGCTCTTCATTGTCACACGGAAGGGTAGAATGGAAACATGTGGTTTGGGCACGGTGTATATTTTCATACTGTTTACATCATGGCGCTCCGGGAAGCGCGCGAATTCAACATTTAACAAAACAAAAACAAAAGGCGCATATCGCCATTAACCTAAACATTTCTTTAATTTGAATACACTACATATTCCTCCCCTCTTATTCTTGATGGGTTTACACAAAATAAAATGTTACATGGTTTCTATTAACCTTTCACTAGGTTTCACTGACCTATTTGACCTTCTCAAATGAGGCTCAGTAGGAACATAAGGTTCATTAACAGATTTGTCAATGTTATGATTAGGAAGTAATTCAGTGGCACCTGCAGGTTGCAAAATGGTATCACTGCTAACACAGTCATTTACAGTTTCCTTGTTTCCAACATTACTGCTAGTAGTTGGTTTAGTAAATGAATTTTCAACTTGATAATTAAACAGAGAAGATGCAGAAACTGGTGATTTTCCATTTTCAATAGTATTATACCTAGCTTTCAATTGATCACAATGTCTACGCCAAATTAAGTCTCCACTTTCGGTTAACACTTTTACAACATAATTTCTGGCACCTGTAACCTCAATAATAATGCCTGGTAACCAAGGTTCACCTCTAGAATTGTTTTTTGTAAAAACTGCTTGTCCAACTTCAAATCTGCTTTCTACACAATCAAGAGCATTTTTCTTGTTCACTAGCACATTCTCTTCCTCCTTTGTTTTAGTCGTTTTACATATGGCAAGAGGAGATTTAATTTTTCTGTGAAACATCATTTCTGCAGGGCTTTCTTTTGTACCTGAATGAATGGTTCTCCTATTGTTATACAGAAACCTACTAACTCTTGTGTTAATTGATCCACTGTGATATTTTAGCATTCCCTGTTTAAAGCTTTTAACATATCTCTCCGCTAATCCATTAGATGCTGGGTGAAAGGGAGCTGGATTGATCAGTTTTATTCCATTCCTTTCATAAAACTCTTTGATATCAGCAGAAACAAAATAAGCAGCATTATCCGAAACAATGACATCAGGAATACCAAAATTAGCAAAGCTTTTTCTTAACAATTCCATAGTATTAGCACTTGTCATGCTTGAAGTATATTGAACATCAATAAACTTAGAATAAGAGTCTACTAAGATAAAAAAAATATATATACTTATTCTCTATTGGTCCACAAGGCTTACTAGCAAAATTCCAAATCAATTTGCTAGAAGAAACTTGATTATTTCTAGCACTACATTCATTACAACTCTTGGCAAGCTCTTCAATATCATCAGAAAGCCTGGGCCACCAAATGTTTTCTCTGGCTTCAGCTTTCTTTGCCACAATTCCATTATGACTGGAATGCAGTAGCTCTAACACTTTAGCTCTTAAGGCAGATGGAACAATAACCCTATTTTTAAATAGAACAACACCCTTAAGAATTGATAAATCATATTTAACATGAGAATATTCTCTACAAACATCCGAGTTGTGAGTCCATCCAAGTTTTACCTGAGAAATTAATTTACTCAGTACAGGGTCTGCTTTTGTCATTTTCTGCACAGATTCAAAAGAAAAGTTAAAAGCATTGAATTTTTCTATAAGTTTCACATATTCTGGTGGTGTACCTGAATTTATACAATCATCAATAGGTAACCCACTCAAAGCATCAGCAACCACATTGGTTTTACCACTTTTATGAACAAGATCATAGATATATTGTGACAACAGAACAGACCACCTGAATCTTGCATTTGAATTTATTGGAATTGCTTTGTTTTTTCCAAATAATCCAAGCAGTGGTTTATGATCCGTTCTCAACTCAAAATTCCTACTTAATAGATAGTATTGAAACTTTGTGACACCAAACACTAATGCTAGCCCTTCCCGGTCCGTCTGTGAGTAATTTTTCTCAGCAGAAGTAAGTTTTTTACTAGCAAATGCAATAGGTTTTTCAACATTATTTTCAACCTGTATCAATACACACCCTACACCTACTGGAGAAGCATCACATTTTAGAATAAATTTTGACTTTCCAGTAAATCATGATAAAACATTAGATTGACATAAAGCTTCTTTAATGACATCATAAGCTACTTGGCACTGGTTTGACCATACAAACTTGACATTGTTTTTTGTTAACTAATAGAGTGGTGACAACATTTCAGAAAACTTAGGGATAAATCTACTATAGTGTGTGACTAATCCAAGAAATGACTGTAGCTCATGCAAGTTTTCTGGTACAGGAGCATCCCGAATAGCTTTAACCTTATTTGGTGATGGAGATAAGCCTTCTCCAGAAATTACATAGCCAAGGAAATCGATGACAGCTTTATTAAACTCGCATTTTTCCAGATTCAACTTGACATTAGCTTCAGCCAATTTATTCAAAACAAGCTTAACTTTATTACTTTGGTCTTCTCTCGACTTGGCGCATATCAGGATGTCATCTAAATAAACAATTAAACCATCAATACCACTTAATAACTGTGATATGTACCTTTGAAAAATTCCCGGCGCTGATGCCAGTCCAAATGGTAGTCTTTTGTATTTAAACAATCCCTTTTCAGTTGAGATAACAAGGTATTTCTGGTCTCCTTCAGAAACCTTCATTTGCAAATATGCATTACACAAGTCAAGCTTACAGAACACCTTATTATCTCCAACTGTAGCCAACATTTCATCAAGCTTAGGTAGTGGGTATTTCTCAATATTAATTTGACCATTCAAATGCTTAAAATCAACACAAATTCTCATTTTTCCTGAATCTTTCAAAACGGGTACAATGGGTGAAGCCCAATCACTATAAGCTACAGGTTCTATGACTTTATTTTCCACAAGGTCCTGTATAGCAATATCAACTAACTCTTTGTGTGCTAAGGGCACTAGCCTTGCTTTGATGAATTTAGGAGTAGCATCTTTTTCACATGTATTCTAGCTTCAACTCCTTTAATAGGTAAATTGTCATTTACTTTATAACTATCCAAAAGTTGTTTAGGATTATCAGAAACATCCATGTCATTTACTAAGTTCACTTTCAAAGCTTCATCTAAACCAGTGATCTTTATGCCTACTTTGTTCATTAAATATCTTCCACACAAATCATTACAGTGTGAATCGGTAACAAAAAATATATGATTTGTACTATAGTTATTAAACCTTACTACAAGATCAACTTGACCTTTTACCATTATTTGATGACTTCCATAAGCAGTCAATTCTTTGGAAGATGGAGTCATTTTAACATTTAGTACTTTTATCCAATTTTCACCTCTCAGTGAAACATATGAACCAGAATCTATCTCTAAAGGTATAGATTTATCATTTAACACAAAATTGTACATTTCTGGTTTAACACATTTTAGACAATTACAAGAAAATTTCAGCAACATGCTTTTATCAACAACATTATTAGCACTACACTGGTGTTCTTCATGCACTGATTCCTGTTCAGAAACTGATTTCACGTTTTTATTCTTAAAACTTTTAGAGCTATTTTGCTTGTATGCATCATTTTGCTTAAATCTACAATTTTTTTGCTAAATGACCCTGTCGACCACAATAGTGGCATTCCGAGTCTTTTAACCTACAAGCAGAACTTGGATGCAGGAAACCACAATGCTTACACTTTGACACAGTCTTGCTATGCACTTTTTGTACTGTACCTGATGAACTGGGATTACTTGTCTCTTCTTCCCCCATGTGAGCTTTTTCAAGCAACAGAATGCGTTCTAGGAGTGTTGAAGATGTTAATACTTCTAGTTTCAGGTCTTCGGCAAGTAGATATTTGAAATAGGGTTCATGGTCCACTGCCATAAATAAATGGTCTCTCAGCCTGCCATCAAACATGGTGCCGAAGTTGCAATCCTTTGCCAGTCTCTTCAAGTCTGCATACAGTTCTTTCACAGATTCTTTTTCAACTTTACGCCGTTGTTGAAACGAACACAAGCTTCGGTGATAAGATGGCTTTGTAATGAAATGGTTTTTCATTAATTCTATCAGCTCATCATATGTCTTCGTAGTTGGCATATCTGGTGCCATTAGATTTGCTAAAATACCAAACATTTTGGTGCCTATGGACACAAATAACTGATTCTTCTTGCCAGCATCAGTTATATCCTTTGTGGCTACATGGGCTTCAAACAAAGCCAAGTAGACATCAAAAGGGAGTTCTTCAGGGTTGAACGGCCCAATCTTGTTTGAAGATGCCCTCTTTCACCCTGGTCTAGCTTCGTGGCTAGAAAACTATCAGACACTTTAGGAAATTGTAACCCTTTCTCCTCTCATATAGGAGAAAACAAGTGATGCCCGGTGCTGTGTAACAGGAAGCAATAAAAGCAAAGGCACCTACACTCTGTGTGGTCACCTCTAGCATAGCTTACCCCGGCGTTATGACGCGCGTAGGCGAAGAAAGTTTAACTGCATATTGACCGTTTATCACTGTTTTCCGGCCTCAACCACCAGACAAAACACTTTGATCCTCGTCGCCATTGTTATGTATTGCCTTTTCCTGATGTGCCAATCAGTTTCCCTGCTCTTCATTGTCACACGGAAGGGTAGAATGGAAACATATGGTTTGGGCACGGTGTATATTTTCATACTGTTTACATCATGGCGCTCCGGGAAGCGCACGAATTCAACATTTAACAAAACAAAAACAAAAGGCGCATATCGCCATTAACCTAAAAATTTCTTTAATTTGAATACACTACAGTAGAGATTACAGGCAAGAATAAGAAAGTTATTATTGGCGTCTTGTACAGACCTCCTAACTTCAGCATTTAGCAGACTGATCCCGTTTCATGAAATTCACAGAGCGTCCCAGTACAAAAACGTTGTGATCATGGGAGATTTTAATTATAGAAACATTGACTGGGAAACTTTAATAGATCAGGAAACAAATAAATTCCTAGATGTGGTGCAGGATAATTTCCTAAAACAAGTGATTACTGATCATACGAGAGGAGTAAATGCTATGGACTTAGTTTTAGCTAATAATGAACACCTAATGATTAACGTAAAAGTGGGAGATAGTCTAGGCTCTAGCGATCATCAAGAAATAAGATTTAATATTATTTGGGAAGAATTAAAAAGTACGAATAACGTCCAAATACCAGACTTTAGGAGAGCAAACTTTGACAATATAAAAACCTATTTGAAATTGAATATGAAATGTCATGCGGACGTTTCGGACATTGTCGAGACTCGGTGTGTGACCGGGGTTCAGGTCATGACTAGAGGTCGGATCACGGAGGGTAATATGCATACCTTGGGTCAGGTCATTTGGGGGCGAGGGCTCAACAGACAGGTTAACGATTTGGATGAAATGTATAGGAATCTAACTGGTTTAATCACTAATGCACAAAATACATTTATCCCCCAGAAGTCAATACGGAAAAAGTAGTAATACTCCCAAATGGATGACGGACAGATTGAAACATGAGATCGGAATGAAAAGAGGACTACGTAAAAATAAAAAAACAGTGAAACACACCTTAGATCAAGATATAACGAAATGGCAAAGCTGATTAAAATGAATACACGTACAGCGAAACGTAATTATGAAATTAAGGTTGCTAGTCAAGCAAGATCCAACCCAAAGAGTTTCATCTCTATAGAACAAAAAATAAAGAAAGAATAGGACCAATTAAAAACGATGACAATGTCATGATAGAATTGGAGGGAAAAAATTAGTGAGGAGTTTAACAATTATTTTCTATGTGTGTTTACTAATGAGAGGTTAGATAAAGTACCTGACTGCGATCCGGTTTTCAGAGGGGATGAAGAAAGTAGTCTAATATCAGCATTAGTAAAGTAGAAGTAGTCAAGCATATTGAAAGAATTAAAGCTACAAAATCCCCGGGTCCAGACGAAAAGTTTCCGAGAATGCTAAAGGATGTGTAAATTTGAAATCTGCGACCAGTTAACTGAAATATTTAATAAATCAGTAGACACTGGTTATGTGCCTACTGCTTGGAGGCAAGCAAAGCGTTCGATAAGGTGCCACACCAGAGACTACTAAATAAAATCAAAGCCCATGGCATAGGAGGAAAAGTGTTAGAATGGATTAGAGCTTGGATTAGTAACAGAAAACAGCGGGTCACCATAAATGGAGTAAAATCTAAGTGGGGCAATGTTACTAGTGGGGTCTCCCAGGGCTCGCTTTTGGGTCCCTTGTTGTTCATTATGTACATAAATGACTTAGATGACGGGATAGATAGTGATGTTAGTAAGTTTGCGGACGACACTTAAAATAGGACGCCTAAGCAAGTCAGGAGACGACGCAGAGAATCTGCAGGATGATCTTAACAAATTGTTCACATGGTCGGTGAAATGGAAAATGAACTTCAATATCTCTAAGTGTAGCGTGTTAAACGTAGGGCTACACAACCCCGAAAATTGATACAGCTTAGATAACACGCTTTTAGAGAAAACTGAGTGCGAGAGAGACTTGGGAGCTCTAGTGAGTCCGGACCTTAAAACCAGGAAGCAGTGCATTAGCGCCAGGAATAAAGCTAACAGAGTATTAGGTTTCATTGCTAGGACGGTAACGAATAGAAGTGCAGAGGTAATCATTAAACTCTATCTAGCGATAGTTAGACCCATCCTTGACTATGCGGTACAGTTTTGGTCTCCGTCCTACAGAATGGACATCAATTCACTAGAATCAGTACAAAGAAGAATGACCAAAATGATATATGGACTCAGAAATTTGCCTTACGAAGAGAGGCTTAGACACCTTAACTTACACTCTGTGGAAAACGCAGAGTGCGGGGTGATCTAATAGATGTGTTCAAGTGGATCAAAGGCTTTAACAAGGGCGATGCAAACAAGGTCATCATATTAAAACAACAGTGCAGGACTCGCAGTAATGGTAATAAACTGGACAAATTTAGATATAAAAAGGAAATAGGCAAGAATTGGTTTACTAATACGGTGGTCAACGAATGGAATAAACTTAGTAACAATGTAGTAAGCGCTGAAACTATGAAACGATTAGACAACTTCATGAATGGGGATGACAGGTGGTGATGGATACGGAGCTGCCGGGAGAGAGGTCATTCCAGGTCTAGGAGCCGACGAAGACAGTCACGACGCAATGCCATCGCCAGGAGTAAGGTTACTACGCAGTGTAAGTACAGCTTGCCCCATCTTGCCACATTTCCGTGCCTCCCGTAGTCGAACTCCGAAACATATTAAATAGCTCACATAATAAAATAGAGCCAACACACCTCCGGTGTTTTTGTCAGCCTACACACCCGCTCGGCTATCCTACCATAGTGGTGGCGACAGTGGTGTTGGAGTTGATACTCTATTACACGCACCCATTCCTCAACTCAGTGAACATATTTACAAATAACACTTCACACTGTTCGGATTACTCAGTGAACGCAAGGAGTGCTAATTATAAAGTGAAACCTCGCATTTCGCGGGAGACAGAGATAAATCCTCGCAATTTGCGAGAGACTGAGACGCGCAGCGCGACCTCGCGAGAAACACATACTTTTCTCACAGGGCAGGGGGACACAGGAACTCCCAGACCTACTAGAGGATAGTGATTGCCTGCCTCATTAGTAATTCATTCTAACCTCTCCGTGTGCGTGTTCACCACACGTGAGAAGGAATTCATTCTAACCTCTCCGTGTGCGTATTCACCACACGTGAGAAGGAATTCATTCTAACCTCTCCGTGTGCGTGTTCACCACACATGAGAAGGAATTCATTCTAACCTCTCCGTGTGCGCATTCACCACACGTGAGAAGGAATTCATTCTAACCTCTCCGTGTGCGTATTCACCACACGTGAGAAGGAATTCATTCTAACCTCTCCGTGTGCGTGTTCACCACACATGAGAAGGAATTCATTCTAACCTCTCCGTGTGCGCATTCACCACACGTGAGAAGAATTAATTTTAACCTCCCGTGTGCGCGTTCACCACACGTGAGAAGGAATTCATTCTAACCTCTCCGTGTGCGCGTTCACCACACGTGAGAAGGAATTCACTCTAACCTCTCCGTGTGCGCGTTCACCACACGAGAAGGAATTCATTCTAACCTCTCCGTGTGCGCGTTTACCACACGTGAGAAGAAATTCATTCTAACCTCTCCGTGTGCGTGTTCACCACACGTGAGAAGGAATTCATTCTAACCTCTCCGTGTGCGTGTTCAACACACGTGAGAAGGAATTCATTATAGCCTCTCCGTATGCGCGTTCACCACACGTGATATGGTATGGTATTTAGGCCAGAGGCCAGGCACTGGGACCGAGGAGGTCATTCAGCGACGTCATGACTGATTGGTGAGAGGGTAAAAGATTAAAATTTGATAAAATATAAAATCATTAAATTTGGTTAAAAAAAAAAAGTAGAAGTGAATAAAATTGTTTTCATAGAGATCTAAATTTCATTGAAAAGGTTTGTTTATTTTCAGAATCCAAAAAGTTTATCAATATCAGCTTCTTCACCCAAAATATCTTTGAGAGATTTTGAGTGAAGATTGTACTTTGTCTTTATATTTAAAAACTTTGGGCAGTGCACCAGAATGTGCTCAACTGATATCAAAGTGCCACAATGAGCACACTCAGGTGCACCGCCGCTATCCAGGATGAATTTATGGGTTAGGCGGGTGTGTCCAATCCTTAATCTGGTTAAAATGACCTGCTTTTTGAGGTTCAAGTTAAAATCAGAGACCCATGGATTTATGGTGTTTCTAATGTTTTTATACTTCTTATTATTAGCTAAAGCTGGGGAAGACCACTGCTCTTGCCATTTGTTTAAGATATGGGATTTTATTGTTCTTTTCATGTCAGAATGTGGTATCTTGGTATTTGGCATGTTGTTACATTGTGCAGCTTCCTTTGCTTCCTTGTCAGCTAGTTCGTTACCATGGATTCCTATGTGTGATGGAACCCAGCAGAAATTAACCTTTTTGTGTCGGCAAGAAATATGAAAAAGCCACTCCTGAGCTTTTTGTATTAAAGGGAGCTATTAAAACAGCTAATACTGTCCAAGACACTCTTTGAGTCACAATAAATTACAAATGCATCTCCTTTGGTTTCATGTATTAATTTTAAATTGATTGATTGACTGATTTATGGAATTTTTGGCTCGAAGGCCAAGCGCCGGAGCCGGTAGGTCATTCAGCGCATATTTATCTTTTAGATAAAAATTCAGGTAAAACAGTTAAAACAATAAACATTCACGAACACACATCAACAACATACTCTCACAAGCATTCATATACACAATTTTAAATTTCATATAATAAATTTATGTCTTTTAAAAACTTTAAAACATTCTTCACACGAGCTTCCTCCCCTAAAATTTCTTCAAAAGATAAATCTGTTAAAAAATTTGCCCTGCGCTTATTAGAGAATGCAGGGCACTGAATTAAAATGTGTCTTATTGTCAGTCGTGGGCGTTGCGATAAGTAAAGCGATGATTTATCGCAAGACCGGAAAATTTATCGCTTTCAAATTTCCCGCGATAAATCCAGCGATAAAGTAGAAGACGAAAAACCGTTACGGCGGGAGGTTACAGGCTCATTGCTACGTGGCAAACAGATTTCGGGTCCTTTAGTCTTTTATTAAGTAATATATGGTGTTTTAAGTGTAAAAAAGAGGTTTTTAAATGCATAAGTAGCAAAAATAGAGTATTTTTGGATTTATCGCAGGATTTATCGCGTATCGCTGTAAGGTATCTTGGAAATTTATCGCTTTATCGTTATAGGACTTAGCGAAATTTTTTTTTATCGCTTTATCGTTATCGCTTTATCGCTGCCCACCACTGCTTATTGTCAAAACTACTTGGCAAGTGGGACATTGGGGAGCCAGCCTTTCTACTCCACTTGCCATTAAAAATTTATGAGTAATGTAGGAATGGACAATTCTCAGTCTTGTCAAGACAATGCTTGACCTTCTGTCCAAAGGACACTTCCAAGGGTTCACTAAGGGGTGAATCTCTTTTAATTTATAACTACCGTCCAGCCTTGTCCATTGCTCTTGCCACTTCTCCGTTGTACAACAATGGATCACTTTTTTCAAGTCCGTATGTGGGACTTGTCGGTCTGTTATATGGCTGAGCCTAGTGGCGGCTTTGGCTGCAGCATCGGCCTTTTCATTTCCAGTGACACCCACATGGGACGGCACCCAGCAAAAGTTTACTTTTATCTTCTTTCTGTTGTTGATGAGAATCAACCATTCCTGTATTTCTTGGACTAAAAAATGATGAGGCAACAAATTATTTACAGAGGATAGAACGCTCATGGAATCCGTAAAAACAACAACGTTCCTACCACACGGAACAGAATTAAAAACAAATTTGAGGGCGTTGCTGACTGCCAGCAGTTCAGCAGTAAAAACAGAGCAAAACTCAGGCAACTTTCATTACAAGAAGCCTGTGAGGTTTCTACAATAGAAACCTTAGGTGCCCCTCCAGATGGGGCAGGGGACACCCCTTCAACAAGGGGTGAGGAAACCTCCGCACAGGAGAGTTCAGAAGTATTACAAATTCCTAGTTGAAAAGAAAGACGATTAGGTTTCATAGTAACAGTTTTACACTGAGGCTTGGGTTCAGTGTTAACAGAAGAATTCATATTAGCATTTCTATTTCTATTGCCTTCTACAGTTGGCTGATCCACTTTACTATTTGTTTTAACAACATCACTGTATCTTTTGGAATTACTTAATAGTCTTTTAGCATGTCCTACACTTATATGTTCTGCATGAGCTTTTAGTAGTATTTCCTGTTCCTTCTTATAAATTACACAGTTCTTATCTCTGGCATCATGCTCTTCTTTACAATTTATACAAACTGTTGGGCGGGAACAATCCCCATGCTCAGGCTGAGCACATATCAAACACACTTTGTCTCTTGCACATCTGCGGGAAGGATGGCCAAAATCATAGCAGTTAAAGCACTGAAGAGGACGGGGCTTAAACTGCTTCACATAAACAATCTCTTTTTCTATCTCTACTACATAATGAGGTAGATCTTCACCAGAAAAACTTAGGATAATCATAGAAGAACGAGGGATTTTAGCAACCTTCCAAACATTAGTTGGGCACATTTCTAAAATTTCTTCTTCATCAAAGTCATACAGATCTCTATTAAAAATTACCCCTTTGGCATAACTAAAGGTATAGTGGGGTTTGACTTCCTTAATGTCCGATTTCTGTTTCAAGTTAAGCACCATGGCAGCTTGTTCATAAGATTTTACATGAATTAGGAAGGAATTTCTTCCAAATCGTGATACCTGCGAGTTATTCAAATTACCAGAGCCAAGGTGACTCTTCAAGAATCTTCTAAACTCAAACAAGTTAGCACGTTCTTTTGCGAGAGTGACAATAAGCCACTTAGCTGGATTGGGAGGCCTCTGCACACTTTCCTTCCTTTCCTCTACCGGCTTTTCTGGATAAAAGATATCCAGGTTAGGTGGCGCTCTAGCAACAAGTTGGGGCGAAGATTCATTCTCATTGCAATTATTATAATCCAAGCAGGCAGCAGCTGCATCCTGATTAGAAAGAAATGAGATCCAGACTAGCCAAGCTTTAAAGTTGTCAGTTAATTTAACTCTGATCTCTTTAATTTGTCCAAATTTACGGAACTTTTCATACAAGTCTGTATAACTCTTATCAAGAGAGACATATTTTAAATGTAAGATTCTATGACTATTAGGGGCAGTATTTGATTGATTGATTTTACCGAAGTCCTTTTTCAAGCCGGAGTCATCAACTGGGGTTTTTATTTTTGCTGAGTCAATAGCATCAACATTAGGATTGGCAATATTAGGAGAGGGATCGGGGGGTTTAGGAGGAGGATCAGGTAGTGGTGGGGGTTTAGAATAGTCAGTTTGAACAGACGCCATGATCGTGTATATCTATGAGGCCACACCATATATTAAGAAAGAATGGGAAATGCATAGAAGGAGATACTGCAGTTGCCTGATGCCGCAAGCAATAAAAGAAAAGTCTCTGCAGAGTCGGGAGGTTCCAGAAACGACTATTTACACATGCAGGGCCTCGGAGGTGAGTTGGAGACTTTGTCAACCCGGGGTTTGTCCTCTTTTGTTTTGTCCCATTTAGGATGGGTCCGGCGTAGTCACTCTGCATGTGTACTGGATAGGGAGAAAGGAAGTCGGTAGCCTAGTACCTGCCTCGCAAACATGCATTCCCCAGTCGGTGAGCTTTCGGCCCTCGCAGGGAGTAGTGACCTCGTGGTATACATCATATGGGTCTGTAATGAGTGTGTTATTTATTTTAAGCGTAGGTAGAGGTGAGGGAATGAACTTGCTATTAAGTTTTCGCACTTTTCTCCACACTACGCTCAAAGGGGTTTTAGAGTTAATTCCATTTATGTACTGAAGCCATGATTCTCGCTTTGATTTCTTGAAGTGTTTGCGCTGCTTAGCAAGAGCACGTTTATATATAATCTTGCTCAGTGTTGAACCGCTATTTTTGTATTGTCGGTAACATTTTCGGGTTATCTTTCTCAGTACTCCACAGGTTTTGTTCCACCATGGAACTGTAGGTCTACTGGGTTTCCCTTTAGTTTTTGGAATAGCAATCTCAGCACTTTTTATGATTGCTTCAGTAAGAAATTTATATGCTTCTATATGACTGTCAAAAGTTTCAAAATCTTGATCTAAAATTATATTATTTATATATATATTCCAGTCAGCTTCCTGAACCTTCCATTTGGGGGGAGATTCTGTTGGGGGTATTTTCGACATACTTGAGATGGATGGGGAAGTGGTCACTTCCATTAAGATGCTCATTGACAGACCATATAAAATCGAGATGGATGGAGGATGAACATATACTTAGATCAATGGCACTGGTTGTATTATTGTGAATATTATGGTAAGTCATGGATCCATTATTATACAAGGTGATAGGATTATTGTCAATAAACTTCTCAGTTAGTTTCCCCTCATCATTTAATATGCTACCTCCCCAGAGAGGATTATGAGAATTGAAGTCACCAAGCAATAAAAAAGGTCTTGGGAGCTGGTTAGTTAGATCTTGTATGTCATGTTCTGTGAAGCCACATTTAGGTGGAAGATAAAGAGAGCATATAGTAATCTTTTTATCTAGTATAGTTTTAACAGCCACAGCTTGCAGAGATGTCACAAGATTTAAGACTGTGTGTTGTATTGATTTATGGATTATTATTGCTGCTCCACCGTGGACAATATCTCCTGGAGGAGGAGGTGAATGGTATATAGAGTAGTTTAATCCAGGATTATACGGGTTATTGCCTATCTTTGTCTACTGTAAACAAATTATTCCTGGATTAAAATCATGTAGTATGATATTTAGCTGTTCAGATCTGGCTTTTATTCCTTTGCAGTTCCACTGTAGGATATCTTTGAATTTGGGGTAGGTTGTTTTTCCCTCTGACAGACATACTTCCCTTAGAGGGAGTAGTTTGTTGGGGATTGAAGTTTTTCTGTAGTCTTTTTATCTTGGAAGGTTGAGATTCTTTCAGCCTTTCATGAGTACTTGATAGGGGAAGGTTCTCATGAAGATTTTTCGGGGATGCACGGGAGTTGGTAGACTTCCCTTGGCAGTCTGGAGAGACATTCTCCGCATTTTCCATCTTGCCAGTAGTTTGGGGAAGCGGTATGGAAGTAGTATCTTCAGGTGTAGTATTGTCTGTTTCCATGAGTGAGTCAAATGTATTGGAGGTATCACAATCAGAGTTTGTTGGGTTCTCTTTGTTTTTTGCTCTCTTTTTGACGGGTGGTTCTAGGAATCCATCAGTCTTCAGCCCTGTTGGTTTGTTTATTTTTTATTGTTATTATTTTAGATTTTGTTTCTAGTTTCAGGTCCTTTTCTTTTTCATCAACTGATCTACTATTAGGTGGTATATTCTGAGTTTTTGGTTTAGCAGATGGGTTGCTGGTGGTTCGAGGGTTGTTTTGTGAGCTAGCCTTTTTAATTTTTGAATGGTTATTAGGATCAGGTAGAATATTATCATGTTCCACACTATTAATAGGGTTTGCTGTAGTACTAGTGTTAGGTATTGGAGTTTGGGTTTTGGGAGTTCCAGTTAAAACATCCTTGTGTGCGATGGTGTTACGATTTGACAAGTTATTATCTAATTTTATTTTAATTTTATTTACTATGTCTGCATAGGATGAGTTAGGGTTTCTATTGGCTCCCATTAGTTTCCGCTTTGCATTGCCAATACTGATATGTTCAGAGTTAGCTATTTCAAGGATGTCTTGTTCAAATTTGAAACGTGGGCATTCCCTAGATCTAGGGGAGTGATTACCAGAGCAATGGAGGCAGTATGGAACGTTTGTACAGATACTGTCTTCTCTATGCTCTTCAGAACATTTGTCACATTTTTTGTTATTGTTACATTTTGAGATAATATGGCCATATTCTAAGCAGTTGTAACATTGAGTTGGGCGTTGCTTATATTTCTTGACTGAATCTTGAGTGTTTGATAACTATTACATCAGGGAAGACTGTGGTAGAGAAGGATAAGAGGATGGAGTTGTTATTTCCTCTTAGCTTTTTTATTTCATGTACATTCTCAGGGCACATTTTCAAAATTTCTTCTTCGGAGATGTTGTATAGGTCTTCAGAGAAAATAATGCCCTTGCAGGTATTGAAGCTTTTATGGGGTGTTGCTTGCTTTATGTTGCCATGATTGGTGGGTCTGAAGTTTGATAGAAGCTTGACTTGGGTATCATTACCTGCTTTTATCAGGATACTCTTGCCATATTTCTTTAGGTTTTCATAAGGGACAGTGCCTATTTTATTTTCAATACATTCTGAGGCTCTCAAGAAGTTATCCCTGTCCTCTTTGTATGTTGCAACATACCAGAGTATGGCAGGAGACTTTCTAGGGGGCATGCTTTGAACTGTTTCTTCTTCTTTTGGAATAAAGTCATATTTCTCATTTTTCAAGTTGTCTATATTAAATAGGCGAGCTTTGATCGTGGAATCATTCACACGGTGGTTATTTAATCCATTCAATGCTTCAAGTGCAGATTTATTTTCATTAAATACTATGTAGCAGTCATATGAATTACCGTCATTTGAAAGTTTCAGTCTGATTCGTTCCACTCTTCCATATTTCTTGTTTAAGAGATAAACCTCTTCATAATCAAGAGTCAAGTCAATATTTGAGCAGAAAAGTACTCTGCTCTTTGGATTACCACCAGTAATTTTATCACCCTGGTGTCCCGGTGATTTCTGTTGAGTGTGTTCAGAAGAATGGTCCTTAGGTGAGCTGGAGTCGTTATCAGAAGAAGCTGGGGTTGCAGATAGTTGGTCCGGTTCCGAGTTCGAGCCAGGGTCGTTATTATTTGTGGGTTTGTCTTGACCGCAATGAGGGCGACCTTACTGGGGGCGGTTCCCCAGTCAGGTAAAAACGAGGCAAGCTATTTTTAGGGCACCTTTTCTAGCCCCCTCCCCATGTGGGGTGAACAGAGTGGATCCTGAAGAGGGCTGCTAAGTCATGTGGGTAGCTACCGAACTGTGTTGTTGCCTCAGTCCCAACACAAGAGCGACTTTTCTTGGCCACATCGCCTATGTGTGGTTCGTGACTAGAGGCTCCAAGAGATCACCTTCTCCTGCCCCCGTCGTCACTAGCCATCGCCACAGGGCTTTATTTAAAGTGAATATGAATGAGGGGTTGATGTGGTGAATGTCTGTGAAGCCACTACTGGGAGGGGCGGCTGAAAATTAGGTCGGAGGGAGGGGACAGCAAGCGGGAGAGAAGAGAGTGGAAAAGGAAGTTTAAGAGGACGCCCTGTGCGGGGAAACAAGAGCCCCGCCCGGGGGTCGGCATTAGTCGCCTCTTACGACACGCAGCCGACGTGGCGGGGGCTATATTCTATACTACACCCCCTAGCCCCAGGGGGTTCACCACACGTGAGAAGGAATTCATTCTAACCTCTCCGTGTGCGTGTTCACCACACGTGAGAAGGAATTCATTATAACCTCTCCGTGTGCGCGTTCACCACACGTGAGAAGGAATTCACTCAAACCTCGCCGTGTGCGCGTTCACCACACGTGAGAGGGAATTCATTCTAACCTCTCCGTGTGCGTGTTCACCACACGTTAGAAGGAATTCATTCTAACCTCTCCATGTGCGTGTTCACCGCACGTGAGAAGGAATTAATTTTAACCTCTTCGTGTGCGCGTTCACCACACGTGAGAAGGAATTAATTTTAACCTCTCCGTGTACGTGTTCACCACACGTGAGAAGTACTTCATTCTAACCTCGCCGTGTGCGCGTTCACCACACGTGAGAAGGAATTCATTCTAACCTCTCCGTGTGCGCGTTCACCACACGCGAGAAGGAATTCACTCAAACCTCTCCGTGTGCGCGTTCACCACACGTGAGGAATTCATTATAACCTCTCCGTGTGAGCGTTCACCACACGTGAGAAGAAATTCATTCTAACCTCTCCGTGTGCGCGTTCACCACACGTGAGAAGGAATTCACTCTAACCTTCCGTGTGCGCGTTCACCACACGTGAGAAGGAATTCATTCTACACAAGCTAAGTAACCTCTCCGTGTGCGCGTTCACCACACGTGAGAAGGAATTCAAACTTACTATCAATGGTAGAGACTTTTTCTCCCGAACCTACCTTCATTGGTAGCGACCAGGTAACATTTTTCTTTCTTATGCTGTTCATAGCATTATTCTCCTAATGTTGGAAATTTTCATGATAATAATGTATTCTGTACATATTCATTGTGAGTGTGATCCACTCATAACCCCCCCTCTCCTGTGCAAAGTTTCTGCCGCTGCTCATTTTTACAGATCTGCAAAGGACAAGCTTGCAGCCAGCAGCAAAATGCCCTGTGGCATCATGTCTGTTGGAGAGCCGGCGCGGGGTTCCGCAGCAGGTCGACAGAAGAAATACACGCCTCCGTCCAAGCAGCATCGGAACGGCGGGGCACGTACCACAGTTCCAGCGTCAAGCGGAAGACGTCCCTCTGCTGCGCCTTCTTTTTTTTTTTTTTTTTTCTTCTGTATTCCCTTTTATTTGTTGGCTAGTTTTTGCCGCGAAGGGTTTTTTCATCGATGTGATTGTTGTTTTTAGGTGGCTCACCTTGGTGTGTTACCTTCTGACGCGTAGGCATCGATTTTTCCCTCACGCCGGAGTATTTATTTATTTTTTTTTCCGGTAGTCGCTGACTTTTGTTGGCGGGGGGAGGGATGTGGCAAGTTGGTTTTAGCGCGTATCATAAACAAAGGCCTAGCTTGGCTTGGCTTGCCTTGGCCGTCCCCAGCCACCACGCTTCCCAGGGACGCACCCTTTGTTCCGGGTTAACTCCGCCCCATGCAAGGTCACGTGTCTGTAGGCCTAAGGGGTGATTGGACAGCGCATAGCAGGGAGCCGATTAGCATCCGACGCGACCCGCTCGGGAGAGAGGTCATTCCAGGTCTAGGAGCCGACGAAGACAGTCACAACGCAGTGCCATCGCCAGGAGTAAGGTTACTACGCAGTGTAAGTACAGCTTGCCCCATCTTGCCACATTTCCGTGCCTCCCGTAGTCGAACTCCGAAACATATTAAATAGCTCACATAATATAGTAGAGCCAACACACCTCCGGTGTTTTTGTCAGCCTACACACCCGCTCGGCTATCCTACCATAGTGGTGGCGCGGCTATCCTACCATATCCCGTCTTCATATCTCATTTTATCTAAACTGTTTTTGAATTCACGTATTGTTTTTGCACACACCACTTTCTTATCTAACTTGTTCCAAATGTCTATTACTCTGTGGGGAAAGCTGTTCTTTTTCAGATCTCTTCTATAACTGTCTGTCTTGATTTTCTTTCTTGTGTCCTCTTGTATATCCTTCTTAGTCAGGAACATAACTCCACCCCCTTGTTTTATCTCTCTGTTTCTAATCCAACAATTATATGCACCATGTCCTACACTGTTGGGTGGTAGTGGACCTTTCAATTTTGTCTCCACAATTCCCATTATGTCCGGTTACTTTTCTTTCAGGTAATCATTCAGTTCGTTCAAGCCTGTTATTAAGCCATCTATAATTGTGTAAGACATTTTCAATTTTCTGCTACTTCCATCGCGTTTTCTGTTCCCCTTCCGTTTTTCTCTCTTATGCACCATTTTCTCACTTTCATATTCACTACTCTCCAATAGAATTTCTCTTTTTCTCTCTCTGTTCTTTTCTCGTTTTTTTTTCTTAGCTCCCTGTCTTTTTGCTTTCTCATCCTCTCTTTCCTCTTTATTCATTTCTCTTTTTATCCATATCTGTTTAAATTGTTTATCTATTTGCTAGTTTCCCTGTTTTTGCTAAGATATTCTCTGCTGTTTGTGATCTGAATTTGATGTTATTGGTCTGGTCTTATCTGTATTGTATTTCCCTAGCCTATATATTTCTTCTATTTCTTTCCCTGTTTCTGTTCCATCTTCTTAAACTACTTCCAATATCTTATTTACTTTCTCCTTCTCCTCCTTTATTCTTGTAGTCCAATTTGTATTATACTTCTCTTCCATCCCCAATATAATTATACATTTCTTTTTATCCGCTAAGTCTCTCACTATATTCTCTTCCTCCCTCATCACTTTGATAATTGTGTCTTTGGTTCGATCTTTCATCTGTTGTGCCACTATATCCTTAAATACAATTTTGTTAATTTCTTGGACTTTTTTCCAACCCTGTACTTCTTTTGCTATGGACTCTTTATTCTCTTTATCATTCCTCTTTAATTCTTTATTCTCATCTTATACTTCTTTTACCTATCTTTTTAATTCTTCTATTTCTTGGTTCTCCTTCTTTAACTCTTCCAATTTATCAACTCTCTGTGCTATCCTTGTAAGTTGACCGAACCTACTCTCCCAATGTTCGGTCATTTTCTCTAGTTTTTCTTCTAGGCTTGCTAATCGGGGGAGGTTGGCACCCCACCCCCTCAGTAAATCCATGGAAATTATTATTTTCACTTTCCATTGTGTTGTTATCTATATTTCTAACCTTAATCCCTTTACTGATATTTTCGATTTCCTCTTTGTCGTCAGCAGACCTCTTGTTTATATTTTTTTCTGCTGTCAGGGAGAGCCCGTTCGTCTCCCTCCTCATTTCCTTCTATTTCCCTCAGTAATCCCATCCCTTCTCCCCTTTCATCGCCTTTCTACTATACCATGAGCTTTCCCCTTCATTAGTAATACAAAAAGGTACTTCCTCGTAGTTGAATTCCACGAAAATTGCGATTTTTCCGGAGTTCCAATCTTCGCCGTCAATCCAATGATAGTGTATGTTAGTTGTATTTTACGGGAAGGGGAGCTATGTTCGTGGTGTCCCGTCTTCATATCTCATTTTCTCTAAACTGTTTTTAAATTCATGTATTATTTTTGCACACACTACTTTTTCATTTAACTTGTTCCAAATGTCTATTACTCTGTGGGGAAAGCTGTTCTTTTTCAGATCTCTTCTATAACTGTCTGTCTTGATTTTCTTTCTGTCTCCCCTTGTATTTCTATCATCCCATTTTATTAGATCCTCTCTATCAATAGTTTCTATGCCTTTCATGATTCTATAAATAGTTATCAAGTCTCCTCTCTTCTTTGCTCTAATGTCTGTAGTTCAAGTTTTGCTAATCTCTCTTCATTTGATAGTTTTGAGAGTGTTGGTGCCAATTTTGTAATTGCTCTTTGTATTCTTTCAAGTTTTTTTTTATACATTGTTTTGTACTTGGTGACCACATCGTTGCTGCATATTCCAATCTTGGTCTTATCAAAGTGATTAGTATTGTCTTCACCATTTCTTCATCCAGGTATGTAAATCCCACTTTGACCGTTCCTAATTGAATTACAAGTTTCTCCAAAAATCTTATATGTTTCTCAGGTGACATATTATTCATAATAATGACTCCCAGGTCCTTCTCCTTTTCTACTTTTTTTATTCCTTCTTCTCCAATTTATATGATCCTACTATTCTTTTTTGCTTCTTCCAAATTCCATTATACTACACTTCTTAGTATTGAACTCCATCTCCCACTTCCTACTCCATTCCCATACTTTATTGAGATCACTCTGTAGTGACTCACAATCTTCTTCAGTGTTCACTTTTTTCAACAGTTTTGCATCAACCGCAAAGAAGCTCATATAACTTTCAATTTCTTCATCCATATCATTAATATATATAGCAAACATTATTGGGGCCAGCACTGTTCCTTGTGGAACACCACTTATCACTTCATCCCAATTAGAGTGTTTGTCTCTTATCACCACTCTCATTTTTCTTTCTTGCAAAAAGTCTTCCATCCATTTAAGCAGTTTGCCCTGTATTCCTTCTGTACTTTCTAATTTCTCAGGCAGCTTCTTATGTGGCACCTTATCAAAAAAAAATTTAGGTCTAGAAATGCACAATCAGCCCATCCATCTCTTTCTTGTATTATATCTATTAACCTTGAATAGAAACATATTAAGTTTGTGACGCATGATCATCCTTGTCTGAATCCAAATTGCCTTGGATTTAATACTTTTTTTTTTTTTCTAAATGCCTTACCCATCTACTTTTGATAATTCTTTCACAATTTTTTGCTATCGTGCTTGTTAGAGAGACTGGTCTATAGTTTGTAGGGTCCTCTTTATTTCCCCCTTTATATATAGGTACTATATTTGCTCTTCTCCAATCTTTTGGAACTTTTCCTTCTTTCAATGAACTGTTTATTAGACTATGTATTTTGTCTGCCAGTTCATTCCTGCATTCTTTCAAAATCCAGTTTGCTATTTCATCTGGTCCATGTGACATCAAGATTACTCAAGTGTTTCATTATTTGATTCTTTGTTACTTCTATTTCTTTCATAGGGGGGACTTTCTCCTCCCATTCGATATTACTAGGTTGTATGTCCTCCCTTGTAAACATTGATTTAAAATGCTTGTTCATAATTTCTGCCATTTCTATTTCCTCTGTGTATTCAACTCCTCCTTGTCGTAGTTTCTCTAAATCTTGTTTGTTTTTCACTTTGTTATTTACAAATCTGTAAAATAGTTTTGGTTGGTCTTTACATTTTTCTATGGCATCTCTTTCGTAATTTCTTTTTTCTTCTCTGTACAGTTGTACATATTCATTTCTATAAGTAGTATACATTTTCCATTTTTCAGGTCTTTTGTCTTTTGTCTTTTAATTTCCTACATCTTTTGTTGTACCAGCACTTTACATTTCTTTTTCTTGCTATTGTCTTGGGACATACTTTTCCACTCCTTCTTTATAAATTGTCAAAATATTCCATTTCTCTTCCACTGTTGTTTCCCCTTTGTATATTCTTTCCCAGTCTTCTTTTTTAAAGAATTTTCTTATTTTATCAAAATTTGCTTTTTCGTACATCAATCTTTTTCTATATTGTTAATTTCTTTTTGTGTATTTTCCTCCTTTAGTTCCATTTCAACCAATATGTGGTCACTTTTACTTATTGGTGTCTTATATTCAATCTTTTCCATTATTTCAGGTTCTGATGTGATTATTAGGTCCAGTCTCGATGGTTCTTGTTCATTTCTATACCTAGTGTTCTCTTGAATCCATTGCGTCATTGTATGGTCAATAATCATAAGTAATACATTTCCCCATGAGTCGTCTCCAGCCTTTACTGTCATCTCTTCCCAGCAGACTTCTTTACAATTAAAGTCAACCATTATAACTATTCTTCCTCCATCTTCCATTATCTTATTTAATGTTATCCTTGTGTCTTCTAACATATTTTTGTTTTCTCTCTTCCCATGAAGCCGTTTTTGGAGGCACAAAAATTTACCACAAACTTCCCATCCCTGTCCTTCACTTCCATCATAATAATCTCTACTCTATTCTTTCCATATGCGACATTCCTCACATTTATATCCTTCTTAGGCAGGAACATAACTCCACCCCCTTGTTTTACCTGGTTCTAATCCAATAATTATATGCACCATGCCCTACACTGTTGGGTGGTAGTAGACCTTTCAATTTTGTCTCTACAATTCCCATGATGTCCGGATCTTTTTCCTTCAGATAATCATTCAGTTCGTTCAAGCCTGTCATTAGGCCATCTATATTTGTGTAAGACACTTAATTTTCTGCTACTTCCATCGTGTTTTCTGTTTCCCTTCTGTTTTTCTCTGCTATGAACCATTTCCTCACTTTCATATCCACTACTCTCCAATAGAATTTCTCTTTGACTCTGTTCGGTTTTCGTTTTTTTCCCTTAGCGTCTATTCTTTTTGCTTTCTCATCCTCTCTATTTTATATATTTCTTAAATTTCCCTGTTTCTGGTTCATCTTCTTGAACTACTTTGAATATCTTATTTACTTTTTCCTTCTCCTTTACTCTTGTAGTCCTATTTGGATTGAGCTTCTCTTCCATCCCTAATATAATTATCCATTTCTTTTTACCTGCTAAATCTCTTGCTATATTCTCCTTCTCCCTCATCACTTTAATAATCGTGTCCTTAGTTTGTTTTTTATCTGTTGTTTCACTATATCTCTAAATTCAATTTTATTGTTCTCTTGTACTTTTTTTCCAGTCATTTACCTCTTTTGCTATGGTTTCTTTATTCTCTTTATTAGTCCTCTTTAATTCTTCATTCTCCTTTACTTCTCTTAACTTTTTAATTATTCTATTTCCTTAGGTTTTGATTCTCCTTCTTTAGTTCTTCCAGTTTATCATCTCTTTGGGTAACTAGTGTTAATTGTTTAAACCTAACCTCCCATGCTTCGTTCACACACACACACACACACACACACACATATATATATATATATATATATATATATATATATATATATATATACATATGATAATGATGATGATATGGTTTAACGTCACACACTCCCCCCTATCGGGAGGCTAGGACGGTGCCCCTCACAGAGGGCTTTGTAGCGTGGAATTTAATGAACCATGCCCTTGGTTAAACTTCGCCGGTGGCAGGATTCGAATCGCCCTCGCCTCGACCTTCGCCGCAAGTAACGACGCCCTGACCCTCCAGATTTACTAGTCGGGGGAGGTTGTCATCTCCTCCCTCATTAAGTCCGTAAAAGCAGTTATCTTCTCCTTCCATTGAGCTGCTATTACCTATATTTCTGCTCTTGATACCTATGCTCCCCTGTTCTACCTCGTCTGTGTGTTCTGCACACCTTTTGTTGAAACCCTTTATGTCCGGGGCCCGTTTGTCACCTTCTTCATTTCCTTCCATTTTCCTCAATATTGTCTCCCCTTCTTTTTTTTTTTCTCCACCTGCCCACTACACCAGGAGCTTTCCCCTTCCATACTAATTCAACACAGGTACTCCCTCGTCGCTGTAATCCACGAAAATTGTGTTTCCGGAGTCCCAATCTTCGCTGTTATTCCGACGCGCGCGCGCGCGGTTGTGTGTAGGTGGACCCTGTCCTTTCGTAGGAGAGAGGATTCGGAGGGATGGATGTCAGGGGGTCTGGCATGCAGCAATGTGTTGTCTTTTAGTTTGTTAATGAAGCTGTGAGTGATGTGATTATGAATAATATTCCGGAGGCTGGTATTTTGTGGTTTTGAAAGAAAAGAAGAGAGTATTTGTGTGTGATATAGGTATTAGGGTGTTTTTCTTATATTTCTTGGTGTGTGTGTGGGTATTTTGCTATGTAGCGTAGTGGGTGTGCTGTGTTTGTGGAGGCTGCAGCAAGTGTTTGTGTGCCTCTCATGTTAAGGTGATTTTTTACTTTGAGGACTTTTGTTTTACAGTGTTGATGGTCTGTAGGTGTTGTATGTGTGCGCCCTGTAATTGTTTTTAAGGCTTTGTTTTGTATGGTCTGAAGGGTGTTGAGGTGTGTCTCACTGAGATTAGGTCCCCATGCTGGACTCGCATAATTCATCACTGAGCGTATGCATTGTTTGTATATTGTAGTATCAGTTTCTTTGTTTTTTCCAAATGTTGTCCCAGTGATATATTTGAGTGCGTTGAGTCTAGGTGTGCATTTATTGTTTATGTTTGTGATGTGTTGTTTAAATGACATAGATGTATCGTATGTTACACCAAGAATTTTCGGGGGGGGGGGTATTAGAGTGTTGTTGACATAGAGATGAGGAATATAATTATGTTCTTTTGTCCAGTTGGTGAGAAGTGTTGCTGTAGATTTGGCTGGGGCTATTCTAAGTCTTTATGTAATGAACCATGTGCCAAACTGCTGCAAACATCCCTGGCAACCGGCGCTACGCAGGTGGTACCTATCCCCAGGAGGGGCTTCGGTCACCTGGGCGAGTGCTGGCAGTTGAAGTGGAGGCATGTGTTTCATATCTTAGGTAACCTGTGGTTAAGTAGATTGGAATATGTGGATGATTGAAGGCCACTCTTAGTGTGGGGGTATTGACTTTTGTACAGCAATCTATCAGCCTTAACACCTTTCATGATGATTACTTTTCCTTGATGCACTTACATCAGAAGAGTATTTTATGTTAAGGAGCCATGAAAGGACCCCCCCCCCCAAAAAAAAAAAAAAAAAAAAAAAAAAAAAAAAAAAAAAAAAAACGAGTGATGGTTGGTGGTAGTGCTGGGCAAATACCGCTAATTTCAATACCTGAATTACCGGTGAACAACAATACCGTTACCGAAATTACCGGCAGTTACCGGTAAAAGACTCGTGAGGTAGTAGTGACATCCCAAGTTCGAGTCGAGTTCGAAAAATCAATGTGTTTGTCTTTTAATAAGATATATCTCTTGTTCTATTTTACATATTATTTGTGCCGTTACGAGAGGTAACGGGGCTTTTTTTATACATCCGTGTATCCCCATGTTTACATTTTTTTTTGTCGTAAGGCTCGTTTCCCCTCGGAAGAGGTTTTCAATTTTGTTTTTTGTAATGCTTTAATTTTAAGTATATTTCGAGCAGAGGCCTTTTCTGCTCGAAAATCCTACCTTGTAAGTTGTCTGCAAGCTGTGCTGCAAGATAACATCTCATTATTTGTACAATGTTCACTTTAAGAATTAGATTTAAAGAGGTGTGTGAGACCGGTTGGCGTTGTGATGTCACGTCACACTTTAAGCGCCAGTCTGGTTCTAAAACTCGCAAGTTGTACACACACCTCGGCATAACCAACTCAGTGAGTAGTAAAACCCTTTTATATTAGGTTAGAGTGTACTAGTGGATCCTTGGAAATACTTTTATTTCTTGTGTAGCCTTTAGCTTGTAGTAACTACAGTCCCATTTCCAGTTTTCATCATTCCACCGTAACTATCGAAATCATCTTGGTTCCATCCTGCACGATGGACCAGATCTGCATTAAATTCGCATCAAATATCCCCGTGATTCTATAACCTTCAGTCCCAAGTCTGTCTACGTCACGGACGCTATGATGCTGATTGTCCACTTGATCTGCGGAGTCCCCAGTTGGCTCCGCCAAAATGAAAATGAGTTCGATAGAAACGAACAGATGAAAAGAGCCAAGGAATGAGGTGTCCAGACCACGCCCTGCACGCCGTTGCCACGTCTAGATTCCCCTCGTCGTCACCACATGAACTTGATGTGCCGCCTTCCTGGCATAAGTTGCGTGTGTATACTTAAGTGTAGTGGCGCAAGTTAAGTGTAGTGGCGCAAGTTAAGTGTAGTGGCGCAAAGTGAAGTGTAGTGGCGCCAAAGTGTAGTGATCTTGTGTCGTCTTAGTAATCGTATCGGCGCGCGAGTGTGATGTGGCAACAACGTATGCTTGCCGAGTTCTACTAATGTTTACATAACAAACCCCCACCGCAGTTAAGCATATGCTTTTCCTTTGAAGGCAAACTACCTTGCCTTAAACCTGTTTATATATTAATATAAACACGCATGTAAGCATTTGAATAATGTGCCTTAACAAATGCAAGTTTTGTTGTTGTCTATCAAAGTAGTCGTATAGTAGGAGTGTCCGTGTAAAACATACTCCGCGGTTTTCGATTAAGTTCGAGGTTTTTCAGAAAGCGTCTGATCAGCATGAAGAGAGGGTAAAGGCGAGTAGAGAAGGAGTACAAGCCTTATTGGAAGAACCGAATCATAGTCCTTGGTTGTATAAGGCCCACGCTGTGTACCAGGATACTGTAAAAAGGTATCTGGAATTCTTAATGCGTGAACGTACTTCAGAAAGTCTGGCTCGTGCTGAATCAGTGAAGCACGAAGACAGGGATTTTCAGGCATCTTTTCGTCAGGTAATCAGTAATTATGCTTCCTCTTCCTCAGTTGAAGTCACGGAAGAGGAACACCACACTGAACCATTTTTACAAGATGACCCGAAGTCCAGTCAAGTTCCTTTATCCCTCGTCGACCACTCGGTGTATAATGTACCCCCTTCCACGAAGGGCAGTTCAAGAAGGTCGGTTAGGTCAGGTCGTTCCAGTAGCACCAGTGTTAGTGTTGCAAGGAAGCAACGAGCCAAGGTGGAGACCGCTCGTATCAGAGTCAAGTTTGCCGAGCAGGAGGGTCGGCTTATGAAAGAACAGGCTGAAATGCAGGCCAAGTTCAAAGTTCTGACACAGCAAAAGGAGTTGGAAGAAGCCGAAGCCGAACTTAGGCATTTAGGAGCCGACGATGATTGGGAAACGTGCAGTGACTGGGACCAATTAAAAGATACAGTTGCTACCCGCACCCATCTATATGTGGAACAACAGGGTGGTATAGTTGATGTTTCCGCTAGTCGGAAGGATCCGGTAGGCTTGAACCCTGAAAGCCCTGTTTTCAAGCCCTGTTCTGATTTCAGAGTTAACTCACAGCCTGCGAACAATGTTCCATTCAGTTTTGAACCTCGTATCGAAAAGGTAAAGGTGAGGTCTGTGCAACCTGTGCAGCAACCTGTTGCTAACCATGGTTCTTATGCGTCACCACCTGTCGTAAAACCTCCTCGGAGTGCATCTCCTAGATTGGGGACGACCTCCAATTCTGCTGATTTGAGCAAGTTCTTCTTGCGGAAGGATTTACTTCTTAGCAGGCTGTCTACGTTTGATGATACTGCGGAAGACTATGCTGTTTGGAAGGAGAGTTTCAAGGAAGTCGTGCAAGAGTTAGGCACCTCACGTAAGGAGGAATTAGACCTGTTAGTTAAGTACCTAGGTCCTGAGTCTAAAGAATGGGCCCGTACAACCAGAAACTGAAATGCCAAGAATCCAAACCTGGCGTGCAGTAGAATTTGGGAGCGCTTGGATGACAGGTTTGCTGCCCCTTCGATCATTGAGACTTCGATTAAAAAGAAGCTCGCCAACTTCTCTAGGATTTCACCTAGAGACACCTTAAGGTTATACGACCTGTGTGACATTCTGTACCAGATAGAAGCCTTGAAGGCTAACCCTGTATACAGTACACTGTTTGCATATTATGACGCCTCGTCAGGTATCAATCCCATTGTCGCAAAACTTCCTCCCTGTATACAGAAAGCGTGGACTGGCAGAGCCATGAACTACAAGACTGCTCACGGTGTGCCGTACCCACCTTTCTCCTTCTTCATTGAGTTTGTGAAGGAGATGGCAAGGGTCGAGAATGATCCATGTTTCTCTTATCAAAACCTTGGAGCCGATGGTTTTGTGAAACCAGAGAAGCCACCTCCCTCTAAGTTTCCTCAAGTGCGTGTGAAGAAGATTGACACCATGTTGTCTAGTGGCAGTAAGTCGACCACGGGCGCTGACAGGTCTGTTGGCGCTGCTAGTCCTACCGAGCAAAGAAAGGCAGAAAAGGGAGATTTTTGCGTCTACCATGATGCCTACGTACACCATTTGGATTTCTGCAGGGCTTTTCGCACCATGTCTGTGAGCGAGAGGAAGGTTTTCTTAAACGATAAAGGAGTGTGCAACAGATGTTGCAAAGGTAACCATCCTCCTTCCAGCTGCAAAGAGAGAACTTTCTGCAAACTCTGTAAGGCCCATACTCATGTGACTGCCTTACATCACGATGAACCCAGGTCGAAGAGGAGTTCGACTCAAGCGGTTACACAGCATGGAAGGGAGATTGCTCAAGATAAAACACCTCGCTCCCCTGTAGTCAATCAAGTGCCGCTTCCAAATGTTCTTACCCCCGTAGTAAAGACTCAGGGAGGGGAGGATGCTGCGGTCAATTCCAAATGTACCTTGATATGCAGTAACCCCACTT
The DNA here is from genome assembly GCF_046742065.1 of Oratosquilla oratoria. Lineage (NCBI taxonomy): Eukaryota > Metazoa > Arthropoda > Malacostraca > Stomatopoda > Squillidae > Oratosquilla > Oratosquilla oratoria. The sequence continues at coordinate 37,738,029 of NC_134781.1, read as the reverse complement.
CCACGAGTAAGTCCTGCGCCAAGACCTTCTTGGTAAAGGTCTATCCTGAAAGTAAGCCAGAGCTCGGAGTGTGGTGTTATGCCATCCTAGACGATCAGTGCAATTGCTCTTTAGCAAGGTCTGAGTTTTTCGATTTGTTTGACAAGCTGAGCAAACGGGTTTCATATCGTCTAGCTACCTGTGCAGGTGTAACGGGCGCTTCTGGGCGCACCACCAAAAATTACACCATCGTGTTAACTATTGTTAGTGTTGAATTGTTGCCTGTGCGGATACGAATGGATTGGGTTTCTGTTGTGTTATCTGTGGTAGGGAGGAGAATTTTGGTTGTGGCACTTGTGTCCACAAAACAGATGGAATGGTGGATCAGGGTGATGAGTCCACCGCCATTGCCGTCAGTCCGGTCTTGTCTGATGGTGGTGTAATTATGAAATGATGGTGTTTTGTGTGAGTGTCTTAATTTTGTTTCTTGTAAAATTGCAATGTGTATGTTGTGTTGTTTAAGAAAGTGTTCAAGTTCATGTTTTTTAGTGTTAATACCGTCAATGTTGTGTTGTAATATGTTGATGTTGTGTGTTTTGTATGTGTTGTATGTTGCCGTTTGGGGTTGAGGTTGGGGTGGTAGTGGGGAAGGTGTAGGATCTGGGTCAGAGGGGGGGAAAGGAGAGATCGGGGACAAAGGAAGGGGAGTACTAATCGGGGTTAAGGGCAAAGGGAAATTGGGAGTGGGTAAGGGTGGACGACCGTGTTGTGAACAGCTGCCCAGGATGTAACACTTCACCCCATACCATACAACACATAATGGAAGGCTGCATTATACACAATCATGCACGCAAACAACACAACATACACTCTATAAAGGATTTGTGGGAAAACCCAGTTTCGGCTGTGGCCTTCCTTGGGGAGACGGGACTGCTCGGACAGACAGTCTAGGGAACGACAACAACAACACCATCGTGTCTTGGCATAACTCACAAGAGGTACATATCCCTCAGTTAGTGGAATGCGACAGCATTCCCAATGTAAGAGAAGAGATACCCACCCCCGCCATAGCTCGTGGTTATACCCATCTGTCCGACCTGGCCGAATGTATTCCACCTCTGGTCCCTGAAGCTGAGATTCTACTCATCATTGGTCGAGATGTGCCTTCAGCTCATTACATTTTTGACCAGAGAATTGGACCTGTCAATGCCCCTCAAGCTCAACAGACCAGTCTGGGTTGGGCAATCATTGGGGAAGTGTGCCTCCATGGCACTTGTATGCCTTCTGTCATTAGCAGTTTCAAAACATCATTTGTACATGATAGACGTCCCTCTATAGTCGCACCATGTGGTAACCAGATTCATGTTTCTGAAGTAAAGGATGATTTGTTCAAGGTAACCAAAGATGATGACAAGGCTGCCCTGTCGATTGAAGACAGGAAGTTCTTAGATGTTATGAACTCCGAGTTCCGCAAGGATCAAAGTGGTCATTGGGTCGCGCCACTGCCTTTCCGTCCTAATGTTGTAGCCACCAGTAATAATAGAGACTTTGTGTGGCACCGCACACTGTCTCTCCATCGTAGCCTCAGCACAAAGCCTGAAAAACGTCAGCATATGATGGCCTTCATGCAAAAGATGTTAGATCGTGGGCATGCTGAGGTTGCACCACCATTGAAGTCTGATCAGAAGTGCTGGTATCTTCCATTGTTTGGGGTGTACCACCCTAAGAAACCTGACAAGATCAGGGTTGTGTTCGACTCTTCTGCCAAATCCAGAGAGTTCTCCCTAAATGATATGCTGATGTCAGGTCCTGATATGACAAACAGTATTCTCGGGATTCTTCTACGTTTCCGTCAGGAAGCTGTAGCAGTGGCAGCTGATGTAGAACAGATGTTCTACAATTTCAAAGTGAAGACTGAGCAAAGGGATTACCTCAGATTCTTTTGGTACAAAGATAATGACCCTGATAAAAGGTTGATTGAGTATAGGATGACTGTTCACGTTTTTGGGAACACGCCATCTCCCGCCATTGCCACCTATGGCTTGCGTAAGTCTGTAGAAAATGCCTCTCCTGAAGTTCGCTATTTCATAGAGAACAATTTCTACGTGGATAATGGGTTAGCATCTCTGCCAGATGCGGAGACTGCTTACAAGTTAATCCAAGACTCTAAGTCAGCACTCCAAGAAGGAGGACGCCTGCGCTTGCACAAGATCACTTCCAACAGTAAGGAAGTGCTGGAAAAGTTTGCCACCAGTGAGCTGGCTGATAACCTTCAGGAGCTGAACCTAACTTCTGACTCTATGCCTATGCAGTCTAGCCTAGGCCTCTTATGGGACATCCAAAGAGACGTTTTCGTCTATAAGTTCATGGATTCAGACAAGCCTTCGACAAAAAGAGGGATACTGTCTGTTGTAAATAGTCTGTTTGACCCCATGGAATTCTTAGCTCCAGTAATAATAGTGAGAAAACTACTCCTAAGAGAGATAACCAATCTAAAGTGTGGTTGGGATGAACCCATACCAGCTAAGATCCATACCAAATGGTCCAGATGGCTAACGTCCTTAAGGAACCTCAAGGACATAAGCATCAATTGTCAGTTTGCTAGTATTTCTTTGTCTCAAGCTCACAGGATAGAGCTTCATACCTTTTCAGATGCTTCCAGAGTAGCAGTAGGAGCTGTATCATATCTTAAAGTTTTCAGTGATACCAAAAGCTACCAGGTGTGTTTTGTGAGGGGACAAGCTAAAGTAGCTCCCAACCATGGTCATACTATTCCCAGGTTAGAGTTGTGTGCTGCAGTGATGGCAGTTAATCTCAGTAATTCCATCTCGGATTGCTTGGACAAAACCTTAGACGCAAGGCATTTCTATTCTGACAGCATGATTGTCTTGGGCTATATTCATAATGAGAGGCGTAGATTTCATGTCTACGTGAGTAACAGAGTAGACCACATTAGGTCGTCCACCGAACCTAACCAATGGCATTATGTACCTACAGATTGTAATCCAGCAGACCTGGCTACCCGCGGTCTTGAAATAACCGACCTAAATCAGAGTGATTGGTTGTCAGGTCCCTCAAGCTTATTTGAGGATGTTGTATCCACCAGTGGAAGTTTTCCTCTTGTAAGCCCTGAGACAGATAAAGAAGTAAAGGTATCAGACTACACAATTGAGTCTGAACCCCTTGTTAGTGCAAACAAGAGCAATGTAGAGCCTGCAATTGCGTCATTAGCTCAGAGGTTCTCTAATTTCTCCTGTTGGATGAGTCTTGTTAGTGCGGTTTCTCTCCTTAATCATATAGCCCGTTCTTTCAAACAAGGTAACAAGTGTTGTTCAGGTTGGCATATGTGCAACAAACATAAGTCACCCGATCAACTAGAAGATGCAGCTGATCTCATTGTTCAGACATACCAAAAGGATTATTTCTCGTCTGCCATGACTAAATTGCAAGGTGAAGTTTGTTTACCTCCTTCCAGTCCCATTGCATCTCTGTCTCCTTATTTAGACCAGAAGGGCCTACTTCGTGTAGGAGGCAGGTTGAGTCAAGGCGGTGATGTACTTGGTATGCTTGCAAGGCTTATTATTATTCCAAAGGAATCCCACTTAGGCTTGTTGTTGATCCGCCACTACCATGAGACAGTGCACCACCAAGGGAGAGTGATTACAGAAGGAGCCGTCCGTACAGGTGGTTTCTGGATTTTGGGAGGGAAACGTACCATTTCTAAGGTCATTTCCAAATGCGTCACCTGTAAAAGGGTAAGAGGTAGGGTATGTGTTCAGAAGATGGGAGACTTACCCATCGATAGACTTACTCCCAATCCGCCATTTTCCTATGTAGGAGTTGACCTCTTTGGCCCCTGGCATATAAAAACGTGGCGCACTAGAAGTTCCTTCCTCGAAAGTAAAAGATGGGGCGTTCTGTTCACCTGTCTTGTTTCCAGAGCTATCCACATAGAGACTGTAGAAGAATTGAGTACTTCTTCCTTCATTAATGTCTTAAAGAGATTCATCTGTATTCGTGGCCCAGTTAAGATGATGCGTTCTGACAGAGGCACGAACTTTGTAGGTGCTGTCAAAGCACTGAACTTGCTTGCCATTACCGATGAAGGTGGTGATGTCAATAGTTTCTTGTCAAGTCAAGGTTGCACTTGGTTGTTTAACCCTCCTCATGCTTCTCACATGGGTGGAGCATGGGAGCGTATGGTGGGGATAGTCCGCAACATCATGAATGTGATACTGACTAACCATCACCCCAAGGCATTAACACATGAGGTGTTAGTAACCTTCTTTCCAGAAGTATGTAAGATCGTGAATTCCAGACCTTTAGTTCCTGTTTCATCGGACCCTAGTAGTCCTTTCATTTTGTCTCCATCCATCCTTCTCACTCAGAAAACTGATATTCCTGT
>NC_134781.1:37413645-37728645 GCF_046742065.1 Oratosquilla oratoria | reverse complement strand
GATCGAGCAATAAATATCGAGCAAAAAAATCCAAAAACATCATACCATGTTTCATTCTTTGATGCAATCGTAAACAATTTCACACAGGACAAATAAAAATGAGTATGTTTTGGTGAGAAGTCAAGGGGGAGGGGTGTTTGGCGGATCTGGCCTACACTTGATGGGGGTGCCGAGTTGTAATTAGTTGTAATCAGTGTTATGTAATACAGGGAGATGTAACACCGTGTTACGCAATGTTACATGAGGTGGGGGGTGTCGAATTTCACCAGAAAAAACGTTACATAATTTTTGAACGGGCCCCGAATAGTAATTCAGCCCATCTAATATGAATTCCTCACACTTCACAATATAGAAAAAGCCTACATATGTAATCAGGAAGAACAACTGGTTCTATGCACCTACACAGCTCTGGACAGCGTTTGAGCCTTACAAGATATTTTTGAATGATAAATATCTATCCTGCTATTGCCACGATTACATTCGTGACAAATGGGTTGCTGCTAGATCTCTATTTCTTACGATAATAAATACAAAGCATTAACATGACAACACTTAACAAAACAGTTGGTGGGCAACATTTTATGGCTCCTGATGGCCGCATCATTTGTTGATGGGTATCGGGATGTTTTGGGTAATAAAACTTTAATTTACTTACGAGTGGAAGGACTGCTCACATCCACCTTTTCTCCGGTTGGTGCAGTTGAATGCAGCACAAGTTGGCATTGTAAAATGATCGTTGAATATGTATATGGGAGCGAAAGCTGCCGAGAACTGTAATTGTATCAGATCAGTGATCGCGTGGCGCGACTTTGTTTTGGTACTAACATCATGGCTGCCGCCGACCTCATAATCTCGACAGCGATCCGTAATCCAGTTATATCTAGATCAGTGGCTCTAAAACCCTGATCTTCTACCGAATCTTTCTACGAGTAATTTAATTGTTTACTGTGGAGTCAATTCGAGTGAGATACGACCGAACTGACCTAAGGTGAAACAGTTGTTGTTTTTCCCTTTTTCCTGAAATTGATTTGATAGTGCATTGTGGAAGGACCAGAATTATAAACTTCCAGTGCAATCCTGTGTATTTTTACTTGTCCTACGATTCTATGCACGAACCGAGAGTTCTGAAGCAGGCAGTGGTGGTCCGCACCTAGTTTCAGAACTAAAGGACCTAATTGGTCCTTTACACTAGGGCAATTAATAGACGACCGCAGAACCCCGTGTTCTCTCATAAAGTCCAAGGAAGCTATTGTCCTTGTAACAGCGCTTATTAACGTCACCTGAAGTTGGAGAACGCCTAGTCCACAACGTGAAAGCCATTATCTGATAGTGACTGGACTGGCATGTCGTCTGGACCGCATCCTGTCGGCTTCGTTCGTTAGTAAATTTGCTTGTAGCAAGTTTTTTTTTTTTTTTTTTTTTTTTTTTTTTTGCCAAGAAAATCGCATTACGTTCATGTATTACCATTTTCATTTTTTTTTTTTCTAATGCTATATCGCGTAGGTGTTCACAACTAGAATAATACCGTTGCTCTTCACTCTTGTTCACAGGGAAGTGTTGTGGAGTAGGGAGTGTAACAGAGGGACCTTGATTTTGGGAAGGCTGTTACTCCCTCCTTGTTAGGTTATTGTTATTTATGCTGCATTTGGATGACCTTGCCAGGGTATCTCAACAGCCAGGTTAGGTTTAGGAAGGCATTGTTTAAGGCACCTTTTCTACTCCCTTTACCCCCATGAGGTAAGCAGCACAGATCCTGAAAAGGGCTGCTCAGTCATGTATGCTGCTGATGAGCTGTGTTGCTCCATAATTCTACCACAGGGTGACCACTGGGCCTATATCACTAGGGGCTTCCAGAGGACAGTAACCCTTACCACCACTGAAGGAATTTTGGTTAATTGGAAGAATTAAAGTATTAATAGTGAGTGGAAGAGACATTTAATAGTTACTGATTACAGTGTCAATCTTGGTCATTGTCTCATACTCGGCATCAACTCCTGGAAGGGAGCCAATCCAGGAGCACCACAAGGAGAGATTGAGGCATTTGATTTCCTCCACTTGCTTTTGAACCCCATTTTGTGATCTTGCCTCCTTCCTAGGTAGACCATGTGCTGGAAAGGGCTGCAAGACTTCATTTGGATTCACAGCAGGCAGGGGAAACTCCACCCCAATCTTTTAAGTTTTTTATTGTATTTCATACTTGCTTTTTTCCCACCTAGTTTTTGTGTATTTTCTGTCTTCATTTATATTCTTGTTTATCCATTTTGTGACATTCCATTGTTGTAGTAGTATTTGTTTTATGGGATTTGGTTTACTTTTAGTATATTTCTCTTTTATGAGGGCGGCTTGGTATAGGATGTAGTTGTACTTTATCCTGTAGCTTCTATAAATATATTTCTTGCTGACTTTGTTTATGGATAGATACAGAGTTACTTCAAAGTTAAGTTCTCTAGGTTCTTTACTTCTTTCATGTGTTTAAGCTATTTCACTTTTTTGTAGTTTAAGTGTGTGTGTGTGTGTATATATATATATATATATATATATATATATATATATATATATATATATATATATATATATATATATATATATGTATAATATAATATTAGTAGACCCTCGTTAAGTCGGACTACATGGGGGAAAGGGTGTCCGACTATGCCGATTGTCCGAATTAACAGATGGCCTATAACCCCTAGGCTAGCCTAACCTAGTAAAGAAACGAAAGATTCAAACACATTTACCTGTACAGATATCGATTGTTATTACCTAGGCTATTTTGTTTTACCTTACCTTCATAACATGCAAACACTGTACACTGTAAATCAATTTATTTGTTTTGTTTTTATGAAAACCAAAATATGACGAAGGCTATCGTCAATTTGTAAGGAAGAGCGACCATACAGCTGATCGCATAGCATAAACAAGTCATAAATGAAACGAATGGTTATCACTTCATTGAAATTTGATTTATGCAAATAATTACTTATTTATGCATTAAGCATTAAATTCTTACATGTACTGTATTTACGCATTAAAAAACAAACGAAGAAATGTCTGTAAATAGCGAAATTAGAAATAAACATTGCAAATTAGTACGCTTTTTTTTTTGCTAATTACCATACATTAAAGAATAATTAAAAAGAATTAAAAAGAATTAAAGAACAATTAAAAAACAGTTTTTATACAAAACAATTACTCATCAGAAGAGTGAAGTCCACTCGTAGATGGTTGAGGAGAGTCAGGAGACTAAAAGCTGGTTGATGCTTGAGGAGAGTCCGACTCTGTAGCACAGGTAACAACTGGCTTGAAAAAATAATTAATTTTTAATTGCTTTCCTTGTTTGTGTTTCCTCCGAATGATCATATCCCTCAAAGATCTTAACTGCGGGTAATACTGGTCGTTTTCCTCGTCTATGATGGTCAGTGTCAAGGGCTCCTCGAACCACTGAAAGCTTGGGAATTCGAACATCCGAATCATTTCCTTCATCTTCCTCTTGTACTGTGTCACCTTTAAGAACTTCTTCGGCTATTTCTTCATCTGTCATAACACGATGGCCAGGGTCACCTGTTTCTTCTAGCCACTCTCTAACATCATCCAAAGAAACGTGTTCCCCTGATTTTTTTTTAGGAGACGATGAAAATCATTTGGCTCAAAACCTTCAAAGTCGTACTCAACATCATCAGTACCATACAAAAGTTTTTTTTCCATGCGTTGGCCAGTGTTATTGTTTTGACCTCTTTCCATGCAGTTGCAATATTGAATATGGCCCCTTTTAGGCTGCCCGCACACGAGCAACATTTTATTGCTAGTTGTCACAACAAAATGTTGTCACAATAATAAAAAAAATTGTCGCAACGATAAGTTGTCGGTAAGGTACACCTGCACACGAGCCACGCGATGGCGGCAACTATTGTTTATAGTGTCATCATGGATACCGTGGAAGTAGCAATGACCTGTGCGCTCTTGCTCAGGAGGAAGCGCAAAAAGAGGCCAAGAAAGTACTGGGTACACCCCATAGTCAGTCAGAGATTACTACGTGGAGCATTCCACACATTATTTGATGATTTAAAAGGGCACCCTAAGAAATTTTGTAATTACTTCAGGATGTCACAGGAAACCTTTGGTCATCTAATGACAATAACTGGGCCACTTACAGCACATACATACATAAGAACATACATACATATGAAGATACATCCATAAGAACACACAGGCGGCCTGATTACGCACCACTACAAAACACCCTGAACAAGCTCATGATGTGGACGGAAAACAACAACGTCACAATCAACACCAACAAGACCGTAGTGATGCACTTTTGTACCTCCACCCAAGCAGTACCTCCCCCACAACTTTCATTGGGCCCCCACCCCCTCCAATTGGTGCAATCCACCAAGATCTTGGGCATCACACTCGATGCTCAATTAAATTGGAACCAACATATCACCAATATAGTCAGGACAGCGTCTTACAAACTGTATATGCTGAGTAGGTTAAAATCACTAGGAACACCTACATCTGAGCTACAGGAGGTCTACAAAACTTTCATACTCCTCACCCTCATGTACGCCTCACCAGCCTGGTGCAGCTCACTCACCCTCACACAGAGACAAAAGCTGGAGAGGGTACAAAAGAGAGCATGCAGGATCATCCTGGGCGTGGAGTACAGCAGCTACGACCATGCTCTTACCACCCTTACTCTATCTAGGGTGTCCCAGCGGCACGGGGAGGCACTAAGGAAATTTGGGGAAAGCCTGCTTTCCCACCCTAGACACCGTCACCTCCTCCCTCCTGATGCTCCACCAACTCGCCACGCCACTAGACACATAAATAGACTCATACCAATCAAAGCGCCAAGGACAGACCGCTACAAAAACAGTGCTATCCCATCTATTGTGCACATAATTAACTCATTGTAAAATTGCTCCATGTATATATTCCAAGTTTTATATCTTTAATCAACTTTTCCAATGTATTATTGTCAGTGTACCACTATAATAGAAATAATCCTTTTATTATTATTATTATTATTACATAAGAACATACATACATACATAGGAACAAACATTCAGACAGACAGGCAAGCAGGCAGATGCATTGACCTTGCAGACAATAGTTAACGTTTTCCTTTCAAATAAATACAATATGTTTTTTACCTTTCTCCTTTTTATCCTCAGGGGAGATAGTATCCCAATCGCTCACCACAGCCTCACTCCACAACTTTTCTTTTATATTATTATCGCTGTATTCCTTTAGTTGGAAATCATAAAGAGGTGGTCTATTCTCTACCTCTGTTATGACTGTTTCGCAGTCAAATAACTCTTTTATTACAGACATGACGTAGTACCACGTCCTCTCACCACTGCAGTCTGAAAGACACCAAGGCAGCATCAGGCTGGCTGGGTGGCGGCAACGAAATGTTGTTCGTGTGCGAGATCCCATTTGAAATAACGTTTTCTATCGCCTGCCACAGTTGCCGACAATAATTGTGTTGTCGGAGAAATTGATCCGGCCGCAACTACCTCACAATTTTTTGTTGTCGCCTCAGGAAAAATTGCCCATGTGCGGGCACCCATAGAGATGTGTGCGTTCTATTTTTGACAATTTTTGTTGTTGTGACAACTATAAGTGCGGGCAGCCTTATGTTGTAGTTCAGGATGTATTTTTTTTTTCACCTCTTTTATCAACCTCAGCATCCTCATCATCAATGACACAGCACTTCATCAAGATATTTACGCTGGTACAGTCTCTTAAGGAATAAATTACACTCTGGTCCATTGGCTGAATCAGAGAGGTGACATGGGGGGGGGGGGCAAAATAAAGAACTCGAATTTTCCCTTCATGACTAACAAGGCTTGATTCACTTGGGTGGGCGGGGGCGTTATCTATAATTAACAAAGCTTTCACATCTTTGGGAGCAATTTGTAGCACTTCTTGGAATTTCCGAACTGCTGGTACGAAATGTTTAAATAACCAATCTTGGAAAATGCCCATATTGAACCAAGCCTGTTGCGAGTTGTAGTAATGAATGGACAGATGGTTCATACAATCTTTCAAAACTCGCGGACGCTTAGACTTGCCCACCACAGCGAGAGACAAACGATCCAGGCCAATTCTGCATTAGCAGATGGTTCATACAATCTTTCAAAACTCGCGGGCGCTTAGACTTGCCCACCACAGCGAGAGACAAACGATCCAGGCCATCTGCATTAGCAGATGGTTCATACAATCTTTCAAAACTCACGGGCGCTTAGACTTGCCCACCACAGCGAGAGACAAACGATCCAGGCTATCTGCATTAGCGCAACACAACAAGAATGAAACCCTTTACTTATTTTCTCCCCGTGAATTTCTTTTTCATCTCTATTTTTTGGGATACAACGCCAAAAAAGACCACTTTCATCAGCATTGTTAATTTGAGAGGTTAAACCCCCTCATCTTTGATCAGCTTATTTAACTTCTGCCCAAAAGGCTCAACATCTTCGACTGGAGCACTGACTGTTTCCCCATGCAACACTTTATCACAAAGCCCGTGCCTATTTCTGAAGCGCCATAACCATCCATCACCAGCAGTAAAATCATTAATTCCCATTTGTCTAGCCAAATTTTGAGCAGCATCTTGAATAGCAATTCCACGAACTTTTACACCGCATGATCGTTGCTGCACAAACCATTTCGTTATCGCTTCTTCCAAATTGCCATCCTTAGAAACTCGCATCCTTTTTCTATTTCCAAGAGAAGAATTCTTACGGCCTTCAGTCATATTGTACTTTAAAGAAAAGGCTAGGCGTTTAGCTTTAGCTTTCCGAATGTCTGACACAATTTTTTTCTTCACCCCATACTCTTCACAAACACTTTTCACAGTAGCTCCAGCTTCTAATTTACGAATAGGTTCAAGTGTCTTGGTCACTGATATAGTCACAAGCTTTCGAGCGTTGGCTGCACCTCTTCCAGGCATTCTGCAAGAAAATATTGAAGAAAAATGGAGATGAGCACTACAACTTGATATAGCCACAGCAAGCTTTGGAATACTGCCAAAATTTAGAATGACCAAGCGCCATCTATTGAGTAAAAAACAAAACATTGGTGTCAAAAATGGCCGCTTGTAAGCCTTAGAGGGCAAACATTTGTATTCTCGGTCACGGTCCACCTTATCCGATATCCGAGTTATCAGGGTCTGAGTTAATGAGGGCGTACTGTATATATGTATACAGATATGTATATATGTATATATATAGATATATATATGTGTATATATATATGAATATATATATACATATATATATATAAATATATATATACATATATATACATATACATATATAAATATATATATATACATATATATATATACATACATATAGTAAATATATACATATACATACATAATATATATATATATATATTACATATATACATATATATACATATATATACATACATATATATACATATACATACATATATACATATACATACATATATATACATATATATATATACATATATATACACATATATACATATATATATATACACATTTATATATATATATATATACATATATATATATATATATATATATATATATACATATATATATATACAGTCGAATCTCGACAACCCGGACCCTCGTATGACCGGTCGAAATGAACAAAGGGCGGACTTTTCAAGCAAAGTTCCCTATTTGTCCGGTAGGCGGCAGCGACGGCCGTACACGTGTACTCAAACCCGGCCCAGTCAAGCCGCCACCAGGGCGGCCGTTTCGTAGAATTTTGTACCAAAACGTAGTAAAATAGCGGCATGTGGCAACTGCACAAGGACATGAGGAATTTTTTTCTACATACCAGCGGGCTGTTAAAACATTAAAAAACTCAAACTTTTGTTTAAAAATCATATAACTAGTTATCAAATAATAAATGGTACATCAAAATATGACTTTCATTGGTAATTGTGTTACTAATAAAATATTATACCCCAAAAGATACGTTTTTACCGTGTAGAAAAAATTCTACGCTAAAGTTTCAGCTTTCTTTTAGCAATAATAATATAAAAAAATAATTCTTATATATTACTGAATATGTTAGGGCATGGGGGTCTTATATACATTCGAGAGAAGAAAAAAACTAGAACCAACACGCCCGAGAAAAATGTATGGTCCGGTATGGCAACACTCCCATTCTACACGGCAGTGTAGAAAACGCGGCAACCCTGGCCGCCACCACTGTCCCGCGTGCATACCTTCCGATATTTACAGTGTACGTAATAAAAAATACAGTACAGTACACTGTATATACAGTACATTTACATGCCTGTATTACAGTTATTACAGAATTATTAGTATTATAGTATTATTATTACAGTATTGTTATTATTACAGTATTGTTATTATTACAGTGTTAGAGTATTATTCTTGTGTGTTTCTATGCCATATACATTACCTATATGTATACCACTGAAAATCTACTGGTGTTAGGGCGATATTTTCGATGACCGGACCACCCTTCCCCCCAATTAGTCCGGGCTTTCGAGGTTCGACTGTATATACATATATATATATATATATATATATAATATAAATTTTAAAAACCACAATGCACTTTAATTCTAAGCCATCAAAGACCAGCATGGTGAAATTGAAATGTGGTACTGCCCAGGACTCAAACCCGGTATCCTCATGACAAGCGCGACAGTGACTTTCCAACTAGGCTATCAAGAGAGATATAAGTTCAGCACATTATTTCTTATATATTTGTATGATCGAGTTACATACACATATATGAATTTTTGCGTTCAACCCATCTCCACTATGATAGTACAATTGGAAGTATACTTCCAATTGTACTATTTTTGTGTTCTCTCTCTTCCCACGAAGCCGTTTTAGGAGGTACATAATTTACTACAAACTTCCTGCTCTTCCTATCCCTGTCCTCCACTTCCATCATAATCATATCTATTATTTCCATATGTGACTTTCCTCACATTTATATCCTTCTTAGTTAGGAACATAACTCCACCCCCTTGTTTTACCTCTCTGTTTCTAATCCAACAATTATATGCACCATGTCCTACACTGTTGGGTGGTAGTGGACCTTTCAATTTTGTCTCTACAATTCCCATTATGTCCAGTTCTTTTTCCTTCAGGTAATCATTCAAGCCTGTTAATCCATCTATATTTGTGTAAGACACTTTTAATTTTCTGCTACCTCCATTGTGTTTTTTGTTCCCCTTCCGTTTTTCTCTGCTATGAACCATTTACTCACTTCCATATTCACTACTCTCCAATAGAATTTCTTTTTCTTTGTTCTTTTCTCGTTTTATTCCTTAGCTTCTAGTCTTTTTGCTTTTTCATCCTCTCTTTCCTCTTTATTCATTTCTCTTTTTATCCATACCTGTTTAAATTTCTCACTGTCTGCTAGCTTCCCTGTTTTTGCTAAGAAAATCTCTGCTGTCGTTTGTGACCTGAATTTAACCTTAATTGGTCTGGTCTTATCAGTATTGTATTTCCCGAGCCTATTTCTTCTGTTTGTTTTCCTATTTCTGGCTCATCTTCTTGAACTACTTGTAATATACTATTTACTTTTTCCTTTTCCTCCTTTATTCTTGTAGTCCCATTTAGATTATACTTCTCTTCCATCCCTAATATAATTATACATTTCTTATTATCAGCTAAGTCTCTTACTATATTCTCCTTCTCTCTCATCACTTTAATAACTGTGCCTTCAGTTTGTTCCTTCATCTGTTGTTTCACTATATTTCTAAATTCAATTTTATTATTCTCTTGAACCTTTTTCGAACCACTTACTTCTTTTGTTATGGGCTCTTTATTTTCTTTATTATTCCTCTTTAATTCCTCATTCTCTTCCTTTACTTCTCTTACCTGTCTTTTTAATTCTTCTACTTCTTTAGTTAGATTTTGATTCTCTTTTCTTAGTTCTTCCAGTTTATCAACTTTCTCGGCAACTAGGGTTAATTGGTCAAACCTAACCTCCCATTCTTCGTTCATTTTTTTTTTAGTTTCTCCTCTAGAGGTTGTCCCCTCCTCCCTCTTTAAATCCATAAAAGCAGTTATCATCTCTTTCCATTGAGCTACTATTATCTATATTTCTGCTCTTCACACCTCTACTTCCTTGTTTGTCTGTATATTCTGCCCCTCATTTGTTTATGCCTCTCCTAAGATCCTGGGCCCATTTGTCCCCTTCCTCATTTCCTTCCATTTTCCTCAGTAATCCCACCTCTTCTCCTTTTTCTTCACCTTTCCACTACACCACAGGCTTTCCCCTTCCCTATTAATACAAATAAGAACATAAGAATAAAGGAGACTGCAAGAGACCATAAGGCCTACACTAGGCAGCTCCATATCCATCACCACCTGTCGTCCCCATCCATAAAGTTGTCTAATCTTTTTTAAAACAACTGATAGTTTCAGCGCTTACTACATGGTTACTAAGTTTATTCCATTCATCGACCACCCTATTTTACAGGTACTTCCTTGTCGTTATGATCCTCGGAATTTGCAGTTTTCTCTGGAGACCAAACTTCGTTGTCACCTCTACCGACGTGTATTACCTAGTATTTACCTAGTTGTATTTTACGGGAAGGGGAGCTATGCTCGTTGTGTCCCGTCTTCATATCTCATTTTGTCTTTGTTTGTGTGTGTGTGTGTGTGTATTTACCTAGTTGTATTTTACGGGAAGGGGAGCTATGCTCGTGGGGTCCCTTCTTCATATCTCATTTTATCTAAACTATTTTTAAATTCATGTATTGTTTTTGCACACACCACTTTCTCATCTAACTTGTTCCAACTGTCTATTACTCTGTGAGGAAAGCTGTTCTTTTTCAAATCTCTTCTATAGCTGTCTTTTTTTATTTTCTTTCCGTGTCCTCTTGTATTTCTGTCATCCCATTTTATCAGATTCTCTCTATCAGTAATTTCTATGCCTTTCATGATTCTGTAAATAGCTATCAAATCTCCTCTCTCTCTTCTTTGCTCTAGTGTCTGTAGTTCAAGTTTTGCTAGTCTCTCTTCATATGATAGTTTTGAGAGTGTTGGTGCCAATTTTGTAATTGCTCTTTGTATTCTTTCAAGTTTTTTTTATACATTTTTTTGTACTTGGTGACCATATCGTTGCTGCATATTCCAATCTTGGTCTTATCAGGGTGATTAGGATTTTCTTCACCATTTCTTCATCCAGGTATGTAAATGCAACTTTGATTGTTCTTATTAAATTATAAGTTTCTCCAAAAATCTTATTTATATGTTTCTCAGGTGACATATTATTCATAACAATGACTCCCAGGTCCTTCTCATTTTCTACTTTTTTTATTCCTTCTTCTCCCAATTTATATGCTCCTGTTATTCTGTTTTTGCTTTTTCCAAATTCCATTATACTAAACTTTTTTGTATTGAACTCCATCTCCCACTTCCTACTCCATTCCTGTACTTTATTTAGATCTCTCTGTAGTGATTCACAATCTTCTTCAGTTTTCACTCTTTTCAGTAGTTTTGCATCATCTGCAAAGAAGCTCATATAGCTTTCAATTCCTTCATCCATATCATTAATATATATAGCAAACATTATTGGGGCCAGAACTGTTCCCTGCGGAACACCGCTTATTACTTCATCCCATTTTGAGTGCTGGTTTCTTATCACTACTCTCATTTTTCTTTCTTGCAAAAAGTCTTCCATCCAATTTAGCAGTTTGCCCTGTATTCCTCCTTCAGTTTCTAATTTCTTAAGCAACTTCTTATGTGGTACTTTGTCAAAAGCTTTCTTTAGGTCTAGAAATGCACAGTCCGCCCATCCATCTCTTTCTTGTATTATATCTATTAGCCTTGAATAGAAACATATTAAATTGGTGATGCATGATCGTCCTTGTCTGAATCCAAATTGCCTTGGATTTAACACTTTGTTTTTTTCTAAATATTTTACCCATCTACTTTTGATAATTCTTTCACAAATTTTTGCTATTGTACTTGTTAGAGAGACTGGTCTATAGTTGGTAGGTTCTTCTTTATTTCCTCCTTTATATATAGGTACTATATTAGCTTTTTTCCAATCTTCTGGAACTTTTCCTTCTGTCAAGAAACTGTTTATTATGCTATGTATTTTGTCTGCCAGTTCATTCCTGCATTCTTTCAGTATCCAGTTTGCTATTTCATCTGGTCCATGCGATTTTCTGACATCAAGATTACTCAAGTGTGTTAATATTTCATTCTTTGTTACTTCTATTTCTTCCATAGGGGAGACTTTCTCTTTCCATTCGTTCTCTTCAGGTTGTATGTTCTCCCTTGTAAACACTGATTTAAAATGTTTGTTCATGATTTCCGCCATTTCCATTTCCTCAGTGTATTCAACTCCCTCTTGTCTTAATTTCTCCAAGTCTTGTTTGTTTTTCAGTTTATTGTTTACAAATCTGTAGAATAGTTTTGGTTGATCTTTACACTTTTCTATGATATCTTTTTCATATTTTCTCTTTTCCTCTCTGCACGTTTGTACATATTCATTTCTATAACCGGTATATATTTTCCATTTTTCAGGTCTGTCTTTTTTCCATCTGGTCCAGGCTTTGTCTCTTTTGTCTTTTAACTCCCTACAACTTTTGTTGTACCAGCATTTTACATATTCTTTTTCTTGTTTTTGTCTTGGGACATACTTTTCCACTCCTTTTTTGTAAATTTTTGTCAAATTATTCCATTTCTCTTCTACTGTTGTTTCTTCTTTGTATATTTCTTCCCAGTTTTCCTTTTGAAAGAATTCTCTTATTTTATCAAAGTTTGTTTTTTCATACATCATTCTTCCTTTTCTATATTGTTCATTTCTTTTCATATATTTTTCTTCATTAAGTTCCAGTTCAATCAATATGTGGTCACTTTTACTTATTGGTGTTTTATATTCAATTTTGTCCACTATTCTAGGTTCAGATGTAATTATTAGGTCTAGTCTCGATGGCTCTTCTTCATTTCTATACCTAGTGTTCTCCTGTATCCATTGTGTCATTGTATGGTCAGTAACCATCTCAAGTAGAGCGTTTCCCCATGAGCCGTCTCCACCCTTTACTGTCATTTCTTCCCAGCAGATTTCTTTGCAATTAAAGTCGCCCATCATAACTATTCTTCCTCCATCTTCCATTATTTTATTTAATGCTATCTTTGTGTCCTCTAACATACTTTTATGTTCACTCTCTTCCCATGAGGCTGTTTTCGGGGGCACATAATTTATCACAAACTTTCTGTTCTTCTTATCTCTGTCTTCTACTTCCATCATTATCATCTCTACTGTATTCTTTCCATATGTGACACACTTCACGTTTATATCCTTCTTAGTCAGGAACATAACTCCTCCCCCTTCCTTTTTCACTCTGTTTCTAATCTAATAATTATATGCATCATGTCCTACACTGTTGGGTGGTAGTGGACCTTTTAATTTTGTTTCTACAATTTCCATTATGTCTGGTTCTTTTTCCTTCAAATAATCATTCAGCTCATTCAATCCTGTTATTAATCCATCTATATTTGTGTAAGACACTCTTAGTTTTCTGCCACTTCCATTGTGTTCTCTGTTTCCCTTTTGTTTTTCTCTTGTATGTCGACTTTCTTTAGTTTCATATTCACTACTCTCCAATAGAATCTCTCTTTTTCTGACTCCGTTCTTTTCTCGTTTTTTTCCTTAGCTTCAAGTCTTTTCTGTTTTTCTTCCTCTCTTTCCTCTTTATTCATTTCCCTTTTTATCCATACCTTTTTATATTGTTCACTTGTTGTTAGTTTCCCTGTTTTGGATAAGATATTCTCAGCCGTAGTTTGTGACCTGAATTTAATCTTAATTGGTCTGGTCTTGTCTGTACTATATTTCCCGAGCCTGAATTTCTCTTTGATTTGTTTAATTATTTCTGGTTCATCTTCCTGAACTAATTCTAGTAAATTTCTTACTTTTTCATTTTCCTCTTTGATTCTTGTGGTTCTATCTGGGTTATGTTTCTCTTCCATTCCTAATATAATTATACATTTCTTTCTCTCTGCTAAGTCTCTTACTATATTCTCCTTCTGTCTCATCACTTTAATAACTGAGTTTTCAGTTTGTTCATTCATTTGCTGTCTGATTATGTCAGTGAATGCAACTTTGCTATTTTCTTGGATTTTTTTCCAACCCTCCTTGTTCTCCTTATTATTCTCCTTTAAGACTTTATTCTCTTCTTTTACTTCTTTTAACTGTTTTTTTAATTCTTCAATTTCCTTAGTTAAGTTTTTGTTCGCCTTCTCTAGTTCTTCCAATTTTTCAACTCTCTGCACAATGTTGTTAACGTGACCGAACTTAAATTCCCAGTGCTCGATCATCTTATCGAGTTTCTCTTCTAGTCTTGTTAATCGGGGGGGGGGGGTTGGGGTTGTTGTTGTTGTTGGTGTTTGTGTCCCCTCCACCCTCTTTAAATCCCTGGAAAATATTCTCATCATCTTCTACTGTATTGCTCTTATCTATACTTCTAATCTTTACATTTTTGTTAGACATTTCATCATCGCTAAATTGGTCCGGACCTCGTTTGTTTAGATTTCGTCTGCCTGCCTGGGCCAAGTCCTCACCTTCCTCATTTCCTTCCATTTCCCTCAGTAATCCCTCCCCTTCTCCTTTTTCCTTACTTTCCCTACACTACGAGCAATTTCCCCCCCACCCTGTAAATACAATAGGTACTTCCTTTGCTTTGGGATCCACGAAATTTCACTTTTTCTTCAGAACGTCGTCTATGCCGTCCGTTCGTTGAAGTGTGTGTGTGTGTGTATGTATGAATTTATTGTATTTTACAGGATGAGAGCTATGCTCGTAGTGACCCATTTTTGTGTGTATGTATGAATTTATTGTATTTTACAGGATGAGAGCTATGCTCATAGTGACCCATTTTTGTATCTCTCCACATCCAGTTTGTTCTTAAAATCTTGTATTGTTTTGGCACTCACTGTTTCCCTGTTTAGTTTATTCCACTCATCAATCACTCTGTGTGGGAAGCTATTCTTTTTCAAATCTCTTCTGTAACTGTCTTTTTAGTTTCTTCTCGTGTCCTCGTTTCTCTTCTGTCCCATTTTAATAAGTCATCTCTATCAACAACTTTTATCCCTTTCATAATTCTGTAAATAGTTAGCAAATCACCTCTTTCTCTTCTCTGTTCCAGTGTTGATAGATGTAATTTATTTAATCTTTGTATGTCAAATTTGCGAGTGTAGGGACCATTTTTTTTTTTTTTTTGCTGCTTTTTGAATTCTTTCTAATTTCTTTTATTATTATTATGATTTTTTTTTTTTGTACTAGGTGCTCATAGTGTTACAAGATACTCCAATTGATGTCTTATCAGTGTGATTAATATTTTCTTTACCATTTCTTCGTTCGTGTAGTCGAAGGTCACTTTCATTGATCTTAGTAAGTTAAAAGTCTCTCCAATAAATTTGTTGACATTTTTATCAGGTGTTAAGTCACTTGAGATAATTACTCCTAGTTCCCTCTCTGAGTCGACTTTTTTTACTTCCTTGGTACCAATTTTATATTGACCTGATATTCTATTTTTGCTTTCTCCAAATTCCATTATACTGCATTTTTTAATGTTAAAGTTCACTTCACAGAACTGACTCTATTCCCATATTTTGTCAAGGTCTTCTTGTAGCAATCTGCAGTCTTCTTCTATGCTTTGTTTCCCTCTTTATATATGGTACAATGTTTGCATTTTTCCTATCTTGCGTTACCTTTCCTTCTTTTAGTGAGGAATCTATTATCTTGTATAATTTGGCCATTAGTTCATCTACACACTCTTTCAGTATCCAATTTGCAATTCCATCCAGTCCATGCATTTCCCTAACATGTAGGTTTATTATTTGGCCTCATTTCTTTCTGTGTTACCTTTATTTATTTCATTTTGGGGGATCTTTCTCATTGTGTGTGTATTTACTTAGTTGTATTTTAATGGATGGGAGCTATGCTCGTCGTGACCCGTTTTCGTATCTCTCCACATCCAATTTATTCTTGAACTCATGTATAGTTCTGGCATTCACTGTTTCACTGTTTAGTTTGTTCCAGACATCGATCACTCTGTGCAGGAAACTGTTCTTTTTCAGGTCTCTTCTGTAACTGTCCTTCTTTAGCTTTTTATCATGTCCTCTTGTTTCTCTCTTGTCCCATTTCAATAGGTCATCTCTATCAAGAACTTCCATCCCTTTCATAATTCTGAAGATGGTCAACAGGTTGCCTCTTTCCCTTCTCTGCTCCAATGTTGACAGCTGTAATTTCTCCAATCTTTGTTCATATGTCAAATTTGATAGTGTGGGTGCCATCTTTGTCGCCGCTCTTTGGATTCTTTCAAATTTCTTTGTGCTTGGTGCCCACATTGGTATAGCATATCCTAGTTTCGGTCTTATCAATGTAGTAATTTTCTTAACCATCTCTTCATCCATGTAGTCAAAGGCCACTTTCATTGATCTTAATAAGAAATAAGTCTCTCTGAATAGTTTATCTATATGTTTGTCAGGTGTCAAGTCACTTGAGATGATTACTCCTATGTCCCTCTCTGAGTTTACTTTCTTTACTTCTCCGTTTCCAATCATATATTTTTCTGAAACTCTGTTTTTGCCTCTTCCAAATTCCACTATACTACATTTCTTGATGTTGAAGTTCATCTCGTATTTCTGGCTCCATTCCCATACTTTATCCAGGTCATCTTGTAGCGATCTGCAACCTTCATCTGTTTTCACTCTGAGTAGTTTGGCATCGTCAGCAAAAAAAAAAAAAAGTAACAATTTACTCCTTTGTCCATATCATTTATGTATATGGCAAACATTAAAAGAGCCAAAACAAGAGCCTTGCGGGACGCCACTTTTTACATTTTCCCATTTTGAACTTTTGTCTCCAAGTACCACTCTCATTTTCCTCCCAGTTAAGAAGTCCGTCACCCATTCTAATAGTTTACCTTTAATTCCTCCTATTTTTTCAATTTTACTCATTAATTTTTTTGTGAGGTACCTTGTCAAAAGCTTTCTGCAGATCCAGGAAGGCACAGCCCCATCCATCTCTTTCTTGTATTATCTTAATTAGTCTTGAGTAAAAGCAGATTACATTTGTGGTGCATGATCTCCCACTTCTAAAACCAAATTGTTTGGGGGGTTATTTTTTATTTATTTTTTTCTTCCAAGTGTTTGGTCCATCTGTTCCTGATAATCTTTTCACATATTTTTGCTTCTGTGCTTGTGAGGGACACCAGTCTAAAGTTTGTAGGATCTTCCCCGTTTCCTCCTTTTTATATTGGTACTATGTTTGCATCTTTCCAATCTTGTGGTCCCTTTCCCTCTTTTAATGAGAAGTCTATTATCTTGTGTAGCTTATCTGTCAGTTCGTCAATACACTCTTTCAATATCCAATTTGCAATTTCATCTGGTCCATGCGACTTTCTGACATCTAAGCTTTTTATTTGGTCTCTTATTTCCCTCTGTGTTATTTTTATTTCCTTCATCATGGGTGAACTTTCTAGTTGTTTGTCCTCCCGGGGTTGTGAGCTCTCAATTGTAAAAACAGACCTGAAGTGTCTGATCATAACTTCTGCCATCTCTGTGTCATCTATGTACTCTTTATCTCCATGCAATTTTACTATATCATGCTTATCCTTTAGTTTGTCGTTTACATGTCTGTAAAAGAGTTTTGGTTGATCCTTACTGTCTATGATATCCCTTTCATATTCTCTTTTTTCTTTCCTGTGTATGTTTACATATTCATATTCATTTACCTAGTTGTATTATACGGGAAGAGAGCTATGCTCGTGGTGACCCGTCTTTGTATCTCTCAGCATCAAGTTTTTTCTTAAAATCTTGAATAGTGTTTGCACGCACTGTTTCGTTGTCTAATTTGTTCCAAGTACTGTATCTATCACTCTGTGTGAGAAGCTGTTCCTTTTCAGATCTCTTCTGTAACTATCCTTTTTTAGTTTCTTTTCATGTCCTCTTGTTTTACCATTATCCCATATTGACAAGTCATTCTTATCTAAGACTTCCATTCCTTTCATTATTCTATGGTCAGCAAGTCTCTTCTTTCCCTTCTTTGTTCCAAAGTGGGTAATTCTAGTTTGGACAGTCTTTGCTCATATGTCAGTTCGGAAAGAGTTGGTGCTAGTTTTGTTGTTGCTCTGTATTCTTTCTAATTTTTTTATATTATTTTTGGTACTGGGTGTCCATAGTGTTGCTGCGTACTGAAGTTTTGGCCTTATTAGTGTAGTTAAATTTTTTTTATCATTTCCTCGTCCAAATAAACAAACGCCACTTTAATTGACCTCAATGAATTGTAGGTTTCTCCGAATATTTTATCAATATGTATGCTTATCTGGTGTCATGTCCTTGCTGATCATCACTCCAAGATCTTTCTCAGAGTTTACTTTTTTCACCTCTTCTTCACCAATTTAATAATCTTTCGATATTCTGTTTTTACTCTTTCCAAATTCCATTATACTACATTTCTTTATATTGAATTTTACTTCCCACTTTTGAGTCCAATTCCAGATCTTGTCCAAATCTTGTTGCAATGAGTTGCAGTCTTCCTCCGTTTTTACCTTCTTTAGTATCTTTGCATCATCTGCAAAGAAATTCATATAACACTCTACACCTTCATCCATGTCATTAATGTATATGGCAAACATGATCGGGGCCAGTACTGATCCCTGCGGGACACCGCTTATCACTTCTTCCCAGTTTGAGAATTTATCTCTAATTACTACTCTCATTTTCCTCCCAATCAGGAAGTCTTTCATCCATTCCAATAATTTTCCTCTGATGCCACCTATTGACTCTATCTTCTTTATTAGTTTTTTATGTGGTACCTTATCAAATGCCTTTTGTAGGTCCAGAAAGGCACAACCTGTCCACCCATTTCTCTCTTGTATTATGTCTATTAGTCTTGAATTGTGTATTTACCTAGTTGTATTTTACGGGAAGGGGAGCTATGCTCGTGGTGTCCCGTCTTCATATCTCATTTTATCTAAACTGTTTTTAAATTCATGAATTGTTTTTGCACACACCACTTTTTCGTCCAACTTGTTCCAGATGTCTATTACTCTGTGGGGAAAGCTGTTCTTTTTCAGGTCCCTTCTATAACTGTCTTTCTTGATTTTCTTTCCGTGTCCTCTTGTATTTCTACTATCCCATTTTATTAGATCCTCTCTATCAATAGTTTCTATGCCTTTCATGATTCTATAAATAGTTATCAAGTCTCCTCTCTTCTTTGTTCTAATGTCTGTAGTTCAAGTTTTGTTAGTCTCTCTTCATATGATAGTTCTGAGAGTGTTGGTGCTAGTTTTGTAATTGCTCTTTGTATTCTTTCAAGTTTTGTTATACATTTTTTGTACTTGGTGACCACATCGTCGCTGCATATTCCAATCTTGGTCTTATCAAGGTAACTAGTATTTTCTTCACCATTTCTTCGTCCAGGTATGTAAAAGCCACTTTGATTGTTCTTATTAAATTATAAGTTTCTCTAAATATTTTGTTTATATGTTTCCCAGGGGACATAATATTCATAATAATGACTCCCAGGTCCTTCTCATTTTCTTTTTTTACTTCTTCTTCTCCCAATTTATATGATCCCACTATTCTTTTTTTGCTTCTTCCAAATTCCATTATACTACACTTCTTGATATTGAATTCCATCTCCCACTTCCTACTTCATTCCCATACTTTATTGAGATCACTCTGTAGCGACTCACAGTCTTCTTCAGTGTTCACTTTTTTCAACAATTTTGCATCATCTGCAAAGAAGCTCATATAACTTTCAATTCCTTCATCCATATCATTTATATATGTAGCAAACATTATTGGGGCCAGAACTTTTCCTTGTGGAACACCACTTATCACTTCATCCCAATTAGAGTGTTTGTCTCTTATCACCATTCTCATTTTTCTTTCATGCAAGAAGTCTTCCATCCACCTCAGTAGTTTGTCCTGTATTCCTCCTGCAGTTTCTAATTTCTTAAGCAACTTATCAAAAGCTTTTTTCAGGTCTAGAAATGAACAATTAGCCAATCCATCTCTTTCTTGTATTATATCTATTAGCCTTGAATAGAAACACATTAAGTTTGTGACATATGATCGTCCTTGTCTGAATCCAAATTGTCTTGGATTTAATACGTTGTTTTTTTCCAAATGCTTTACCCATCTAGTTTTGATCATTCTTTCACAGATTTTAGCTATCGCACTTGTAAGAGAGACCGGTCTATAGTTAGTAGGGTCTTCCTTGTTTCCCCCTTTATATATAGGTACTATATTTGCTCTTTTCCAATCTTCTAGAACTTTTCCCTCTTTCAATGAACTGTTTATTTGGCTATGTATTTTGTCTGTTCATTCTTTCAAAATCCAGTTTGCCATTTCATCCAGTCCATGTGATTTTCTGACATCAAGATTACTCAAGTGTTTCATTATTTCATTTCTTGATACTTCAATCTCTTTCATAAGGGGAACTCTCTCCTCCCATTCGATATCTCTAGGTTGTATGTTCTCCCTTGTAAACATCTATTTAAAATGCTTATTCATAATTTCTACCATTTCTATTTCCTCTGTGTATTTGACTCCTCCTTGTCATAGTTTCGCTAATTCTTGTTTGCTTTTCAATTTGTTTACAAATCTGTAAAATAATATTGGTTGATCTTTACATTTTTCTATGACATCTTTTTCGTATTTTATCTTTTCTTCTCTGCGCACTTGTACATATTCATTTCTATAACTAGTATATATTTTCCATTTTTCAGGTTTTTTGTGTTTTTTCCATTTTATCCAAGCTTTATCCCTTTTGTCTTTTAACTCCCTACATCTTTTGTTGTACCAGCACTTTACATATACTTTTCCTTGCTTTTGTCTTGACACATACTTTTCCACTCCTTCTTGATAATTTTTTGTCAAAATACTCCATTTCTCATCTACTGTTGTATCCTCCTTGTGTATTCTTTCCCAGTCAGTTTTTTGAAAGAATTCTTTCATTTTGCCAAAGTTTGTTTTTTCATACATCAATCTTCCCTTTCTATATTGTTCATTTTTTTTCATGTATTTTTTCTCGTTTAGTTCCAGTTCAACCAATGTGGTCACTTTTACTTACTACATACATGCATATACCAAAGGCTTTTTCCTCCTACACAGGGGGTAGCTAAAAAGAAAAAGGCATAGAAACCACTCCCACCTATTCCATTTCCTATATATTCCACTCCCCTCCATCCTATCTTGGCACCTCCTGGATAACGGGTCATCCCTGCATCCTGTCCACTGCCCTGGGCCAGGAGCAGTTTCGCAAGACAGCACATCCACAGCAAGGCCGCTTCATAAATTCAGCGACCCCCCCTCTCCATCCCCTCATGCAGAAAAGGAGAAGACAGGGAGAAATCACTTCGGGCTGCGTCAAATTTGTTCTCATACATACTTCCTCAACCCCCATCCCCCACCCACTCCCCCTCATGCATCACAGTATCATCTATACACAACCCCTCTCCATTCACCCCTATCTTCTGTCCTCTCCCATCCTTCCTCCACAGACATTCCTCTCTTTTGTAATGCCCCTTTCACCCCATCCATCCACCTCATCCTAGAACACCCCCTCATATTCACTCCTTCCACACTTCTTTTACTAATCTTTCTTCACTCATTCTTTCCATGTGTCCAAACCATCCTAATACTCTTTCATCAACCCTATCTCCCAGTTCCCTTTCCACCCCTGTTCTCCTCCTCACCTCCTCATTTCTCACTCTATCCAGCCTAGTAACCCCTATCATACTTCTCAGACATTTCATCTCAAACACATTCAAACTTCTTCTCTCTTCCTCTCTCATGTTCCATGTTTCTGCCCTGTACAATGCTGTTGGTACAATCACTCCTTCATATAACTTCCTCTTAGCATCCATTCCTAGATGTCTATTTCTCATTACACTTTTTAATCCACCAAGGCATTTACTTGCTTCTCTCAATCTACATTCTACCTCCACCCCCACTTCTCCCTTTCCTGCCACATTCGCACCCAAGTATCTAAAACTATCCACTTCCTCCAGTCTTTCACCCTTAATGCTCACTTCAAGCCTGCTGTCACTCTCTCCCCCTGTACATCTCATCACCTTACTTTTGCCCACACTGATCTTCAGCTTCCTTCTTTCACACACCTTCTCAAACTCTGTCACTAACTTCCTCAATCCCTCCTCTGATCCTCCTACAAGCGCAGTGTCATCAGCAAACAACAACTGGCTCACCTCTCACTTTTCTCCATTTTCTTTAATCATCTCCAACCCCTGAGTCACAACCCTTGTATTCACCTCTCGCACCACCCCATCCATGTAAAGATTGAACAGCCAGGGCGACATAACACATCCCTGACGAAGTCTCACCTTTACCTCAAACCATTCACTCTCTCCATTTCTAATCCTAATCCTAACACAAGCTCTACTACTCTAGTAAAAACTCTTGACTGCTCTTAACAGCTTTCCTCATATCCCATATATCTGCAGTACCTCCCACAGTGCCTTCCTCTCTACCCTGCCTTAAGCTTTTTCCAGATCCATGAAAGCCCAAAAACATCCTTACCTTTTCCTATAGCTTTCTCACATATCTGTCTTACCACAAAAATCTGATCTACACACCCCCTACCTGTCCTATACCCACACTGTTTCTCACCAATTACTCCCTCTCTTAATCCTCTCAATCAAGATCCTCCCATAAGCCTTCCCAACTACACTCAACAAGCTGATCCCTCTGAAACTACACTCACACAGAGAGCAACAACAAAGTTGGCACCAGCTTTTTCCAAATTAACATACAAAGATTATCCAAATTGGAACTACCAACACTGGAGCAGAGAAGAGAAAGAGGTGACCTACTATCTGTAGAATCATGAAAGGAATGGAAATTCTTGATAGGAATGATTTACTAAAAAAATGACAATGGAAAACAAGAGGTCATGAAAAGAAACTCAAAAGGATAACTAAAGAGGAGATCTGAAAAAAAAAGCTTCCTACACAGAGTGCTGGATATCTGGAATAACTTAGATAAAGAAACAGTGTGTGCAAACACTATTCAAGATTTTAAGAAAAAACTTGATGCTGAAAGATACAAAGACAGGTCCTCACGAGCATAGCTCCCTTCCCGTATAATACAACTAGGTAAATTTTCCTGTTTTTGCTTTGGGACATATTTATCCACTCCTTCATTATAGATTTCTATCAGAATAATCTATTTTTCTTCCACTTGCATTTCTTCTTTGTAGAATTGATCCCAACTGTTTTAGAAAAAATTATGCCTTTTGAATTTGGCTATTTCCCTTGTAAGGAGGAATAAGCCCTTGGTATATGTATGTATATATATAATGATTATAATAATACATACATATACCAAGGTTTTTTTCCTTTACAAGGGAGGTACCCAGAGTCAAAATACATAATTCCACTTCCACCCATTTCATCCCCACCCACTTTACTCTCATTCACCACCCCTCCCTCCCTCTCATTTAATCAGTGACCTCCCCTCCATCAGCTCATGCAGTAGAAAAGAAGATGGGGAGAAATCCCTTTGAGCTGTGTCAAAATATCATTCACACATAACCACTGCCTTACCCACCCATCCCACACCTACTCCCTTTCATGCATCACAGCATCATCCATATACAACCATTTTCCACTCACCCCTATCTTCTGTCTTCTCCCTTCCTTCCTCAACAGACACCTCCCTCTTTCTCAACACCACTCTCATCCCATCATCCATCTCATCCTCAGTCACCCCTCCTGTTCATTCCATTCACCTCTGCATTCCACACTTCTTTTACTAATCTTTCTTCACTCATTCCTTCCATGTGTCCAAACCATCCCAATACTCTTTCATCAACACTATCTCCCAACTCTTTTTCCACCTGGCTCTCCTCCTCACCTCATTTCTCACTCTATCCAGGCTACCCTTACTATACTTCTCAGACAATAGACACAAAAAAAAAAAAAAAAAAAAAAAAAAAAAAAAAATGTATTGTAATCTATGGTATCAAAGAAAAACATGGACATTCCAAAGGGAAAAAGAGAAAAATATAGTGAAAGATATGCTAAAAGAAATACTGAAGGAGGGGCAAGGACTTGAAAAGGCAATAGAAGAGATCTATAGGATGGGCAAATATTATGAAGAGAAGAATAGACCTCTCAAGGTAAAACTTAATTCATAGAGAATAGCAGAAGAAATATAAATAAACATAGGAAAACTACCAAAAAAGTAAAAACTACAAAAATCTAGGGATAAAAAAGGAACTGAGTGATGGTGAAAAAGAAATGGAAAAAACATTTAAAGAGGAAGCTAAGAAAAAGAAAGAGAAAAGAACAGAAAACCAAAGGAGATTTTTTGGCGAGTGATGGACATGAGACTGAGGAAATGGTACATAAGGGAAAATGAAATGCAGGAGAAAGAAGAAAAGGAAGAACAGGAAAAAAAATTAAAGATAACATATACCAACATTGATGGACTGATATAAGGAATAGATAAATTGAATGACTATCTGGAACAAGAAAAACCAGATATAATGGGGATTGTGGAGACAGAATTGAAAGGATCATTACCACCAAATAGTAGGCCAAGGATTATATAATTGTTGGTACAGAAATAGAGAAACAAAGGGTGGAGGAGTGATGTTGCTGACCAAGGCCTAAATGTGACAAAAATCACAAAGGGAGAGAACAATGTGGAGTTGATTATGATACGAGTTGAGGATAGAGATATGAAAAATAGAAAGTATGCAGTGATTTATGTCCCACCTAAAACTCACACATGGGATGAAAGTGAACACTCCAAAATGCTGGAAGACACAAAAAAAAAAAAAAAAAAAAAAAAAAAAAAAAAAAAATAATAATAATAATAATAATAATAATAATAAATAGAAAATAATAAAAATAAAAAATAAATGAAATACTAAAGAAAGAAGGAAATCTGGTAATTATGGGTGATTTTAAGTTGAAAGAAATATGTTGGGAAGAAATGACTATGAAAGGTGGAGAAGATCACTGGGGAAACATATTACTGGAAATGACCACTGATTACACATTGATGCAATGGGTCAAGGAAAACACCAGATATAGAAATAATGAACCCTCAAGATTGGATTTGATATTCACATTGGAACCTGAAATTGTGGATAAAATTGAATATAAGACACCAACTGGAAAAAGTGATCACATACTAATTGAACTAGAATTAAACAAAGAAACAGAAATTATTGAAAAACAAAGAAAAGGAAGACTAATGTATAACAAAACAGATTTTGAGAAACTTAGAAAATTCTTTCGAGAAGCAAATTGGGAAAAAATAAATAATGAGGAAACAAAGGTGGAAGAGAAATGGATAATTTGGAAGGAAATCTATAATGAAGGAGTGGATAAGTATGTACCTCGACAAAAACAGGAAAGGGTATACAGTGGTACCTCTACTTACGAAATTAATTCGTTCTGGAAATCGTTTCGTACCGCTTTTTACCCTATAAATGCCCTAATCGGTTCCAAGCCCCTTAAAAATCGGACATAATTTTCTTTATTACAAAAATGCATCAAAACCTGTAACAAATACATGTTAGAATTAAATTACTGCACAATAAACATAAAAACGAGAGTTGTACATAATGTAAAGAATATATATTTTTTTTAATTTAATTTTTCTCTTGTTTTAACTGCTATCGTTGTCACCTTTCGCCTTCTTCGGTTCAGGTTCACTCTCAGCAGTGGTTTTTGCCTGACGTTTTGTAAAGAACCGATCCAAGGTCGTTTGCTTTTGTCGGCTTTAACAATCTTTCGAAAATGTGCAAGGCAAACATCATCATAGTGAGCGATAGGCCGACTAGTAAACACTTTTTCTGGGTGATTCTTTTCAACAAATTCCGAAACTTCATAGAATTTTCCTAAAATGTCTTTTATTCGGGCTGTCGGAATAATGGCTGCCTCCTATTTGTCTTTACTGAACTCCTCCTGCACTGCCGTGTGTTGCATCGCCTCCAACTCCCTCAGCTCCTCCATCGAAAGCTCCTCGTGGTGCTCCTGAATCAACTCGTCGATGTCCTCGTCATTCACCTCAAGCCCCATGCACTTTCCCAGAGAAACAATTTCGTCAACTTCAGGCTCAACTTTACCCTCCAACTCCACCTCGAACCCCTCAACAGCATCGGGCCACAGCTTTCTCCAAGCCGCATTAAGGGTACGCCTGGTCACCTCCTGCCAAGCCATGACGATTGTCTTGAGGCAAACAACAATATCGAAGTGCTGCTTCCAAAACTCACGAAGGGTAAGCTGGGTGTTTTCAGTGATGTCGAAACACCTCTTGAACAAGTGTTTCGTGTAGAGTTTCTTGAAGTTCGAAATGACTTGTTGGTCCATGGGCTGGAGGATAGAGGTGGTGTTAGGTGGGAGGTACAGCACCTTAATAAATGAGAACTCCTCCAGGATATCATCTTCGAGGCCGGGCGGATGGGCAGGTGCATTATCGAGAATGAGGAGGCACTTGATGGGGAGATTGTTCTCCTCTAGGTACCTCTTAACAGCAGGGCCAAAAACCAAATTGACCCACTCAACAAAAAATTGTCTGGTAACCCAGGCCTTGGCACTGGCCCTCCATAGCACCTGAAGTTTTTCTTTTAATATTTTGTGGGCCTTAAATGCTCTGGGATTTTCGGAGTGGTACACCAGCAGGGGCTTGATTTTACAATCCCCACTGGCATTGGCACACAGGGCAAGTGTAAGGCGGTCCTTCATGGGCTTGTGGCCTGGCATTTTTTTTCTCTTCTACTGTGATGAAGGTACGGCGAGGCATCTTTTTCCAAAAAAGACCAGTCTCGTCACAATTAAAAATTTGCTGTGCAAAGTAGCCTTCATCGATCTTAATTGTTCAAATTTTCGCACAAATTCGTCGGCCGCTTTCTGGTCGGCGCTAGATGCCTTGCCATGCCGAACAACAGAGTGAATTCCAGTCCTCCTTTTGAACTTCTCGAACCACCCACGCGATGCCTTAAACTCCTGGTGTGGTTCTTGCGCCGAAGTTCCCTCGCCTGCATCCATCTTTACGAAGTCATTAAAGATGGCGGTCGCCTTTTCGCAAATTATGGTCTCGGTCACTGTGTCTCCAGCTATCTCTTTCTCCTTTATCCACACGAGTAACAACCTCTCCATCTCATTGTTCACTGCCGACCTCCTCTTCGAAATGACAGAGAGGCATTTGGAAGGAGTCGTAGCTTTTAGGGCTTCTCTTTGTTTTAATATCGTGCCGATCGTAGATGGATTACGGCCATATTCTTTGGCGAGATCAACCAAACGCATCCCTTTTTCGTACTTTTCTATTATCTCTTGGTTTGTTTGTATGGACAAAACAACTCTCTTCTTCTTCTCACCACTTTTCTCCATCACTTTCTTGGGGCCCATAGTGAATAAAAGTTAATACACACACGTAAAGTTGCAATAAACACTAACAAAAGCTGACGAAAAACTGTCCGAACACTTCGTGCTTTACTGAATTTCGTAGTGTGAGACTGAGGCTTCGGTGATCCTCGTGGTCCGACGGGAAAACGAAGAGGATTCTGGGTATACACACATACACACAGAGGTCCCTCCTAGCCAATGGGATGCCAGGAAGATGCTGGGCAATAGCCAATGGCAGAGCAGCTCGGACGCGCCACTTTCAAATCAAGATACAGGATGTTACAAGTATGTTTACGTTCGGTGGACTCTGGGAGCTGTGAGTAGCAGGGCGTATTTTGAAATTTTCGCCTTTCGTATCCTGAAATTTCTTTCGTAACAAGAGGCAATATTT
Source organism: Oratosquilla oratoria (assembly GCF_046742065.1). Lineage (NCBI taxonomy): Eukaryota > Metazoa > Arthropoda > Malacostraca > Stomatopoda > Squillidae > Oratosquilla > Oratosquilla oratoria. Next base: position 37,700,849 of record NC_134781.1, on the reverse strand, counting down.
TTCCGAAGAAGTGTTTCGTAACCTGAAAATTTCGTATGTAGAGCCTTTCGTAAGTAGAGGTACCACTGTATATAAAATCCTGGTATAATAAAAAGTGCAGTGAGGCAAAATACAGATGAGATAAAGCCTGGAAAAGGTGGAAAACAACAACTGAGAAATGGAAAATATACACCAAACTAAGAAATGAATATGTAAAAATACATAGAGAAGAAAAGAGAAATTATGAAAAGGACATAATAGACAAATGTAAAGATCAACCCAAATTATCTTATAGATATGTAAATGGTAAGCTAAAAAATAAACAGGAAATACCTAAATTACATCAAGGTAACAGAGAATACACAGAAGATACAGAAATAGCAGATATTATGAACAAACATTTAAAATCTGTATTCACCATAGAGGAAAAAATCTACAAAACTGTGATTAAAGAATTGAAGTAAGATTTCCTCCATTAAAAAAATTAAATATTAATCAGAATGAAATAAGTAATCAAATATTAAAGCTTGATGTTAACAAGTCACACAGCCTAGACGGAGTTGCTAAATGGATAATGAAGGAATGTATAGACGAACTAACAGGAAAAGTATACAAAATAATTGAATGCTCACTCAAAGAAGGAAAACTACCAGGAGACTGGAAAAATGCCAATATATAAAGGAGGAAATAAGGAAGACCCAACAAATTATAGACCGGTGTCCCTAATGAGTACAATAGTTCAAATTTGTGAATCATCAAAGATAGATGGACAAAATATCTGGAGAAGAATAATATACTGATAGATATATTGCAAGAAAGGGATGGCTGGGCAGACTGAGCCTTCCTGGACTTACAAAAGGCATTTGTTAAGGTACCACACAGAAAATTACTATATAAACTGGAAACAATAGGAGGCATACATGGAAAAACTATTGAATTGGATGGAGGACTTCCTACATGGAAGAAAAATGAGAGTGGTGCTCAGAGACATTCAAAATGGGAAGAAATGAGTAGTGGTGTCTCACAGGGGTCAGTACTAGCTCTGATAATGTTTGCTATATATGTAAATGACATGGACGAAGGCATTAAAAGTTACATAAATTGCTTTGTGGATGATGCAAAATTATTAAAGAGAATAAACTCCAAAATAGACTGTGACTCATTACAAAATGATCTGAATAAAGTCTCTGTGTGGAGCAAGAGATGGGAGCTAGAATTCAATATCAAGAAGTGCAGTATAATTGAATTTGGAAAAAGCAAGAAGAGAATATCAGGACAGTATAAAATTGATGGAAAAGAAGTAAAGAAAGTAAATTCTGAAAGGGACCTAGGAGTAATCATCACCAAAGACATGTCACAGATAAACATATAAATAAAATAGTCGGAGAAACATAAAATTTGTTGAGATCAATATAGGTGGCCTTTAAATACCTGGATAAGGAAATGATTAAGAAAATATTACAAACACTGATAAGGCCAAAACTAGAATATGCAGCACTGATATGGTCATCCAGTACAAAAAAGAATATAAGAAAATTAGAAAGAATACAAAGAGCAATGACAAAGATGGCCCCAACACTTTCAAACCTGACATATGAACAAAGACTGGCTGAACTGGAATTGCCAACCCTGGAACAAAGAAGAGAATGAGGGGACCTACTAACCATCTACAGAATTATGAAAGGTAAAGAACGCCTTGATAGAGAGGACTTATTAAAGTGGGACAGAGGAAAAACAAGAGGACATGCAATGAAACTCAAAAAGGATAACTACAGAAGAGACCTGAAAAAGAACAGCTTCCCACACAGAGTGATAGATATATGGAACAAATTGGATGAAAAAATAGTGTGTGCAAACACAATACAAGAATTTAAGAACAAACTTGATCTTGTGAGATACAAAAACGGGTCACCATGAGCATAGCTCCCCTTCCCGTATAATACAACTAGGTACATACATACATATACCAAGGCTTTTTCCCCCTTTCAAGGGAGGTAGCCAAAAAGGGAAAGGCATAAAAACACTCCCACCCATTTCATCCCTAAATACACTCCACACCCCTCCCACCCTCCCTCTCATCTGAGCACCTCCTGGATGACGGGTCATCCCTGCACCTTGCCCACCGCCCTGGATCAGAAGCAGTGTCGCAAGACACAGCACATCCACAGCAAGGCCGCTTCATTTAATCGGCGACCCCCCCTCTCCGTCCCCCCTTGCATATAAGGAGAGGTCGGGGAGAAATCCCTTCGGGCTGCGTCAAAATTTACTCACACATACTACCCCCCCACCCCCCCGCCCATTCCTCCTCATGCAATCACAACATCATCCATATACAACCATTCTCCACTCACCTCTGTCTTCCGTCCTCTCCCTTCCTTCCTCAACAGACATTCCCCTCTTCCCCAAAGCCTCCTTCACCCCATCCATCCACCTCATCCTAGGACATCCCCTCATGTTCACTCCCTCCACATCTGCCTTCCATACCTCTTAAGTTCCATGTTTATGTTACATTATCATTAAAATCATTATATATTTCATTATATTCATATGTATATATGTCATTATATATCATATGAGAGGTGAAAAGAAAAGAGTAGTAAAGCATAAGATATAGGAGGCAAAAATGAGAGAAATTTGAAATGGGGGAAAATATGAGAGAAAATTTTGAAATTAATAAAAAGGTGTATTGAAAGGAAATTAAGAGATGAAGGGGAGGGGAATCAAATAGAGAAGAAAAGGTAAAAGGTACAGATTGAGAGATGATAATGGAAGAGTGGCATTAGGAGAAAGATGGGCTGAATATTTTAGTTGCTAAATGTGAAGGAGGATAGGGAGGGAAAAGTGGTTGCAGTGGGAGGCGCTAAAAAAATGACAGTGATGAATGAGGAAAATGGAGAAATTAGACAAGATGAAGTGAAAGCAGTTATTAAAATGATGAGAGCAGGTTGTTGTTGTTGTTGTTGTCGTTCCCTAGACTGTCTGTCCGAGCAGTCCCGTCTCCCCAAGGAATGCCATAGCAGAAACTGGGTTTTCCCACAAATCCTCAAATCCACAAACCCTGGCTGATGGCCAGGGGTGGTTGCTGCCGTTTGGCCCCCAACTCTTGGGGTTGGGGGGTGGTCCCATGACGTAGACGCTGCAGCTCCAGGACCTGAGAGCAGGTAGGGCACCTGGGTTAGATGGGTGTCATGCAGAGTGTCTAAGAAAGGAAAGTACAGTGATGGTGGACTGGCTGGTGAGGGTGTTTAACGTTTATCTAAAAGAGGGTAGAGTGCCAGAGGATTGGAAGAGTGTTTGTATAGTTCTGCTTTACAAGGGACAAGGGGACAAGTCTGAGTGTAGTAATTTCAGAGGGATCAGTTTGTTCAGCGTATCTGAGCAGGCTTATGGCAGGGTTTTGATTGAGAGGATTAAGAGAGGAACAGAGGGAGTAATTAATGAGGAATAGTGTGGGTTTAAAAAGGTAGGGGTTGTGTGAATTTGATTTTTGTGGTAAGGCAGATATGTGGGAAAGCTTTAGGAAAAGGTAAGGATTTTTTGGGGACTTTCTGGATTTGGAAAAGGCTTATGACAGGGTAGACAGGAAGGCACTGTGGGAGGTATTGCAAATATATGAGATAGTAGGAAAGCTGTTAAGAACAGTCAAGAGAGTAGTAGAGCATGTTATAGAATTGGAAATTGAGAGAGCAAGTGGACTGAGGTAAAGGTGGGACTTCACCGGGGAAGTATCATGTCACCATGGCTGTTCAATTTATACATGGATGGGGTGGTGCAAGAGGTAAATGTATGGGTAATGGGCTAGGGATTGAAGAAGGTTAAAGAAAATGGAGATAAAATGGGAGATGAGCCAGTTGTTGTTTGGTGATGACACTATGCTTGTAGCAGGATCAGAGGAGGGATTAAGGAAGTTCATGATAGAGTTTGGGAAGGTGTACAAAAGAAGGATGCTGAAGATAAATGTGGGTAAAAGTAAGGTGATGAGATGTACAAGGTGAGAGGATAGCAGCAAATTTTAAGTATTATGGAATAGAGACTGGAGGAATAAGCAGTTGATGACCTAGCGATCAAAAAATGGATACGAAACTTGGAATCGGAACAATAAACATCTGCACTTTGAAAGGTAAAGAAGAAGAGATTATTGTCATCATGAAAGATAAGAAAATAGATATTTTGGGAAGCTATGGAACAAGGAGAGAGAGAAATGGCAGAAAAACAATACATGAGAACTATCAACTGATATGCAAAATGAAAAAATGCACAAAATGATAATAATGATGACACCAAGGATTGGTGACTATGTGGAGGATGTTGTTTTTGTAAATGAAAGAATAATTAATGTGACTGAAATTAAAAGACATTAGGATAACATTTGTACAAGTTTATGCTCCTCAGCAGGGAAGAACAGGAGAAGAAAAGGAAGAATTCTTTGCAAGGCAACAAGAAGTATAAGATCAAAGAGGTAATGCAGAAAACATGGTTGTCATTTGAGACGTGAATGGTCATGTTGGAAGTGATTGGGGTGTGGAAAATATAATAGGAGCACATAGTTGTGAGGGTGAAAGAGTAACTGACTTTTGTACTATGAATAATCTGTCAATTATGAACACTTTCTATAAACACAGACCAAGTCACCAATGGACGTATCGATAGAACAACCTATGAAGCTATACTGACAAATCCCAAATTAACCTTGGCATTACAAATAATAAAAAGATCTTTCGTGTTAAAGTTATACCATCAGTGTCACTAGACTCAGATCATAGACTGGAGTTTGCAAAAATAAATGCAAGAAAGTGGATGGTTGTGACTGGGAAAATAAGGAGAATCAAGATGGAGGAATTAAGGAATCCCAAAAAGAAAGTTTTAAAGAAAAAAATCAGAGGAAAGGTGACAAACCTGCAAACAAGAGAAAATATAAATGGGGAATGGGAGTTGATGAAAACAGAGTTAAGGTAGTGGCAAAGGATGTGGTTGAAGTGAAGTGTGTGGGAAAAAGAAAGAAAAAAAGAATGACCTAGTGGACAGAGGAGATGGTAGATGCTGTTAAAAAACAACAACTAGAAAATGGATGAGGTACAGAACAGTTGAAAACAGAGAAAAGTATGTAGAAGCACAGAATAAGTGTAATAAGAGTTAAAAAGGAATCGAAAGGAGAAGTCTGGCAGAAAATTGGAAATGATTTAAGAGAGGATATATATAGTACAAGAAAGCTGCTCTACAATATGGCAAGAAATTATAGAAAAGAGAAAAATGAAGGTGCCTATGCAGTAAAGGATGAAAATGGAGTGATGTTGGTGGAAACAAATAAAATTACAGGAAGATGGAAAAAATATTTTGAGAACCTACTAAATGCAGAACAAGAAAATCAGCTGGAGTTCTTAGGTGAAAATGATGAAATTACAGCTGTGGAGGTTCAGGCGGCCATCCAAAGAATGAAAAATGGAAAAGCATGTGGTGAGGATGAGATTCATATAGAATTCATTAAAGCAATGGACAAGTTGGGTGTGAACTGGTTGACCAGAATTATGAATATCACATCGAAAAATGTCAAATACCAGATGACTGGAGTAAAACAGTCATATGCCCAATTTTCAAAAAAGGTGACTGCACAAATTGCAATAATTACAGAGGCATATCTGACATATGAACAAAAATTGGAGAAATTACATTTGTCAACACTAGAACAGAGAAGGGAAAGAGGCAATTTGTTGACCATTTTCAGAATTATGAAAGGGATGGAAATTCTCGATAGAGACAACTTATTAAAGTGGGACAGAAGAGAAACAAGAGGACACGAAAAGAAATTAAAGAGTTACAGAAGAGAGCTGGAAAAAAAGAAAAAAAAAAAAAAAAAGCTTCCCAGATAGCGTGATCGATGTCTGGAACAAACTGAACAGAGAAACAGTGAATGGCAAAACTATACTCGATTTTAAGAATAAACTGGATGTGGAGAGATACAAAAACGGGTCACTGCGAGCATATCTCTCATCCTGTAAAATACAACTAGGTAAATACATGTGGGCAAGGTATATGAGTCATAGAGAGAAAACTGAGAAAGGCTATGGAGGAAAGCTTTGGGGAATGGCAGCATGGTTTTAGACCACAAAGAAGCACAGTGGATATAATCTTTACAATGAAAATGGTTTTGGAAAAGAACTGGGAGTGGAACATCAACAAGTTTGCTATCTTCATAGATATGGAGAAAGCATTTGATAAGGTACCTAGGGAAGAAATCTGGAGAGCACTGGAGTATCAAGAATATGATGTTCCAGCAAACCTGAAAAGGGCAATTAAGAGTATATATAGGAAATGTGAAAATAAAGTAAAGCTAAGGGGTGGGGGTACACCATGGTTCCAGGTCAGGACAGGGGTAAGACAAGGAGTGATTTCCCCACTACTGTTTATAATTTTCATGGACAGATGTATGAAAGAAATAAACCATGGCAGGAACACGATAATGCTGGTATATGCAGATGATGTTGCTGTGATATGCAGCAGCGAAGAGGAACTACAAGAGATGACAGGAAGATGGAATAAAGTTATGAATGATAATGGTGTGGAAATTAAGATTAATAAAATGGAAGTCATGAGTATCATGAGCAATAAAGGGAACATAGAAATAAGAATAGGAGAGGCCCATTGAAACAAGCTAATTTGAATATCTTGGGGTGAAAGTTAATGAACAGAATAATCAGGCAATTGAAATAAATAACAGAATTAATACATTTAATAAGAACTTTGGTATGCTTTCGGTGTTGTTCAGAGACTACAATGTCCCTAGAAAATGTAAGGTGCTGATGTATACTACAGTATTAAGACCAATCTTGCTTTATGGATCAGAAACATGGACACTGACGAGCAAAACAAAGAGTAAAATTACTGTAAGCAGAAATGAAAATTCTGAGGAAAATCAAAAGTGTCTAGACTGGACTGATTGAGAAACATGGACATATGAGAGCAGAATTGAATATAAAGAATATACTAGAACATAGAGAAGAAAACTGCCTAGGATGGTATGGACATGTGCAGAGGATGGAGGATGGGACACTGCCCAAGGCTGCACTTCATATGCGGCCGGAGGGTAAAAGACCTGTGGGTAGGCCTAGAAAAAGATGGACGGAAGGAGTTAAGGAAGCTTTGGTGATTTGAGGCGAAGATCTTACAGAGATACTGCAAAATGAAGTCTACAGAGATAAAGATGGAGAGAAATTAGGAAATGAGGACCACTGGCTGAAGAAGAAGACTGGAGGAAGTGCATAGCTTTAGATACTTGGGGGCGAATGTGGCAGGAAAGGAATTGTTGGAATGTGGTTTGAGAGAAGCGGGTAAATGCCTTTGGGGTTTAAAAAAAATGTAATGAGAAATAGATGTTTGGGAATGGATGCTAAGAGAAGATGGTATGAAGAGGTGATTGTGCCAACAGCTGTGTATGGGGCAGAAACATATAACATAAGAGAGGAAGAGTTTAAATGTGTTTGAGATGAAATGTCTGAGAAGAATGGTAGGGGTTACTAGGCTGGATAGAGTGAGAAACAAAGAGGTGAGGAGAGCCAGGGTGGAAATGGAGTTGGGAGATAGGGTTGCTGAAAGAGTATTAGAATGGTTTGGACACATGGAAAGAATGAGTGAAGAAAGATTAGTAAAAGAGGTATGGAAGGTAGATGTGGATGGAGTGAACATGATGGGGCAACCAAGGATGAGATAGATGGATGGGGTAAAAGGGGTGTCGGGAAAGAGGGGAATGTCTGTTGAGGAAGAAGATAGGGGTGAGTGAAGAATGGTTGTGTATGGATGATGTTGTGATGCATGGGAGTGGGCAGGGGATGGGGGGTTTAGGGTGCATGTTTGAATGCTATTTTGATGCAGCCTGAAGGGTTTTCTCCTCATCTTCTCTTTTCCTACATGAGGAGACAGATGGGGGGTTGCCAATTAAATGAAGCAGTTTTGCTTCACTGCTTCTGACCCAGGGTGGTGGACAGGATGCAAGGATGACCCGTCATCCAGGAGGAATCAAGAAAAATAGGGAGAAGTAGTGGGTGAGGATGAATTGGACAGGAGTGGAATTATGCCTTTTGACTCTGGCTACTGCAGGATCGTACCCGCATATAATGAATAGGATTAGGAAACATATTAACGATAGGTACCAATTTACCAATTACTTACGGTAGGCACAGGTCCCATAGAAGAGGTAGGGGCTGGTAGGAGCAATCGCGGAAAGCCGGTACGCAAAAGTGTAAGTCTGTTTAGTCATAATTGTCAACAATGTCTTACGTACCTGTCTCCGGATTGTCTTACCGGCATCTTATGTGTCAAAGTTTAAGTAGTTAAGTATAAGTTATTTTGGTTGGCGATATACTGTACTGCTACCGATCCGTTCTAGTCGGCGAGTGCTACCCACCCCTCCACCCTTAGTCAAAATATCCCTCCCTTCCTTTAGATGCAAAAATTTCCCCATTTAAAATACTCCCATCCCTTCCCTTCCCCCATTTTTAGTAACAAGTTACAAATCTAATTTCACAACAAGTCTCCTATACCTAGAGGACCGTCGCAAATTAGGAGACGGGGAAGATATACTATTAGGTTTTACATTTTCTTGTCTAGGTGGAGAAGGATGAGCTATCATAGTTGCTTCTGAAATAGGAAGTTTTGCATGGGAACTAATTGAATTAGTCACTGGTGAACTTTGTTCAGGTGGAGGAGTAATTGTTCTAGTTATAATTTGGTCTTGATGCCTCTTTACTATCTTACCAGAAGGCACTGAATACTGATAGGACAAAGGACCAGTTTGTTTTACGACTGTAGAAGGGATCCACTTAGAACCATTAGGGACATAGTTGCGAATCATCACTGGTGATTCAGGTGAGAGGTGTATAGATCGAGGAGCGTTAGTATGTTCTTTCTTTTGTGCTTGCTGTTTCTTAGATACTCTAGAAGACACACCATCTGCAGGCCATAAAAGGTCCAGACGCAAGCGGAGGCGTCTGCCAAACATCAACTTGGCTGGTGAGACACCAGTCGAAGAATGCGGAGTTAATCTTTAATTAAATAAAAATCTATCCAGAGTATCCTGAATAGCTGACTTAGAGGTACGTATGGCCTTCTTGAGAGTTTGTACCATTTTCTCTGCCAAACCATTGGTAGAAGGTTTGTATACTGCTGTAGTGATGTGCCTAATACCTGAATTATTACAAAATTCTTTGAACTCCTGAGATATAAAACATGGACCATTGTCTGATACAATTGACACTGGAAGTCCAAATCTAGAAAAGGAATGTCGCAAGCACTTGATAGTTTCCTTACTTGTAGTACCAGAAGTAGGATAAACGTCCACCCACTTCGAGTGAGCGTCCACTATTACTATAAAATAGCGACCATCTACAGGACCCACATAGTCAATGTGAAGACGATGCCATGGGCGATCAGGCCATTCCCAAGGGTGTAGCTCTGCCTTAGAAGGCATAGTTCTGAGAGCTAAACACTCTTGACAAGAATTTGTCAATTCTTCTAAATCCTTATCCAAATTTGGCCACCACACATAGCTACGGGCAAGTTCCTTCATGCGTGATGAGCCTGAGTGACCCATGTGAAGTTCTTCCATTAGCCTAGTTCTCAATTTTGGAGGAACAACCACATGAGAACCCCACAAAACACCTCCATCTTGGATAGAAAGTTCATCCCTTCTTCTGATAAAAGGAGTAAATTCCAAACTATTCAAAGTCTTAGTATTAGAAGGCCAACCTAATTCACAAAAGTGCATGACCTTCGATAGAGTAGGGTCTTTCCGAGTATGTTCTTTGATATCTCCACAACCTACGGGTGAAGATTCTAGAAAATGTACCAAGTTAGTCCAATCAGCAGGCACTGGAGTGGAATCTGTAGTAGACATCAAAGGAAGACGACTAAGTGCGTCAGCGGTACCAAGGAGTGCACCCGACCGATGACGTAATGTAAACTTATAAGCTTGGAGTAGCAATGACCAACGTTGGATTCGTCCTGAAGACATAGGAGGAATAATTTTATTAGGTGAAAAGATTCCTAACAAGGGTTTATGATCAGTAATAACATCAAAATTATTATGACCCCACAAATAATTTTGAAATTTGCGCAAAGCATAGACAATAGCTAGTGGCTCTTTCTCTAGCTGAGCATAGTTTTGCTCTGAAGACGTTAGCGTGCGAGAGGCAAAACAGATAGGTCTCTCCTCACCATCAATTAGATGACATAGTACAGCTCCTATACCATATGAGCTGCTATCAGCTACAACTACTAACGGTCTGTAGGTGTTGTATTTGTGCAGCCTGTAATTGTTTTTAGGGCTTTGTTTTGTATGATTTGAAGGGTGTTGTGGTGTGTCTCACTGAGATTAGGAGCCCATGCAGGACTCGCATAATTCATCACTGAGCGTATGCATTGTTTGTATATTGTTATATTAGTTTCTTTGTTTTGTCCAAAAGACCTCAAAGTCAAGGACCACCTCGACATGAGAGGCACACAAACACTTGCTGCAGCCACCACAAACACATCACACCCGCTACACTACATAGCAGAACACTCACACACACCAAGAAACATTAAAACTACACCCAAAGACCTTTATTACGCACAGATACTCTCTTCTCTTCCTCCACAACCACCAAATACCAGCCTCCGGAAACATATTCATAATCATATCACTCACCGCTCCATTAACACACTGAAAGACAACACACTGCTGCATGCCAGACCCCCTGATATCCACCCTTCTGAATCCTCTCTCCCACGAAAGGACAGAGTCCACTTGGCCAGACTGCGATGCGGTCACCACCCAGCACTTCTAAGCTACCAGAAGAGGCTGGACGACCGTGTTGTGAACAGCTGCCCAGGATGTAACACTTCACCCCATACCATACAACACATAATGGAAGACTGCATTATACACAATCATGCACGCAAACAACACAACATACACTCTATAAAGGATTTGTGGGAAAACCCAGTTTCGGCTGTGGCCTTCCTTGGGGAGACGGGACTGCTCGGACAGACAGTCTAGGGAACGACAACAACAACAACAACTACTAACGGTTGTTTTGGATCAAAATGTACCAGCGCTTTTGATTTCAAAAGAGTCTCCTTACATGCGGAGAATGCAGATTCTTGTTCCTTACCCCAGACCCATGGAGTTTTAGCTTTTAGTAAGTTATTTAAAGGTGCCAACTTAGAGGAAGCTTGAGGTATAAACCTTCGGTAGAAGTTTAGTAGCCCTAGAAAGGATCTCAATTGAGAAACATTAGTAGGTGCAGGTGCATCTGCAATAGCCTGAACTTTATCCTTAGTAGGATGTATTCCTTCCTTATCTATCTTGTAACGCAATTATGTTACACATGGAACACCTAAAGTACTCTTCTCAATGCTAAATCTCAACCCAGCCGATTGAAGGGTTGCTAGGACTGTTCTTAGTTGTTCTCAGTGCTCAACCTCACTAGCCCCGGTGATTAGAATATCATCGAGATACACGAACACCCACGGTAAATCTTTCAGGAGTTGCTCCATCACCCGTTGGAAAATTCCAGGAGCTGCAGAAATTCCAAAATTCAACCTATTATATCAGAAAAGACCACGATGTGTGTTAATTACAGTGTACTTCTTAGAATCCTCGTCAAGGCATAGTTGAGCATATGCCTGAGACATGTCCAACTTTGAGAAAACTTTACCTCCACTTAATCCATTGATTAAATCATCAAGAGTTGGAATAGGGTAAGTGTCGAGTCTAGCAGCTCGATTTACAGTAAGTTTATAGTCTCCACACAACCGAATCTTACCATTAGTCTTCACTACTGGAGCTACCGGTGCGGCCCAAGAACTATTAGTCACCGGAGAGATAATACCTTCTTCAAGGAGTCTGTCAATCTCCTGATCAATCTTAGCTCTGAGTGTGTACGGAACAGTACGTGCTTTACAAAACTTTGGTGGGACCAACTGATCAACCTCTATAGTGAACTGACTTTCCTTATAGCAACCTAACCCCTCTAAAAAGAGTTCAGGAAAATCATGCAACATAGATGTAGCAATAGCAGAACCAGCTGAGAGTTTATTAGCATCCTTTAACAGGCCTAGCCTCCTCATGAGAACTCTACCCATTAAACATGGACCTTTCCCTTCGATTACAACCAACTTTGTCGCATCTACTGAGGAACCATCTTCAAGTTTAGCAGAGACAGTTATGTCTCCCAATACCTTTAGAGGTGTACCTCCATACGCATTCACCACTGTAAGAGATGCATTTAGCGGAGGACGTTCTGATTCCACAGGCCAAAAACCCTCATACTGACATCGAGGCATTAAAGAACAAGTAGCGCCTGTGTCCATCTCCATAGGAACACGTACTGAATCTAGGGTGACATCCACCATGATAGGCTCGTCACTTACATTCTCTGAAATAGCATATATATATTCATAACTGGAATCAACTGAGGACTCCGTGGGCAACTCGTTACAGTCAGTAAAGTTTACGTTACTCTTCGACGGAGTAGTCTTAGACTTCGATGTGTAACACATCTTCTTAAGGTGCCCCTTCTGTTTACACAAATGACATGAAGCATTCTTGAAAGGACAATCACGCTTCCAATGCAACTTACCACACCCTGAACAAGGAGTCTTAGGAACATTAGACATATTTCTAGCACTGGAAACATTAGTGGATTTTGTCTTACTATAAGGATAGCTCTTAGAAACTGTACTAGAATTAGAATTTGAGGTGGAAGTCTTCTTAGGACCTGGCTTCTTACTAGGTACATAATGAACTGAGCCACTAGCCATAGCTTGAACATCTTTCAATGCCGTCTCCCTAGCTGTAGCCATACTAACAGCTTTCTCAAAGGTTAAATCAGACTCGGTCAACAATACTTGCTGAATTTTATCACTAGCAAGACCCATTACAAATCTATCACGTAGCATCTGAGATAACATTGCCCCAAACTCACAAGTGTGGGCAAGAGGTTTCAACGCAGCTACAAAATCCTTTATGGACTCATTGGACTTCTGGGCACGAGAATAGAATTTATAGCGTTCATAGATAAGAATAGGCGTAGGTTTGTAGTGTGTCCTAAGCATATCAAGAACTGTATCTAAAGTACTCTCTTCCAGTTTTGCAGGAGAGAGCAAATCCCTAGCCAATCCAAAGATTTTAGGTCCCGCCAACGTGAAGAATGCAGCCACCTTCTTTGCATCACCCACATCATTAGCAACAAAATACATTTTAATTCTACTGATATATGAATCAAAATCCTCCTCCGACTCATTGTACGGTTCAATTGAACTAACCCTATTAGCCATGGTTAGCCGAGAACTTAGCAAAGAACTTCACCAAACAAGAGAAAACAAGAAAACTAACCTCAACATAGATTAGGCTATAGTTACACCTAACCTTAGAAAACTGCAAAATTACCACATCACAAAAAAAATACACTGAACAATAGCATAAGTATGTACAAATAGGCCTAATAACAATTGCGATGAATAATAGAAATAGCCTAGCAATACAAAAGGTTACAATAAAACGCAATTGTAAATTCGCAATAAATGTAAACAAAATATTAGCGCAGGTAAGATAGATATATGCGGTTTTAGAATAGCCTAGCTTGCCCACAAAATCCCACTAGCTAACCTATAGCAATTTTCCAAACATAGGATACGCTAACTATACTAAGTCTAAGGTACCAGCACGAAGTTTCCTACTTAGGGTATCAATCCCGTCCTCGTCGCCAATTTATATGCAGGATCGTACCCGCATATAATGAATAGGATTAGGAAACATATTAACGATAGGTACCAATTTACCAATTACTTATGGTAGGCACAGGTCCCATAGAAGAGGTAGGGGCTGGTAGGAGCAATCGCGGAAAGCCGGTACGCAAAAGTGTAAGTCTGTTTAGTCATAATCGTCAACAATGTCTTACGTACCTGTCTCCGGATTGTCTTACCGGCATCTTATGTGTCAAAGTTTAAGTAGTTAAGTATAAGTTATTTTGGTTGGCGATATACTGCTACCGATCCGTTCTAGTCGGTGAGTGCTACCCAACTGGAGTGCTTCTAGCAACTGACTGTACTGTGCTCGACTGACTGATTCGACCCGCTAACGCCGGGCTGTCGTCCGCGCGCTCTCTACGTCCGAAAGCGTCGTTCATTTGTTTCGTGTTTTTAGTAACTTGTTTAAATGACGCTACTGCAGCTACCTTCCTTGTAAGGGGGAAAAAAGCCCTTGGTATATGTATATATAATCATCATCATCATTATGGGAGTGACTTGTACACTTAATAACTGACACCAGACAGGCTAAGAGGACTTACTGTATATGGTAGTCATATGGCAGGCCATCTACTTTGGTGGCAACCACAATATTGCTCATCATACAACCATTCTGAACTGATCAACATAAAATATAACCAAGTTTTAAGTTACAGTATAAGTTATCTGTTACAGCTACTTCCATTAATGAATTAAAAGGGATAAGATAAACTATGAATTCAATGAGAGCTGTGCGTTTCACTTTTATAAGTGTGTTATCTGATTTTGCTAATGCAACACATCTGCAAGAGCACATATGTCACAATAAAAACTGGCTTCCAACACTATTTCTAAGCTAACAGTTATAGATTGATAAATGAGTGATAATGATAACTTTTTCTTAACAACACTTGATGCTACTAATGACTATGCACTGCTTCTGTACAATTTCAGACTTCTGATGAACAAGAGTGACTGAGCACGGAAGACAAAGGGTCTATTGCTGTAACTGCCTTAGCTTTTTTAAACATGATATTTCAAAATCCTTTGTAAAGGTCTGCATCTAATATATCCACTGTACAAAATGTCATTAAACTGGAAATAGAATAATTTTTCACTATAAATTTTCATAAATTTGTCACATATAAAAGTTAAAGTTCTTCCCTAGTAAGATGTAACTCTTTCTTTGGGTTCATACATTTAGGGCCTTGACATGTTTTCTACTAAGTACAACTTACACAAAATGTAAGATTTATGTTCACAAGTTCAATGCATATGAAGCCCATCATATACAGGTTACATTGCAATTTGTTGATAAAGCATGTCCAATGTATTCTTTTTTTCAGACAAAATTATTCATACTAGGCATCCCTGATCACATAAGAATAAATTATGTATGTATATATACTCCACATCACATTCATATGAAATCTATACATTGTTCACTTTCCCCAATACAGTCTCTATAAAACCATACAATTACAGTTGAAGGCATTTCATATCTGGTCAAGAAGATCTACAGAATATATAAAAAATATTCATGGTCTGCCAAATGCAGAAATGTCTCTGTGATTTCCTTCTTTGAGGAAAAAGCAAATTGAAATTATCACTGTCCTATCAACTGGTGCCAATGCTAACATACACATCATAACAAGGTGAATACACACAGAACTTAGCACATTACTATGTAAAAGCCAATATCAACTGGAATAAGAAGATTCAAGATTTGGGTGCAAGACTGTTCACAATAATATCAAACTTCTGCCTGCTCATCCCCATACTAGCCAAACTTCCACATTCTTCAAGGCTAATAAGGAGGTAAGATGGGTGATAAAATGAGTCTCATGGTAAAGGATATATAAGAATAACAATAATAATTGTTGCCTAGAGTTTCAATGACTGGAATCCCGTGGTACCACAGTGGCTGGTATCAGTCCTTGGGCCCTCACACAGATCTCTCTGGAAGAAAATTTGGACTGTTGTCTCTACTGTATAAGAGTGGGACTGTTTCTATATCACTCGTGGAAATTAGGAGGGGAGTAATCACCTGTTGTCAGCTCTTCTTAAGTAAAAAGGTGGAGGAAATACAGATGAAGTTGATAGAGAAAGATCTTGGGCTTGGTCAAGAGACCAAGCACCAGCCCCCCAAGACTGCACTTTCTGGTGATGAGGGGGTTGACAGGTTTTGAAAATGGGCAGCAGGGAGATGATTCTCCCTGCTGTCCATCCTGTAGGACAACTGCTAGCAGGAATTTGCCATTGATCCTGGGTATATAAGAAACCATGTAGAAAGTTAGTTTCCTCAACTTTCTACAAATGAAGTGCAAGAGTTTGATTGCATTAGCTTACATACAGTGACATCAAAGCTTTACATCTACAAAAATATAGGAAATTATGTAGTATTTCTGAGAACCAATAAATAATTAAGGCCTCAAAACTTGTAACAAGAGTGAAAATAAGCTTTACAAATACAAAAGTCTCAAAGTCACCATTTACTATAAAGATCACAATTTATACAAGCTTGAGATTTCTTACAGAGATTCACATTCATGATGAAAAAAAAAAAAAAGAATCCTATATTTTGGCCATCACAATGAGGATGCCTGAAAAGACAAGACTAGAAACATCATAGAAATGAATGCTATGGCAGCACCCATTCTAGAAAATATTACCTCCAACAGAATGTTCCATCAAAGGTGGGTTGACTTAACCAAAACATTCCTGGCTTGCACCCCAAGACATGTAGTCTCTTGATGGCACTTGGAACAAAAGCCACTGGTCAGAACACTGCCATAAAACAAGCAACCTGGTGTCAAACAATGCAATGATTCCTGGCAAGACTCCACACTCATACTGACTTTCACATCATCGATTGCAATAGGAGTGACATTTCCTAAAGGCTTGGTGGTCAAAGAGGAAGTGACAACTGGGTAGGGAACAGCCTCAACACCTTTAGTTTTGACTACCAAGGGAACATGGGAAGATTTATTTGTCACATCCCCATTGGCTTTACTGACAGTTACAGAGGTAGACAATGGTTTGTTGGGTGTGGTTTGAGACTTGGACAAATTGTAGCTTGGGATGGAAGATGTATCACTGTAGAATGTGGAGTTGGACAGAAATAATGTCCCATCCTTCTGGCTGGACAGTGGTCTTGATAATGGTATTTTGGAGGCACTAAGTAAAGAGTCTTGGTCCAACTCTGCATAGAAACAAGACTTGCCAGCACCATAATGAGGGCCATCTATTACACGCGCAAGTTTGGGAGAGTTTATGTTACTACCAGCTTGCCGCTTGTACTCATGTTCCTCCTCCTTCTGCTTAGCAAAACATGCAGAGCACATGTAAGCAGTTAGAGCTGTTCCATACATGCTACAACCTGGGTTTATACATTGTACTGGACCATCAATGTCTGTTTGCTGTCCTTGCTGCTCTTGCTCAAGCTTCCGTAACTCTTCTTCCTGTTTGCGTTTGAATTCAGATTTTTTTTCAAAGCGAAGTCGCGCAGTATTGAGATAATTGCGTACCATTTCTTCCTGATAGGCATGCCGTTTTTCGGTGTGAATCTCAGCAGCAAGAATAAAATTTTGATTAGTGGATATCTGGACCAGTTTGTCTGTTTTCTGGAGACTACAAGTCTTGACATATTCATCCTTTTTCCTGAATGAGCCTGTCCTACCTAACTTGGACAAAGTGCCAAAGTTCTTTTTTATCCTTTTGGACATACTCTTTCCAATACTACCAAACTGTTTGGCCACTGTTTGTAGCTGTTTTGTTGCCTTGCTCTTGCTAGGGAACAGAGCGCCTGTTCCATCTGTGTATGGAGGTCCTTCATCTGAATCAAAACTAGACTCGGAAGACTTTTTTTCAATGTCGGGATGTCCATTCTCTGGTGATTCAGCATCTTCCATAGCTTGACATGATGCTGCAACTTCTAAGTATCCAGGTGGTATAGGCACCTGTGAAAATAAATGGTTAAAACTGAATATCAAGTGATAATAAATAGGGACCCAATGATAATACACTAACAAATTTCAAGTCCAAATGTTCATATACTTAATTTGACTTATACATAGAATAGCATATTACAATTAACTGAAAACAAAAACAAAACTCGATATATAACCATTAATCTGTTATTAATTTTATGTTCAATGGACAAAATGCAATCACATGTACATGTGTTACTGAATATGTTGCATAACATCCAAATATGACACTATACTCATTGATTTTTTCTATATCCCTAAATACATACATGCATACATGCATACACACACACACACACATTCGTCGGATGGATGGCGAAGATTGGAGTTCTGAAGAAAAAGTGAAATTTTTGTGGATCTCAACGTCAAGGAAATACCTTATTGTATTTACAGGGAAGGGGAAAGCTCATGGTGTAGTGGGAAAGTGATAAAAAAGGAGAAGGGGAGGGATTACTGAGGGAAATGGAAGGAAATGAGGAAGGGGAGGACTTGGTCCAGGAGGCCAGGCGTCTTGTAAACAAGTGAAGGACCGATGATGATTTTGGTGATGACAGGATTAACAAAAATGTAAAGATTAGAAATATAGATAAGAGCAGCACAATGGAAGGTGAGGATAATAATTTCCAGGGATTTAATGAGGGGGGGGGGGATACCAACCTCCCCCGATTAGCAAGACTAGAGGAAAAACTTGAGAAAATGACCGAACATTGGGAGAGTAGGTTCGGTAAAATGGCAGAGATTGCGCAGAGAGTTGACAAACTGGAAGAATTAGAGAATGTGAACAAAAACCTAACTAAACAAATAGAAGAATTAAAAAGACAGTTAAAAGAAGAAGATGAGAATGAGGAATTAAAGAAGAACTAAGAGAATAAAGAGTCCATAGCAAAAGAAGCACAGGGTTGGAAAAAAAAATCCAAGAGAACAGTAAAGTTGCATTTACCGACATAATAAAACAGCATATGAAAGAACAAACTGAAGACTCAGTTATTAAAGTGATGAGACAGGAGAATATAGTAAGAGACTTAGCAGATAAAAAGAAATGTATAATTATATTAGGAATGGAAGAGAAGTATAATCTTAATAGAACCACAAGAATCAAAGAGGTAAAAGAAAAAGTAAGCAGTTTACTAGAATTAGTTCAGGAAGATGAACCTGATATCATGAAACAAATTGAAGAGATGTATAGACTCGGAAAATATAGTACAGATAAGACCCGACCAATTAAGATTAAATTCAGGTCACAATTGACAGCAGAGAATATCTTAGCAAAACAGGGAAAGTAGCAAACAGTGAACAATATAAAAAGGTATGGATAAAAAGAGAAATGAATAGAGAGGAAAGAGAAGAGGAAAAAATGAAAAGACAAGAAGCTAAGGGAAAAAAAAACGAGAATAGAACAGAGACAGAAAAAGAGAAATGCTATTGGAGAGTAGTGAATATGAAAGTGAGGAGATGGACCATACCCGAGAAAAACAAAAGGGAAACAAAAAATACAATGGAAGTAGCAGAAAATTAAGAGTGTCTTACACAAATATAGATGGATTAATAACAGGATTGAATGAACTGAATGATTATCTGAAGGAAAAAGGACCGGACATAATGGGAATTGTAGAGACAAAATTAAAAGGTCCACTACCACCCAACAGTGTAGGACATGATGCATATAATTATTGGATTAGAAACAGAGAGGTAAAACAAGGGGGTGGAGTTATGTTCCTAAGAAAGATATAAACGTGAGGAGTGTCACATATGGAAAGAATACAGTAGAGATGATTATGATCGAAGTGGAAGACAGAGATAAGAAGAGCAGAAAGTTTGTGATAAATGATGTGACTCCAAAAACAGCCTCATGGGAAGAGAGTGAACATAAAAGTATGTTAGAAGACACAAGGATAACATTAAATAAGATAATGGAAGATGGAGGAAGAACAGTCATGATGGGCGACTTTAATTGCAAAGAAGTCTGCTGGGAAGAGATGACAGTAAAGGGTGGAGACGACTCCTGGGGAAATGTTCTACTCGAGATGATTATTGACCATACAATGACACAATGGATACAAGAGAACACTAGGTATAGAAATGAAGAACCATCGAGACTTGACCTAATAGTCACATCTGAACCTAAAATAGTGGAAAAGATTGAATATAAGACAACAATAATTAAAAATGACCACATATTGACTGAACTGTAACTAAACGAGGAAAAATACATGAAAAGAAATTAACAATATAGAAGAGGAAGAATGATGTATGAAAAAACAAATTTTGATAAAATAAGAGAATTCTTTAAAAAAGAAAACTGGGAAACAATATACAAAGAGGAAACAACAGTGGAAGAGAAAGGGAATATTTTGACAAAAATTTATAAAAAGGAGTGGAAAAGTATGTCCCAAGACAAAAACAAGAAAAAGAATATGTAAAGTGCTGGTACAACAAAGTTGTAGGGAGTTAAAAGACAAAAGAGATAAAGCTTGGACAAAATTAAAAAAAGACAAAAGACCTGATAAATGGAAAATATATACTTGTTATAGAGATGAATATGTACAAGTGTGCAGAGAGAAAAAGAGAAAATATGAAAAAGATGTCATTGAAAAATGTAAAGATCAACCAAAACTATTCTACAGATTTGTAAACAAACTGAAAAACAAACAAGATTTAGAGAAATTAAGACAAGGAGGAGTTGAATACACAGAGGAAATAGAAATGGCAGAAATTATGAACAAGCATTTTAAATCAGTGTTTACAAGGGAGAACATACAACCTGGAGAGATTGAATGGGAAGAGAAAGTCCCCCCTATGAAAGAAATAGAAGTAACAAAGAATGAAATAATGAAACACTTGAGTAATCTTGATGTCAGAAAATCGCATGGACCAGATGAAATAGCAAACTGGATTTTGAAAGAATGCAGGAACGAACTGGCAGACAAAATACATGGCATAATAAACAGTTCCTTGAAGGAAGGAAAAGTTCCAAAAGATTGGAAAAAAGCAAATATAGTACCTTTATATAAAGAGGGAAATAAAGAAGACCCTACCAACTATAGACCAGTCTCTCTAACAAGTACAATAGCAAAAATTTGTGAAAGAATTGTCAAAAGGAGATGGGTAAAGTATTTGGAAAAAAACAATGTGCTAAATCCTAGGCAATTGGATTCAGACAAGGATGATCATGCATCACCAATTTAATATGTTTCTATTCAAGACTAATAGATATAATACAAGAAAGAGATGGATGGGCTGATTGTGCATTTCTAGACCTAAAAAAAGCTTTTGACAAAGTACCACATAAGAAGTTGCTTAAGAAATTAGAAACTGAAGGAGGAATACAGGACAAACTGCTTAAATGGATGGAAGACTTTTTGCAAGAAAGAAAAATGAGAGTAGTGATAAGAGACAAACACTCAAAATGGGATGAAGTAATAAGTGGTGTTCCACAAGGAACAATTCTGGCCCCAATAATGTTTGCTATATGTATTAATGATATGGACGAAGAAATTGAAAGTTATATGAGCTTCTTTGCAGATGATGCAAAACTATTAAAAAAAGTAAACACGGAAGAAGATTGTGAGTCACTACAGAGTGATCTCAATAAAGTATAGGAATGGAGTAGGAAGTGGGAGATGGAGTTCAATACTAAAAAGGGTAGTATAATAGAATTTGGAAAAAGCAAAAAAATAATAATAGGATCATATAAATTGGGAGAAGAAGGAATAAAAATAGTTGAAAATGAGAAGGATCTGGGAGTCATTATTATGAATAATATGTCACTTGAGAAACATATAAACAAGATTTTTGGAGAAACATGTAATTTAATAACAATCAAAGTAGCATTTACATACCTGGATGAAGAAATGGTGAAGAAAATACTAATCACTTTGATAAGACCAAGATTGGAATATGTAGCAACGATGTGGTCACCAAGTACAAAAAAATGTATAACAAAACTTGAAAGAATACAAAGAGCAATTACAAAATTGGCACCAACACTCTCAAAACTATCATATGAAGAGAGACTAGCAAAACTTGAGCTACAGACACTAAAGCAAAGAAGAGAGAGGAGATTTGATAACTATTTACAGAATCATGAAAGGCATAGAAATTATTGATAGAGAGAATCTGATAAAATGGGATGATAGAAATACAAGAAGACACGGAAAGAAAATCAAGAAAGACAGCTATAGAAGAGATATGAAAAAGAACAGCTTTCCTCACAGAGAAATAGACATTTGGAACAAGTTAGATGAGAAAGTGGTGTGTGCAAAAACAATACATGAATTTAAAAATCGTTTAGATAAAATGAGACACCACGAGCATAGCTCCCCTTCCCGTAAAATACAACTAGGTAAATACATACACACACACACAATTGTTGGGTTGACGGCGAAGATTGGAGCTCTGGAAAAAACGCAATTTTCGTGGATTTCAACTACGAGGGAGTACCTTTTTGTATTAATAGTGAAGGGGAAAACTCGTGGTGTAGTAGAAAGGTGATGAAACGAGAGAAGGGGAGGGATTACTTAGGGAAATGGAAGGAAATGAGGAGGGAGACGAACGGGCTCCCCCTGACAACAGAAAGAGTATAAACAAAAGGTCTGCTGACGACACAGAGGAAATCGTAAATATCAGTAAAAGCATTAAGATTAGAAATATAGATAAGAACAACACAATGGAAAGTGAAAATAATAATTTCCATGGATTTAATGAGGGGAAGGATCCCAATCTCCCCCGATTAGCAAGTCTAGAAGAAAACTAGAGAAAATGATCGAACATTGGGAGAGTAGGTTCGGTCAACTTACACAGACAGCGCAAAGAGTTAATAAATTGGAAGAGTTAAAGAAGGAGAACCAAACCCTAACTAAAGAAATAGAAGAATTAAAAAGACAGTTAAAAGAAGTAAAAGATGAGAATGAAGTATTAAAGAGGAATAATAAAGAGAATAAAGAGTCCATAGCAAAAGAAGTACAGGGTTGGAAAAAAAGTCCAAGAGAATAACAAAATTGTATCTAAGGATATAGTAGCACAACAGATGAAAGATCAAACAAAAGACACAATTATTAAAGTGATGAGGGAGGAACAGAATATAGTGAGAGACTTAGTGGATAAGAAGAAATGTATAATTATACTGGGGATGGACGAGAAGTATAATACAAATTGAACTGCAAGAATAAAGGAGAAGGAGAAAGTAAATAAGATATTGGAAGTAGTTCAAGAAGATGGAATAGAAACAAGGAAAGAAATAGAAGAAATATATAGACTAGGGAAATACAATACAGATAAGACCAGACCAATTAAGATCAAATTCAGGTCACAAACAACAGCAGAGAATATCTTAGCAAAAACAGGGAAACTAGCAAACAGTAAACAATTTAAACAGATATGGATTAAAAGAGGAAAGAGAGGATGAGAAAGCAAAAAAGACGAAGCTAAGGAAAAAAAGAGAAAAGAGCAGAGACAGAAAAAGAGAAATTCTATTGGAGAGTAGTGAATATGAAAGTGAGAAAATGGTACATAGCAGAAAAAAACGAAAGGGGAACAGAAAACACAATGGAAATAGCAGAAAATTGAAAATGTCTTACCCAAATATAGATGGCTTAATAAAAGGCTTGAACGAACTGAATGATTACCTGAAAGAAAAAGAACTGGACATAATGGGAATTGTGGAGACAAAATTGAAAGGTTACCACCCAACAGTGTAGGACATGGTGCATATAATTGTTGGATTAGAAACAGAGAGGTAAACAAGGGGGTGGAGTTATGTTCCTGACTAAGAGGGACATAAATGTGAGGAATGCCACATATGGAAAAAATAGAGTAGAGATGATTATTATGGAGGTGGAAGACAAAGATAGGAAGAGCAGAAAGTTTGTAATAAATTAGGTGCCTCCTAAAACAGCCTCGTGGGAAGAGTGAACATAAAAGTATGTTAGAAGACACAAGGATAACATTAAATAAGATAATGGAAGCTGGAGGAAAAATAGTTATTATGGGTGACTTTAATTGTAAAGAAGTCTGCTGGGAAGAGATGACAGTAAAGGGTGGAGATGACTCATGGAGAAATGTACTACTTGATATGATTATTGACCATACAATGACGCAATGGATTCAAGAGAACACTAGGCATAGAAATGAACAAGAACCATAGAGACTGGACCTAATAATCACATCAAAACCTGAAATATTGGAAAAGATTGAATATAAGACAACAATAAGTAAAAAT
Source organism: Oratosquilla oratoria (assembly GCF_046742065.1). Taxonomy (NCBI): domain Eukaryota; kingdom Metazoa; phylum Arthropoda; class Malacostraca; order Stomatopoda; family Squillidae; genus Oratosquilla; species Oratosquilla oratoria. Next base: position 37,676,903 of record NC_134781.1, on the reverse strand, counting down.
GACCACATATTGGTTGAAATGGAACTAAATGAGGAAAAATACATAAAAGAAAATGAACAAAAGAGAAAAGGAAGATTGATGTATAAAAAAAACAAATTTTGATAAAATAAGAGAATTCTTAAAAAAAAAAAAAGACTGGAAAAGAATATACAAAGAGCAAACAACAGTGGAAGAGAAATGGAATATTTTGACAACAATTTATAAAGGAGTGGAAAAGTATGTCCCAAGACAAAAACAAGAAAAAGAATATGTAAAGTGCTGGTACAACAAAAGTTGTAGGGAGCTAAAAGACAAAAGAGATAAAGCTTGGACAAAATGGAAAGAAGACAAAAGACCTGAAAAATGGAAAATATATACTAGTTATAGAAATTAATATATACAAGTGTGCAGAGAAGAAAAAAGAAAATACGAAAAAGATGTCATAGAAAAATGTAAAGACCAACCAAAACTATTTTACAGATTTGTAAATAACAAAGTGAAAAACAAACAAGATTTAGAGAAACTACGACAAGGAGGTTGAATACACAGAGGAAATAGAAATGGCAGAAATTATGAACAAGCATATTCAGTGTTTACAAGGGAGAACATACAACCTAGTACTGTAATATCAAATGGGAGAAGAAAGTCCCCCCTATGAAAAAAAATAGAAGTAACAAGGAATGAAATAATGAAACACTTGAGTAGTCTTGATGTCAGAAAATCGCATGGACCAGATGAAATAGCAAACTGGATTTTGAGAGAATGCAGGAACGAACTGGCAGACAAAATACATAGCCTAATAAACAGTTAATTGAAAGAAGGAAAAGATTCAAAAGATTGGAGAAGAGCAAATATAGTACCTATATACAAAGGGGGAAATAAAGAAGACCCTACAAACTATAGACCAGTCTCTCTAACAAGCACAATAGCAAAAATTTGTGAAAGAATTATCAAAAGTAGATGGGTAAGGCATTTAGAAAAAAACAACGTACTAAATCCAAGACAATTTGGATTCAGACAAGGATGATCATGCATCACAATCTTAATATGTTTCTATTCAAGGCTAATAGATATAATACAAGAAAGAGATGGATGGGCTGATTGTGCATTTCTAGACCTAAAAAAGGCTTTTGACAAGGTGCCACATAAGAAGTTGCTTAAGAAATTAGAAACCGAAGGAGGAATACAGGGCAAACTGCTGAAATGGATGGAGGACTTTTTGCAAGAAAGAAAAATGAGAGTGGTGATAAGAGACAAACACTCTAATTGGGATGAAGTGATAAGTGGTGTTCCACAAGGAACAGTGCTGGCCCCAATAATGTTTGCTATATATATTAATGATATGGATGAAGGAATTGAGAGTTATATGAGCTTCTTTGTGGATGATGCAAAACTGTTGAAAAAAGTGAACACTGAAGAAAATTGTGAGTCACTACAGAGTGATCTCAATAAAGTATAGGAATGGAGTAGGAAGTGGGAGATGGAGTTCAATACTATGAAGTGTAGTATAATGGAATTTGGAAGAAGCAAAAAAAGAATAGTGGGATCATATAAATTGGGAGAAGGAATGAAAAAAAATAGAAAATGAGAAGGACCTGGGAGTCATTATTATGAATATGTCACCTGAGAAACATATAAACAAGATTTTTTGAGAAACTTATAATCTAATAAGAACAATCAAAGTGGCATTTACATACCTAGATGAAGAAATGGTGAAGAAAATACTAATCACTTTGATGAGACCAACGATGTGGTCACTAAGTACAAAAAAATGTATAACAAAACTTGAAAGAATACAAAGAGCAATTACAAAATTGGCACCAACACTCTCAAAACTATCATATGAAGAGAGACTAGCAAAACTTGAACTACAGACATTAGAGCAAAGAAGAGAGAGAGGAGATTTGATAACTATTTATAGAATCATGAAAGGCATAGAAACTATTGATAGAGAGGATCTAATAAAATGGGATGATAGAAATACAAGAGGACACGGAAAGAAAATCAAGACAGTTATAGAAGAGATCTGAAAAAGAACAGCTTTCCCCACAGAGTAATAGACATTTGGAACAAGTTAGATGAGAAAGTGGTGTGTGCAAAAACAATACATGAATTTAAAAACAGTTTAGATAAAATTTATTTGATTTTGTTTTGTTATCATTTGTCTGTTTGATTCTCATTTATTTAGTTATATGTCAATTTATTATTATTCACTATTTACCTGTTTGTTGTTTGACTGTGCCTATGCGTTTATGTATTTGATTTGATACTTACATTATTATAGTTTTTTATTTATTAATTTATTGTTATTATTAGGACTTTTTTTTTTTTTTTTTTGCATCCGACCTAGATATGGACCAAAAGGTCTCCTGTCGGCATGCTCCACCTTTGTAATCCTTTGATATGAAGACAGGACACCACGAGCATAGCTCACCTTCCCGTAAAATACAACTATGTAAATACACACACACACACACACAGATATAATACAAGAAAGAGATGGATGGGCGGACTGTGCATTTTTAGATCTAAAGAAAGCTTTTGACAAAGTACCACATAAGAAGTTGCTTAAGAAATTAGAAACTGAAGGAGGAATACAGGGCAAACTACTAAATTGGATGGAGGACTTTTTGCAAGAAAGAAAAATGAGAGTAGTGATAAGAAACCAACACTCAAAATGGGATGAAGTAATAAGCGGTGTTCCGCAGGGAACAGTTCTGGCCCCAATAATGTTTGCTATATATATTAATGATATGGATGAAGGAATAGAAAGCTATATGAGCTTCTTTGCAGATGAAGCTCATATAGCTTCATATAGATACTGAAAAGAGTGAAAACTGAAGAAGATTGTGAATCACTACAGAGAGATCTAAATAAGGTATAGGAATGGAGTAGGAAGTGGGAGATGGAGTTCAATACTATGAAGTGTAGTATAATGGAATTTGGAAAAAGCAAAAACAGAATAACAGGATCATATAAATTGGGAGAAGAAGGAATAAACAAAGTAGAAAATGAGAAGGACCTGGGAGTCATTGTTATGAATAATATGTCACCTGAGAAACATATAAATAAGATTTTTGGAGAAACTTATAATCTAATAAGAACAATCAAAGTTGCATTTACATACCTGGATGAAGAAATGGTGAAGAAAATCCTAATCACCCTGATAAGACCAAGATTGGAATATGCAGCAACGATATGGTCACCAAGTACAAAAAAATGTATAAAAAAACTTGAAAGAATACAAAGAGCAATTACAAAATTGGCACCAACACTCTCAAAACTATCATATGAAGAGAGACTAGAAAAACTTGAACTACAGACACTAGAGCAAAGAAGAGAGAGGAGATTTGATAGCTATTTACAGAATCATGAAAGGCATAGAAATTACTGACAGAGAGAATCTGATAAAATGGGATGACAGAAATACTAGAGGACACGGAAAGAAAATAAAAAAAAGACAGCTATAGAAGAGATTTGAAAAAGAACAGCTTTCCTCACAGAGTAATAGACAGTTGGAACAAGTTAGATGAGAAAGTGGTGTGTGCAAAAACAATACATGAATTTAAAAATAGTTTAGATAAAATGAGATATGAAGACGGGACCCCACGAGCATAGCTCCCCTTCCCGTAAAATACTACTAGGTACAACTAGGTAAATACACAATTTGTGAAAGAATTGTCAAAAGGAGATGGGTAAAATATTTAGAAAAAAAAAAACAATGTGCTAAATCCAAGGCAATTTGGATTCAGACAAGGACGATCATGCGTCACCAATTTAATATGTTTCTATTCAAGGCTAATAGATATAATACAAGAAAGAGATGGATGGGCTGATTGTGCATTTCTAGACCTAAAAAAAGCTTTTGACAAAGTACCACATAAGAAGTTGCTTAAGAAATTAGAAACCGAAGGAGGAATACAGGGCAAACTGCTTAAATGGATGGAAGACTTTTTGCAAGAAAGAAAAATGAGAGTAGTGATAAGAGACAAACACTCAAATTGGGATGAAGTAATAAGTGGCGTTCCACAAGGAACAGTTTTGGCCCCAATAATGTTTGCTATATATATTAATGATATGGATGAAGAAACTGAAAGTTATATGAGCTTCTTGCAGATGATGCAAAACTATTAAAAAAAAAAAAAGAACACAGAAGAAGATTGTGAATCACTACAGAGTGATCTAAATAAAGTCTGGGAATGGAGTAAGAAGTGGGAGATGGAGTTCAATACTATGAAGTGTAGTATAATGGAATTTGGAAAAAGCAAAAACAGAATAACAGGATCATATATATTGGAGAAGTATGAAAAAAGTTGAAAATGAGAAGGATCTGGGAGTCATTGTTATGAATAATATGTCACCTGAGAAACAAATAAATAAGATTTTTGGTGAAACTTATAATTTAATAAGAACAATCAAAGTGGCATTTACATACCTGGAAGAAGAAATGGTGAGGAAAATACTCACTTTGATAAGACCAAGATTGGAATATGCAGCAACAATGTGGTCACCAAGTACAAAAAAATGTATAAAAAAAACTTGAAAGAATACAAAGAGCAATTACAAAATTGGCACCAACACACTCAAAACTATCATATGAAGAGAGACTAGCAAAACTTGAACTACAGACACTAGAGCAAAGAAGAGAGAGAGGAGATTTGATAGCTATTTACAGAATCATGAAAGGCATAGAAACTATTGATAGAGAGGATCTAATAAAATGGGATAGAAATACAAGTGGACACGGAAAGAAAATCAAGAAAGACAGCTATGGAAGAGATCTGAAAAAGAACAGCTTTCCTCAGAGTAATAGACAGGTTGGAACAAGTTAGATGAAAAAGTAGTGTGTGCAAAAACAATACATGAATTTAAAAATAGTTTAGATAAAATGAGATATGAAGATGGGACACCACGAGCATAGCTCCCCTTCCCATAAAATACAACTAGGTAAATACACGTGCAGCGATCGAGGAAGGATGAACCAAAACACGCTCAGAACCGCTACCTAGCAATTTGACGACGGACGAATTTGGAGCATGTTATCAACAAGAACCTGGTTTGTACATACGGGAGGGAGTGTCAAAACTAAGGTGACCGAAATGTAGTCTTTGTATCTTAGTTCAGTTACTGTAAAAGAGGAACCAGTGACAACAATGGATGAATTAAACGATGAATTCAGTGACAAAGAAACTGCAAAGGCAAAGCAATGACTAGAAATAAGTACAATAGAGTACCCACTTGGTGTAATAAAAAAAAGAATGAGTGTGAATGAGACCCCAAAATCATACCAAAGGTTGGATAGAGGTCTCTTTTCGGGATTTAATAGAGAAAATAGTAACATATATAGAGGGCTAGACACGGATAAAGAAACTATGTTTAAAAATATTACAAGAAATAGAGAAAAAGATGAGTTGTTGGACGAAATAATTGAACTGAGAAGTGAATGTAAAAATATATACAAGGAAGTAGCTATATCAAGGAAAGCCAATGAAGAGAACAATAGGGAAATAGATGATCTAAAAATGGAACTGAATAGAATAAAGGGAGAAAATATAAGTTTGAAAAACGAAAGTATGAATAGGAATGAAGTATTGAAAAAAGAGATAAAGGATCAAATACAGGTGGTGACTGAGAAAGTGGAAGAAAAAAGTTGAAGAAAATGACTTTCAAGAAATTAAAAAACAGTGGAAGGAGGAGCAGGAAAGTAAAAAATTATCCTTCAAGGAAATAATGGAACAAGTTAAGGATAACACGAAAAAAATGGTAATCCAAGTGATTAATGAAAAAGGAAATTTAGTTAGGGATGCAGTGGACAGGAAAAGATGCATTGTGATTTATGGTATTAAGGAAAAGCATGATGTGCCTAGATACCAGAAAGGGAAGAAAAAGGGATTGTAAAAGAGATTCTAAAGGAGATTCAAGAGGAAAATCAAACCTTGGATAAAGAAATCGAGGAAACTTACAGAATGGGGAGATACTCAAAAGAAAAGCAATTTAGGCCACTAAAGGTAAAACTTAGGTCACAATTAATACCAGAGGAAGTACTATCCAAAACAACAAAACTAGCATAGTGAAAATCTAAAAATTGTATGGATAAAGAAAGAAATGAGTGAAGAAGAAAAGTTAAAAGAAAAAGAGTTTAGAAGTGAAGCGAAAGAAAAGAATGAAAAAAGAACCAAGAACGATTTTTTCTTTCTTTTTTTTGGAAAGTAGTGGACCTGAAGTTGAGAAAATGGTATATCACAAAGAAGGAAACAAAACAGACAGAAGAAGGGAAAGAAAAAAAAATCAAAATTAGTATATACCAACATTGACGGAATGATCTCAGGAATGAATGAACTGAATGATTTCCTGGCATCAGAAAAGCCAGACATAATGGGAATAGTGGAAATGAAATTGAAAGGGAATCTACCACCTAACACAGTGGGACAAAGTCTATATAACTGCTGGATGAAGAACAGAAAGGAAAAACAAGGAAGGGGAGTACTATTTCTGACCAAGAATGACTTAAATGTGAAAAAGATAACAGAAGGAAGAAATAATGTAGAGTCAATCATGATAAAGATAGAAAACAACCACATGAAAAGTAGAAAATTTGTAGTAGTGTATGTGCCTCCTAAAACACAGGCCTGGACAGAACATGATCATTCCAAATTGTTAGAAGATATGAAACATGAACTGATATACTGAAAGAAAGAGGAAATACAGTAGTTATGGGTGATTTTATTTCCAAAGATATATGTTGGGAAGAATTGACAGTGAGGGGTGGAGAGGACATATGGGGCAGCATGCTACTTGATATGACCATTGAACACACATTGACCCAATAGATAAAGGAAAATACCAGATACAGAAACAGTGAGGAACCTTCAAGACTGGATTTAGTACTCACATTGGAACCCGAAATTGTAGACAGAATAGAATACAAAACACCATTAGGAAAGAGTGACCATGTACTAATAGAATTCGAATTAAGAGCAAATGGACCTAAGAAGAAATGAGAAACATAGAATAGGAAGACCAATGTATAGCAAAACGCATTTTGAGAAACTAAAAGAATTTTTTCAAAATGCAAACTGGGAAAAATTCCTTAGTGAGGAAACAAGGATGGAAGAGAAATGGAATATACTGAATGAAATTTATAACGAGGGAGTGATAAAATATGTTCCACAACAAAAGCAAGAATATACATAAAAAACTGGTACAACAAAAAATGTAGTGAAGCCAAGGATAAAAGAGACAAAGCCTGGAAAAAAAAAAAAAAAAAAAAAAAGCAAATGGCAAACATACATCAAACTAAGAAATGATTATGTAAAAATGCGCAGGGAGGAAAAGAGAAATTATGAAAAGGAAATTATAGAAAAATGTAAGGATCAGCCGAAGCTATTTTACAGATATGTGAATGGTAAACTGAAAAACAAACAAGAAATAGAAAAACTACACCAAGGAAGTCATGAATACACAAAAGAACAAGAAATGGCAGAAATTATGAGTAACCACTTCAAATCGATTTTCACAATTGAGAACTCACCTAACTGTGAAGAAATAGAAAAACAGAATTCCCCCAAATAAAGGAAATAACTGTAACAAAAAAAGAAATCAGTGACCAAATAAAAAACCTAGATGTTAGAAAATCGCATGGTCTGGATGGAATTGCAAATTGGATACTGAAGGAATGCGTGGAGGAACTAACAGATAAAATTCATACTATAATAAAATACTCGCTCAAAGAAGGAAAAGTACCACGAGACTGGAAAAATGCGAACATTGTACCAATATATAAAGGAGGAAGCAAGGAAGATCCAACTAACTACAGACCGGTCTTCCTAACAAGCACAGTAGCTAAAATATGTGAAAAAGTGATTAACCTTTTCACTCCGGGGCACATCGCACGTCTGGCTGCATTAGCTTCCCAATGTGCGACATTGCGTCCTAATAATCGCATTATAAAAAATAAAGTCAGTGCTCAATCGTTTGTTCTCTTTCACCCGTGTATTTTGATAACCATAGAAAATTGATGAAGCCAGTTTAGAGAGAATGGAGATTATGTAGGTACTACAATAAATATAATCAAGATGTTGACGTCGGCATCATCGAGTACCCACTTGCTCCTCATGCCGCCTACGTAGGCGTCACCGTATGGAAGTGGTTAAAAGTAGATGGGTTAAACATCTGGAAGAAAGATCTATACTAAACCCAAGCCAATTTGGATTTAGACAAGGAAGATCATGTACAACAAATCTAATCTGCTTCTATTTGAGAATAATAGATATAATAGATAAGAGAGATGGATGGGCAGACTGTGCCTATCTAGATCCTGCTACAAGCGTAGTGTCGTCCAGAAACAATAGCTGGCTCACCTCCCACTTTTCTCCATTTTCTTTAAACATCTCCAATCCCTGACCCACCACCCTTGCATTTACCTCTCGCACCACCCCATCTATATATATAAGTTGAACAGCAAGGGCAACAAAACACATCCCTGACAAAGTCCCACCCTTCCTCCTATTTCCCCCATCCTTCTTGTTCCACACACCATCTTTGCAAACTTTGTGACTCCCTCCTTGAACCACTCACTCTCTCCATTTCTAATCCTGACACATGCTCTACTACTCTCGTAAAAACTTTTGACAGCTCCTAGAAGCTTTCCTCCTATCCTGTATATCTGCATAACCTCCCACAGAGACTTCCTGTCTACCCTGTCATAAGCCTTTTCCAGATCCATAAAAAAAAAAAAAAAATCCTTCCCCTTTCCTATAGCTTTCTCACATATCTGTCTTACCATAAAAATCTGATCTACAGAACCTCTACCTCTCCTAAATCCATACTGTTCTTCACCAATTACTCCCTCTGTTCCTCTCATCCTCTCAATCAAGATCCTCCCATAAGCCTTCCCAACTACACTTAACAAGCTAATCTCTCTGAAACTACTACACTCACAATTGTCCCATTTTCCCTTGTAAAGTGGAACTATACAGGCACTCCTCCAGTCCTCCGGCACTCTACCCTCTCTCCAGCTAACATTAAATAACCTCCCCAACCAGTCCACCATCACTGTACCTCTTTTTTTTTTCAGACATTCTTCATGGCATCCATCCAAACCAGGTGCCTTACCTGCTTTCATCATTTTAACAACTGCCTTCACTTCATCCTTCCTTATTTCTCCTCCATTTTCCTCACTCATCACTCTCATTTTCTTAGCACTTCCAACTGCAACTATCTTACCCTCCCTATCCTCCTTCACATTTAGCAACTCCCTAAAATACTCTGCCCAACTTCCCCTTACTGCCTTCTCTTTCATTATCCTCTTTCCATCTGTACCTTTTACCTTTTCTTCTCTACTTGATTTGCCTCCTCTTCCTCTCTTAATTTCTTTCCAAAATATCTTTTTATTACTTTCAATTTTTTCTGTCATTCTCTTACCCCATTTCACATCTTTGCCTCCTTTGCCTTGTGTTTTACTTCTCTTCTCTTTTCTTTGTACCTCTCATATGACTCCCTCGTCCTATTTTGTAACCAATCTGTGAAAGCTCACTTCTTCTCTACTACAACCTTCTTTGTTTCCTCATCCCACCATTCACTACCCTTCCTCCTATTTCCCCCATCCTTCTTGTTCCACACACCATCTTTGCAAACTTTGTGACTCCCTCCTTGAACCATCCCCATTCCTCCTCCACTCCTAGCTTTACTCTATCCTTCACTTCCTCCCACTCCTCTCAGCTTCTTTTTGTACTCCTTCTCCTTTTCCTTTTAATTTAAAGAGTTCACTAAGCACCTCCCTACCTTTTGTTCTTTTCCTCTTTCTCCATCTATCCTCCACTCTCAACTTACCTTCCACCAAAAAATTATCTGATATTCCCCCATTCTATCCACTTAGCACATGTACATCCTTAACTCTTCCTATTATACTCCTATCTACCACTACATAGTCCATTAACATTCTATCTACCACCCTTCCATCCACCACCCTCTCCCATGTGTACTTATGCTTGACTCTCTTCCAAAACACTGTATCTGCTATCAGCAACTCTCTAGACACATCTCCACTACAATTCTTTCCTGGAACTCCACATTCCCAACCACTCTGTCAATTGGTTCATTTCCTACTCTAGCATTAAAAAATAATCTTAACCACTCCCATACGGTGATGCCTACGTAGGCGTTATGACGAGCAAGTGGGTATGCGATGATGCCGACGTCGGCGTCTTGATTATATTTAATGTAGTCGTACCTATGTAACCTCCATTCTCTCTAAACTGGCTTCATCATATTTTCTATGGTTATCAAAATTCACGGGTGAAAGTTAACAAACGATTGAGCACTGACTTTATTTTTTATAATGCGATTATTATGACGCAACATCGCACGTCGGGCAGCTAATGCTGCCAGACGTGCGATGTGCCCCGGAGTGAAGAGGTTAAAAAAGAATATAAAGAAATTAAAAAGAAATTAAAAAAGAATTCAAAGAGCACTGACAAAGATGGCACCAACACTCCCCAAATTGACATACAAACAAAGATTGGACAAACTCGAACTACCAACCCTGGAACAAAGAGAAAGAGAAGATCTACTAACAATCTACAGAATTATGAAAGGGATGGAAGTCCTTGATAGAAATTATTTACTAAAGTGGGATAGGAGAAAAACAAGAGGACACGAAAAGAAACTTAAAAAGGATAGTTACAGAAGAGATCTGAAAAAGAATAGCTTTCCACACAGGGTGATAGATATCTGGAACAAAATGAATGAGGAAACAGTGAGTGCAAAAACTATACAAGAATTTAAGATCAAACAGGATGCTGAAAGATACAAAAGCAGGTTACTACAAGCATAGCTCTCTTTCCATATAACTAGGTAAAATGTTACATGAACTTCTTTGCTGATGATGCCAAATTACTCAAGAGAGTAAGAACAAATGAAGACTGCAGATTGCTACAAGAAGACCTAGACAAAATATGGGAATGGAGTCAGAGATGTGACATGAACTTCAACATTAAGAAATGTAGCATAATGGAATTTGGAAAAAGCAAAAATAGAGTATCGGGTCTGTGGGTTAGTTACCGTATAGCCCGTATGGCGATATGTGGCAACTCACATGCCCGGGGACTTGGGCATGCATACGTGCTTATCGACAGTGTGTGAGTGAGAGATTGTAGAGGGACACGGAGTTACGCATGGGCGTTATATTTGACTATGTTATTCTAGTGTATCTTCTTGTAATTGTATTATCGTTAAGGCTGAATGTACTTAAGAACCTACAGTGTGTATTATTAGCCCTCGACCAACACACACATGGCGCAGTGATATGCGACATTGTCAGTGCATACAGGGCAGTGCAACGCAACGAACTCAGCCTATACCTGCATTATTCTGGTGTAACGTGACCCACATATCATAATTGCGTGCGACAAGGGCTCACGGAAGTGTGCAGTCCCAGTGACAGAGTTACACGCTCTTACGTAAAACATAAGTGTTCCAAACTAAAAACCGGCATCATATGCACGGGTTCGTTAGTGACTGGCAGTGCTCCGGCGCCATATTGCGCTCATCCATGTGTATATGCGTGGAGCCTCCTCGTATGGTGTCTAGTGCCTACACGTGTGGTTTATAGTGCCTCCCCGTATAGTGTCGCAGTGCATTGTGAGCGGTGTTTGTGAAAATCTTGCTGCCTCTTTGTCGGCAGGAGACGCTTGTATTTGAACATTGGCGGGACGCGAGCGTTATACTTCCCCTCGCTAACACGCCCACAGGCCAACTGGGCCCCAGGTAGCTCGCTTACGGGTACTCATCCGCGCATTACGGGCCCACGCTATTAGCTTTATTCTCGTGAAATGCCTAATACTCGTTCAGGAGCACTCTAGCAGGAGGAGGAAGAGATGCAGCCAGATTTTTCCAATGAGCAACAGGCCGCATCCTTCCCAACGACCACACCAACCGACATGCTTTCCCTCGTGCAATGGATTGAAGAGACGAGGTTAGCAGAAGACGAACGCAGACGACGAGAAGACCAGGCTAGATTTGACGCCCTGCTCAAATTGATAAACCCGCAACGGCAACCCGCTCACTCTCCCCGAGAGGACCACCCTGCGGCCTCCGATGACAGCCGTCATCGTCAGCCCCCGCTCCCTCCACCCACTCAAAAGGCCAATGCTCAGACGCCACCTCCGCTTAAACCAGATGCCACCTACCAATTGTTCCGCGAATGGAAGCGACGTTGGCAAGATTACGCTACCATGGTCGACCTGTATAGCTTACCCCATGAGAAGCAGCTCATACAATTACGCATGTGTCTCACCCTTAAAACACAACGTGTCCTAGAGCATACCCTGCAAATACCACCCTCTACAGACAAGACCGTCGATGAGGTGGTCGCTGCTCTGGAAGTACACATCAAGGACTTGCGGAACGAGGCAATACGCAGGATGGGATTGGTTAGCTGCAAGCAGATGGAAGGCGAAACATTTGCAGATTTCTACGTAAAGTTGCGTCGCAGTGCCGAGGAGATCGACATATGCCCTGGTAAATCGCCAGTTTGCGAAGAGACTCAGTTGAAGCCGGTGATTATTATGGGCGTTCGGGATGATGGTCAATACATGCCGCTCCTATGAAGCAGCCAGGTGTGCTACGTCTGATATTCGTGCCCATCCTGCACAAGAGCATTGACCCACCACCAATGAGGAAGAGGCAGAAAAATTTCCTCCGGCAAACCCCTAAGCAACCGACATCGAAGGCAACGGACCCATGCCAGTGCTGTGCTAGGCACCATGAGCCAGGAGCAACTGTGGTCGGCAGGGACACTTTCCTTCCACGATCAAATGTCCCGCTAGCAAGACCCAGTGCCGCCTCTGTTCCCGTATTGGTCACTTCGACACTTATTGCAAGCAGGAGACCCGTCAGAAACACAAGCGAGGTGTTCCGGTCTCCGGCAGTGGACATGTTTCGGAACACCCGACAGCCCCACAGCCGTCGAGTGATGTCTCCTAGCCCCAGCCCTGCGGTGCCTCAACACGTCAGCGTCCTTATCACACACGGTGGTAAATCGTCATACTTGCAGATGATCCCAGACACCGGTGCGGATATCACTGTGATAGGACCACAGCACTTGAGAAACCTTTCCATTTCAACAAGGAAACTACACGCTTCCCCGCAGACCACCACACTCACAGCCGACGGATCTGAAATGACTCCTGCCCTTGGCACGCTCACGGCTACCCTTACTATAGGTAAGCGGTCGTGCTCTGCTCAGATCCGAGTACACAAGGACATCCAGACCCCACTCCTCTCCTTCAGCCACTGCAAAGCGTTGGGCATCATTCCCAAGGAATTCCCTAAGCCAATATTGGAAGTGAAGCACGTTAAGAAGTGTGTGGAACTCCCATTCTCTGCCTCCACACCCTCCACACCATCCTCAGACGTGAAGGAGTACTTCTTAAAGGAGTTTAAGGACGTTCTGGTGGCTAAAGCAGCTCTTCAGTCCACACCACTTAAGCCCATGGTGGGATCACCAATGCGTATCCACCTGAAGGATAATGCTGTGCCTTTTGCGATCCACACACCCCGGCAAATTCCCCTGGCTTTCTGAGACCACGTCAAGGACGAGCTCGAGTCCATGGTCTCTCAAGGGATTATTCGACCGGCTGGCGACGAACCTTCAGAATGGTGCTACCCACTTGTCGCCATAGCTAAACCAAATGGAGGTGTGAGGATCACGACGGATCTGTCCAAATTTAACGCCCACCCCATCCGTCGCCCACACCCTTTGATGCTGTACGTAGCGTACCGACCTCAGCTCGTTACTTCACGACCATGGACGCTCTCTGCGGCTACTGGCAGATCGAACTCGCCGAAGAGGACAGACACTTTACCACCTTTATAACTCCACATGGTAGATTCCAATATTGCAGAGGACCAATGGGATTTGCAGCAACAAGCGATGCCTATTGCCTACGAGGTGACATTGCACTGCAAGGTGTCAAGAATTGCGTCAAAGTGGTGGACGACATCCTCCTTTACGATGCCGACTACACCACTCACCTTACCCGCATCCACCAAGTCCTCACCAGATGTCGTGAGTTTGGCATCACCATTAATAAGGACAAATTTAAGGTCGCCGCGCCTAAGGTGGATTTCTGCGGATTCACATTGTCAGTGGCAGGTATCACTGCTGACCAAGACAAAGTGATTGCTATCAGGGACTTTCCAACTCCTGCAAATTTGACAGACCTTAGGTCCTTTATGGGTCTCGTTAACCAGTTGGCTGAATTCACCCCGGAGATATCCGCAGCTGCCCAACCTCTCCGGCCCCTGATGAGCCCTAAGAGACAATTTCTCTGGACACCGGATCATGACGAGGCATTCCGAAGGGTGAAAGCCGCCCTCATCGACCCCCAAGTCCTCGCCTCATTTGATCCAACCCTGACAACTATCCTCCAGACGGATGCATCTCGGCTTAACGGCATTGTTCTGGCATTACTATAGGACCATGGCAGCGGACGCCTACGCCTAATCCAATGCGGTTCCCGTTTCTTGACGGAGGCGGAGACTAGATATGCCACCATCGAGTTAGAATTACTTGCCGCCGTCTGGGCGATGTTCAAATGCAAATTTTACTTAATGGGACTACAGAATTTTACGTTGATGACTGATCATCGCCCCCTGGTTCCCATCCTGAACAGCTACACTTTAGACGCAGTGGAGAACCCACGTCTCCAGCGCCTGAAGGAGGTGTCCCCATACATCTTCACAGCGGTATGGCGTGCCGGAAAGGATCTTCGCATCCCGGACGCCCTATCCCGTGCCCCAGTGAGCTACCCAGCGCCGGAAGACTACACACTCTGCACCGACTCCATTGCATATCTCCATACGATAGCCACGGTGAGAGCTGTGACAGAGTCCCACGTAGATGAAGATAAGACTCTGGAGGAGTTACGTGACTCAGCTAGGACCGACCCAGACTACGTCCAATTGCATCACTGTGTGACGTCCGGATTCCCCTCGGACCGCTATGCCCTTTCTAGGCCCTTCCTCCCATACTGGAAAATTCGGGATAACCTCCATGCCGATGGTGACCTCGTCCTCTACGGCATGAGAATTGTGGTCCCTAACGCCCTTCGCCGCCGCATCCTGGCCCGTCTTCATGATAGCCACAGGGGCGTGGAGGCGACAAAACGCCGGGCAGGTCAAACTGTCTTCTGGCCAGGCATCAATTTGGACATTGCAAACACGGTCCAGTCGTGTGAACCCTGCCAGTATCTCCAACCTAGCCAGCTGAAGGAACCCATACTCAGCGACGACCACCCAACAAGGCCCTTTGAGTCGGTCTCAGCGGACTTCTTCTCCGTTGCAGGCAAGTCATTCCTTGTCATCGCTGACAGACTCTCCGGCTGGCCTGTGGTCGTCCCTTGCAAAGGCGATACGACGTCGTCCAACACCATCCGCATGTTCTGTAACTACTTCCGGGAGGTTGGTGTTCCCCTTCGCTTGCGAACAGACGGAGGCCCCCAGTTCACCAGCCAGGAGTTCAGGAGCTTTGCAGCACGATGGGGGTGTGCGACGCATTGTCACATCACCTCACTACCCGCAATCTAATGGCTATGCCGAGGCCGCTGTGAAGGCCATCAAACATCTCATCCTCAAGGTGGCCCCTTCAGGCAACATAGATTGCGAGGAATTCGACCGAGGCCTCCTGGAACTTAGGAATACTCCCAACTTCACTGGTCGTTCCCCAGCTCAGGTGTTATATGGCCACCCCCTCCGCTCCTGCGTTCCGGCCCACCCAGATGCTTTCTCCACGGAGTGGCAGACCAAAGCGGAGGAATGCGACCGCCGCGCAGCAACCCAGGCCAAGGATGCTGCAGCTCGGTATGACAGCCATGCACGTGAACTCTCCAGGCTGCACGTTGGCCAGCACGTTCGGCTCCAGGACCCGAAGACCCACCGCTGGGACAAGGTCGGCATTGTCATGCGCGTTGGCAAAGCCAGGACCTATGAAATACGCACCGCAAGTGGCCGCGTGTTGCAGCGTAACCGCCACTTCTTGCGCCCTGTCACCTGCAACCCTTCCCATCCACACGAGGCCCATAGCGAGGACCCACATGCTGATTTGCGTCGCTCCAAGAGACTCCAGTGCAGATTGTCCGCCCGAGACTAAAGTCTGCGGGCGCGAAAGGGGGAAGGGAGGCGTGGGTTAGCTATAGCCCGTATGGCGATATGTGGCAACTCGCATGCCCGGGGACTTAGGCATGCATACGTGCTTATCGACAGTGTGTGAGTGAGAGATTGTAGAGGGACGCGGAGTTACGCATGGGCGTTATATTTGACTATGTTATTCTAGTGTATCTTCTTGTAATTGTATTATCGTTAAGGCTGAATGTACTTAAGAACCTACAGTGTGTATTATTAGCCCTCGACCAACACACACAGGGTCAATATAAAATTGGAAACAAAGAAGTCAAAAATGTCGATTCAGAAAGGGACCTGGGAGTAATCATCTCAAGTGACTTGACACCTGATAAACATGTCAATAAATTATTTGGAGAGACTTTTAACTTATAAAGATCAATGAAAGTGGCCTTCAACTACATGGATGAGGAGATGGTTACAAAAATAGTGATTACACTGATTAGACCTAAATTAGAATATGCTGCAACACTGTGGGCACCTAGCACAAAGAAGAACATAAGAAAATTAGAAAGAATCCAGAGCAGCAACAAAAATGGCACCTACACTGTCAAATCTGACATACAAACAAAGATTGGAGAAATTACATCTGTCAAGACTGGAACAGAGAAGAGAAAGAGGTGATTTGTTGACCATTAACAGAATTATGAAAGGGATGGAAATTCTCGATAGAGACGACTTTTTAAAGTGGGACAGAAGAGAAACAAGAGGACACAAAAAGAAACTAAAGGACAGTTACAGAAGAGACTTGAAAAAGAATAGCTTCCCACATAGAGTGATTGATGTCTGGAACAAACTAAATGGAGAAACAGTGAGTGCCAAAAGTATACACAATTTTAAGAATAAACTGGATGCGGAGAGATACGAAAATGGGTCACTACAAGCATAACTCTCATCCCGTAAAATACAACTAGGTAGGTAAATACATACACATATATCACACACACACACACACACACATATATATATATATATATATATATATATATATATACACACACACGTCTGTCGGAGTGGTAGCAAAGTCTTGACTCCGGTGATATCTTCAAATTTCGAGGATCACAACGACAAGTACCTGTGTTGTATTAATAGGGAATGGGGGAAGCTCATGGTGTAGTGGGAAGGTGAAGAAAAAGGAGAAGGGGAGGGATTACTGAGGAAAACGGAAGGAAATGAGAAAGGGGAAGATAGGGCTCAGGAACTCAGGCAATATGTAAACAAAAAATGGACTGATGATAGTGGTGAAGTCGATGTGATTAGTAAAAATGTAAAAATTAGATGTAGATAAGAGCAGTGCAGTGAAAGGTGAAGATAACTATTTCCATCGATTTAATGAGGGAGGAAATGACAACCTCCCCAGCTAGTAAATCTAGAGGAGAAACTAAAAGAAATGAATGAAAATTGGGAAGCTAAGTTTAACCAAATAAAGTTAATTACTCAAAGAGTTGATACCCTGGAAGAACTAAAGAAGGAGAATCAAAACCTAACTAAAGAAATAGTATAATTAAAAAGATGGATACGAGAAGTAAAGGATGAGAATGAGGAATAAAGGAGTAAAGAGAATAAAGAGTCCATAGCAAAAGAGGTAAGTGGTTGGAAAAAAGTAGAGAACAATATGGAATTTAGAGGTATAATGGAACAGCAGATGAAAGAACAAACTAAGGACACAGTTATTGAAGTGATGAGGGAGAAGGAGAATATAGTAAGAGACTTAGTGGATAAAAAGAAATGTATAATTAGATTAGGGATGGAAGAGAAGTATAATCTAAATAGGACTACAAGAATAAAGGAAGAAAAGGAAAAATTTAAGATATTAGAAGTAGTTCAAGAAGATGAACCAGAAATAGGGAAACAAATGGAAGAAATATATAGGCTAGGGAAATACAATACAGATAAGACCAGACCAGTTAAGGTTAAATTCAGGTCACAAACAACAGCAGAGAATATCTTAGCAAAAACAGGGAAACTAACAGTGAACAATATAAACTGGTATGGATAAAAAGAGAAATGAATAAAGAGGAAAGAGAGAAAACAAAAAGACTAGAAGCTAAGGAAAAAAATGAGAAAAGAACAGTCAGAAAAAGAGAAATTCTATTGAAGAGTAGTGAATATGAAAGTGAGGAAATGGTTCATAGCAGAGAAAAACAGAAGGGAAACAGAAAATACGATGGAAGTACCAGAAAATTAAAAGTGTCTTACACAAATATAGATGGCTTAATAACAAGCTTGAACGAACTGAATGACTACCTGAAGGAAAAACAGCCAGACATAATGGGAATTGTAGAGACAAATTTGAAAGGTCCACTACCACTCAACAGTGTAGGACACAGTGCATATAATCATTGGATTAGAAGCAGAGAGGTAAAACAAGGGGGTGGAGTTATGTTCCTAAGAAGGATATAAATGTGAGGAATGTCACATATGGAAAAAATAGAGATGATTAGGATGGAAATGGAAGACAAGGATGGGAAGAGCAGGAAGTTTGTAGTAAATTATGTGCCTCCTAAAACGGCTTCGTGGGAAGAGAAAGAATACAAAAATATGTTAGAAGACACAAGGATAACACTAAATAAGATAATGGAAGATGAAGGAAGAATAGTTATAATGGGTGACTTTAATTGTAAAGAAATCTGCTGGGTAGAGATGACAGTGAAGGGTGGAGACGACCTATGGGGAAATGTACTACTTGATATGATTATAGAACATACAATGACACAATGGATTCAAGAGAATACTAGGTATAGAAATGAGAAAGAACCATCCAGACTGGACCTAATAATCACATCAGAACCTGAAATAGTGGACAAGATTGAATGTAAGACACCACTAAGTAAAAGTGACCACATATTGGTTGAACTGGAACTAAATGAGGAAAAATACATGAAAAATATGAACAATACAGAAAGGAAAGATTGATGTATGAAACAACAAATTTTGATAAAATAAGAGAATTCTTTCAAAAAGCAGACTGGGAAAAAATACACAAGGAGAAAACAATAGTAGAAGAGAAATGGAGTATTTTGACAGGAATTTATAAAGGGGTGGAAAAGTATGTTCCAAGACAAAAACAAGAAAAAGAATATGTAAAGTGCTGGAACAAAAGATGTAGGGAGTTAAAAGACAAAAGAGATAAAGCTTGGATAAAATGGAAAAAAGACAAAAGACCTAAAAAATTGAAAATATATACTAGTTATAGAAATGAATATGTACAAGTGGGCAGAGAAGAAAAGAGAAAATACGATAAATATGTCATGGAAACGGCAAACTGAAAAACAAACAAGAATTAGAGAAACTAAGACAAGGAGTTGAATACTCAGAGGAAATAGAAATGGCAGAAATTATGAACAAGCATTTTAAATTGGTGTTTACAAGGGAGAACATACAACCTAGTGATATTGAATGGGAGGAGAAAGTCCCCCCTATGAAAGAGATAGAAGTATCAAGGAGTGAAATAATGAAACACTTGAGTAATCTCGATGTCAGAAAAATGCATGGACCAGATGAAATATCAAATTGGATTTTGAGAGAATGCAGGAATGAACTAACAAACAAAATACATAGCCTAATAAACAGTTCATTGAAAGAAGGAAAGGTTCCAAAAGATTGGAAAAGAGCATTGGTATATGTATGTATGTATATATATATATATATATATATATATATATATTATATATGTATATATATATTATATATGTATATATATATATATATATATGTATATATATTGGTTTACATCACTGTAACTTTGTTACGGGTTAGCTGGGTTTGAATCCTTCAGTCTCCATTGTGATGGCATGGAATTAAAAGTGATTTGTGGTTGAAAAAGATATTAATTGATCACTTGGAACCATTCAGTGTGTATGTATGTGTATATACAGTGGCCGCAAAAAGTTTGGGTGGAAAGAGACACAGTTGTTACAATCATAACCCTCTATAAGGAGGGTTATAAGTGTAAAGATATTGCTACTCGTGTGGGAATTGGAGTGCGTCAAGTGCAAAAGTGGACAAAGAAATTTCGAGACGAAGGAAGTGACATCATTCGTACTCCAAAGCATCGCTCTGGTCGGCCAAGGAAGATATCAAATCGTACTTCTACCATTCTAACTGCCTCCTAATAACCGTAGGAGGCAGTTAGAACCGTAGAAGTACGATTTGATATCTTCCTTGGCCGACCAGAGCGATGCTTTGGAGTACGAATGATGTCACTTCCTTCGTCTCGAAATTTCTTGGTCCACTTTTGCACTTGACGCACTCCAATTCCCACACGAGTAGCAATATCTTTACACTTATAACCCTCCTTATAGAGGGTTATGATTGTAACAACTGTGTCTCTTTCCAGCTCTTTACCACTTCCCATTACGGAGATATCAAGGCACAAAAACAGAGACCACCGCAAAAAAAAGACTACTCTCCGTGAGAGATGTTTAGAATCTGACTCCATGTGACATTGAGTGCGCCTAAACAGAGTTGCCAAATAGTGTGTATTGTCTCGGCTAAATACGGGTACAAACGCTAGCATTGAAAAATAGCGAAAAGTTTGGGTGGAAAGTTGTATTTTTCGCATGTTTTGAGTTTAGGGGAAAGTTGGGGCGCCTATAATTTTGCACCCAAACTTTTCGCGGCTACTGTATATATATATATATATATATATATATATGTATGTATATATACATATATATATATATATATATATATATATATATATATATATGTATGTATATATACATATATATATATATATATATATATATATATGCAGACACACACAACTGGGAAGAGTGACCACATACTAATTCAGTTCAAACTAAAAGAAGAAACTTATTTGGGAAGAAATGAGAAACAGAGAAAAGGAAGACTAATGTACAACAAAACGGATTTTGACTCAGAAAATTCTTTCAAAATGCAAATTGAGAAAACTTCTTCAATGAAGAAACAAAGATGGAAGAGAAATGGACAATATTAAAAGAAATCTATAATGAAGGAATAGATAAATATGTACCATAACAAAATCAGGGAAAGGTGTACATTAAATGTTGGTACAAAAAAAAAAATGTAGTGAGGCAGAGTCAAAGCTTGGAAAAGATGAAAAAAAAAAAAAAAACTGGGCAACTGGCAAATATATATCAAACTAGGAAATGAATATGTAAAAATACACAGGGAAGAGAAAACAATGAAAAAGACAATACACAAATGCAAGGATCAACCTAAATTATTCTACAGATATGTAAATTGTATATACATACATATGCCAATAAATCACAAAAACATGTGATTCACAAAATGTGTAATAAAACCACTTGGAAAATAAAATGAAAGGTGACCAAACGTTTTTGTCCATTTAAGACATTTTCAAGGGTACCCTTGAAAATGTCTTAAATAGACGAAAACGTTTGGTCACCTTTCATTTTATTTTCCAAGTGTTTTTATTACACATACATATACAAAAGGTTTTTTCCCCTTTACAAGGGAGGTAGCCAAAAAACAAAGGCATAGATACCACTCCCCTCTACCCTCTTCCCTCATTCTTATCTTGGCATCTCCTGGGTGATGGGCCATCCCTGTATCTTGTCCACTGCCCTGGGTCAGAAGCAGTGCCACAAGACACAGCACATCCACAGCAAGGCCTCTTCATTAAATGGGTGACACGCCCTCTCCGTCCCCTCATGCAGAAAAGATGGGGAGAAATCCCTGTGGGCTGCCTCATTTTATTTCTCATACTCCCTCACCCCCCATCCCCCACCCACTCCCCCTCATACATCACAGCATCATCCATATACAACAAATCTCCATTCACCCCTATCTTTTGTCTTCTCTCCGTCCTTCTTCAATAGACATTTCCCTCTTTCCCAATCCTCCTTTTACCTCATCCATCCATCTCATCCTTGGTTGACCCCTCATGTTCACTCCTTCCTCCTCTGTCTTCCACACCTCTTTTACTTGTCTTTTTTCACTCATTCTTTCCATGTGTCCAAACCATCCCAATACTCTTTCATCAATCCTATCTCCCGACTCCCTTTCCACCCCTCTTCTCCTCTTCACCCCATTTCTCACTCTATCTAGCCTAGTAACCCCTATCATACTTCTCAGGCACCTCGTATCAAACATATTCAAACTCCTTCTCTCTTCTTCTCTTATGTTCCATGTTTCTGCCCCATACAGTGCTGTCAGCACAATCACTCCTTCACACAATCTTCTCTTAACATTCATTCCCAAAAGTCTATTTCTCATTACACTTTTTAAGCCACCAAGGCATTTTCTCACTTCTCTCTATCTACATGCTACCTCCAACCCCACTCCTCCCTTTCCTGCCACATTCACACCCAAGTATTTAAAACTATCCACTTCCTCCAGTCTTTCTCCCTTATCCTCTTCACTCCGGGGCACATTGCACGTCTGTCAGCATTAGCTGCCTGACGTGCGATGTTGCGTCATAATAATCGCATTATAAAAAATAAAGTCACTGCACAATCGCTCGTTCTCTTTCACCCGTGAATTTTGATAAACATAGAAAATATGATGAAGCCAGTTTAGAGAGAATGAGGGTCACGCAGGTATGACTACAATAAATATAATCAAGACGCCGACGTCGGCATCATCGCGTACCCACTTGCTCCTCATGACACCTATGTAGGCATCACCGTATGGAAGTGGTTAATACTCACTTCCAGTCTGCTGCCACTTTCTCCCCTTATACATCTCATCACCTTACTTTTACCAACATTTATCTTCAACTTCATTCTTTCACACCCCTTCCCAGACTCTGTCACAACTTCCTCAATCCCTACTCTGATCCTGCCACAAGCTCAGTGTCATCAGCAAACAACAGGAAATTGTGAAATTGCATCAAGGGAATGATGAATATATAGATGTAGAAATGGCTGAAATTATGAACAAACATTTCAAATCTGTATTCACATATGAAAATATACACAAATGGGATGAAGGAAACGGAGAAAGATCCCCCCCCCCCCATGAAAGAAATAATTGTGACACAGAAAGAAATAAGGGACCAAATAATAAAGCTTGATGTCACAAAATCACACAGCGCAGACAGAATTGCAAATTGGATACTAAAATAATGTATAGATGAACTAATGGACAAAATATAAAAGATACCAGATTGCTCACTCAAAGGTACCACAAGATTGGAAAAATGCAAATATTGTGCCAATGTATAAAGGGGGAGATGACAAGGAAGACCCAACAAACTATAGACCAGTTTTTAGCACAGTAGCTAAAATATGTGAAAAAGTTATCAAAAGTAGATGAACTAATCATCTGAAAGAAAACAATATACTAAATCCAAAACAATTTGGCTTTAGACAAAGATCATGTGCCACAAACTTGATCTGTTTTTATTCAAGGTTAACCACTTCCATACGGTGACGCCTACGTAGGCGGCATGAGGAGCAAGTGGGTACTCGATGATGCCGACATCGCCATCTTGATTATATTTATTGTAGTCGTACCTACGTAATTTCCATTCTCTCTAAACTGGCTTCATCAATTTTTTATGGTTATCAAAATACACGGGTGAAAGCGAACGAATGATTGAGCACTGACTTTATTTTTATAATGCGGTTATTATGATGCAACATCGCACGTCGGGCAGCTAATGCTGCCATATGTGCGATGTGCCCCGGAGTGAAGAGGTTAATAAATATAATGCAAGAAAGGGATGAATGGGCAGATTGTGTTTTCCTGGATTACAAAAGGCATTTGATAAAATACCACACAAAAAGCTATTAAGAAAACTCCAAACAACAGGAGGTGTACAAGGAAAATTATTGAAATGGAAAGAAATAAGGGACCAAATAATAAACTTTGATGTCACAAAATCACACAGCCCAGACAGAATTGCAAATTGGATGCTAAAAGAATGTATAGATGAACTAACAGACAAAATATATAACATAATAGATTGCTCACTCAAACCAGGAATGGTACCGCAAGATTGGAAAAATCCAAATATTGTGCCAATATATAAAGGGGGAGATAAGGAAGACCCAACAAACTATAGACCAGTCTCCTTTACAAGCACATTAGCTAAAATATGTGAAAAAGTTATCAAAAGTAGATGGACTAAATATCAGGAAAAAAACAATATACTGAATCCAAAACAATTTGGCTTTAGACAAGGAAGATCATGTGCCACAAACTTGATTTGTTTTTATTCAAGGTTGATAAATATAATGAAAGAAATGGACGGATGGGCAGATTGTGCTTTCTTGGGTTTACAAAAGGTGTTTGATAAAGTACCACACAAAAAGTTATTAAGAAGACTTGAAACAACAGAGGGTGTACAAGGAAATTTTTTTAAATGGATGGAAGATTTCTTGACCTGGGAAGAAATTATAACACTGGCCTGCGAAGTTTCAAAATTAAAGCATCTGATAACTGATTCTAGGGTAATTTGCTATGCAGAATCTAAAAATCACACTCATTTTGTTCAATCAGTTCATGTTTTTGAGATACGAGGCGGTAAAAATAATTAAAAACGCCATTTAGTGCTATTTATTCCCTTTAATTTTGGAAAAAAATTCTTGACAAAAGAAATAATTTTTTCTTGCATAGTTCAGAAGATAAAGAGGATACATTACAGAAAATCTAATCATGGATGAAGGGCTTTTTCAGTGACTTTCTCCTGTGTTGGGCAGCCACCACGTCCGCAAGAAAGTTCACATCCCACCGGCCTTGGTAGCGTTCTTCCATGACACGAATATCCTGGTGGAAACGTTCTCCCTGTTCCTCACTGAAGTCACCACAGTTCTGAGGGAAATAGTCTAAGTGGGACCGTAGAAAGTGCATTTTGACTGACATGTGAGCCCCTAATTTTTGATAGCTGTTCAAGAACTCATCGACTTCTTTCTCGTATTCTGCACTTCGGTTATTTCCTAGAAAGTTTCTTATCACTGACTTAAGCGACCACCAAACGGACAGCTCAGCTGCATTCAGTGCATCGTCAAACATTGAGTCCTTCATAAGTTCCCTTATCTGAGGCCCATCAAAGATGCCAGCCTTAACCCCTTCCATACGGTGCCGCACACGTAGGCGTCATGGACTTAGATCTCGGTGGCAGCAGCCAATGCCAGCCGTACGACGTGTCGTAATAATACTCGCATCATAAAATATAGTCACCGCTTATATCGATCGTTCTCTCTTCACCCGTGAATTTTGATAACCATAGAAAATGCGATTACAAAAGAATTAGAAAGAATGTCATTATGGAGGGGCGACTACAATAAATATAATCAAGACGCCGATATGGCAGCCTCGCGAATACACTCGCTCCCCATGACGCCTACGTGTGCGGCACCGTATGGAAGGGGTTAAGCTTTTCCAGACTGATCCAAGGAAACTTCTGCTGAAGAAAAGTAAATCCCATGCCGTCCTTGTCCATTGCCTTCACAAAGTTCTTCATCAGTCCCAGTTTGATATGTAAAGGTGGGAGTAAGACCTTGTTTGGTTCAACAAGAGAACGAGCCTGAACATTGTGTGAACCAGGTCCCAAAGGTTGTCGTGGTGGCCATTCTTGTCTGACAAAATGTTGATCATCAGCCCGACTATCCCACAAACACAAAAAGCATGGATACTTTGTGTACCCACCCTGTAGTCCCAAAACCAATCCAACTACCTTAAGATCTCCACAGATCAACCAACCATGGTCATTGTAGTTCAGAGCAGACAGTAGCTGATCCATGTTGTCATGAGTTTCTTTCATTTGCACCGAATGACCGATTGGAATTGAAGAGTATTTATTTCCATTGTGAAGGAGGACTGCCTTGAGACTTCTGCTGGAAGAGTCGATGAACAGTTTCCATTCAGTAGCAACATAGTCCAGCCCCATTGATTGAATCAAACCAGCAATGTTGTTGCAGTAAACTAATGACGAGTCCTTCTGGGTTGTGAAGAACTGTCTAAATTCTCTTTCACGCTCTCGGTACCAAAAGAATGTTGTCTCAGGTGCTAGCAAATTTTTCTCATGAAGACGAGAACCCAGAAGCTGTGCTGATTCCTTTGATAGGTTTAGATCCCGTGTCAGGTCATTGAGATCTGCTTGTGTTAGAGGCACTGGCCGGTCATTCTCTTCTGGCATGTATTCTCCACCCTCTGCCCTGTCTAGTGCGTTATCAGATTCCGATTCAGAGCTAGATTCCATTGCAACATCTGGCTCGGGAACGGGCAGGCCTGGACCATGAGGGACTGGTCGTATGGCAGACGGAACATTAGGATACTGAATACAATGCTTGTTCTTGCGGTTGACTCCTTTAAGATTAGTCAGGCAGAAATAGCAGTCTGACACATGATCTTTACCCTCTCTCTAAACCATTGGAACAGCGAATGGCATACTCTTCCTTTTTTTATTTCTCCAATCACGCAAGTTCTCGACACATGTTTTGCAGCTAACATGGGGTGCAAATGGCTTGTCCTGGTCCCCAAGCTTAACTCCAAAGTAAGCATGATATGCCTTCTTCACAAAATCAGTTATATTTGCTAGTCGACGAGGAAGAATCACATTACCACATATGTAGCAGAACCTATCAGGATGATTTGTGCATTTGCGTTCCATTTTCTGTCAATCTAAGATATGTGTCCAAAATAGAAACACAAGAAGCACAGATTCTTATAAAAAGCACAGATTCTTATAAAATCAGTCACATTGATTGGAGATCACACTTTTCTAAACCATTTTCAGTTTCAATGTAGTCAATGCAGTTTGTCAATGTAGTCAATGCAGTTTCAGTTTCGGTTTCAGTTTCCTGAAAGTAAACAAAAACATCATTAGGTTTCAGTATCAGTTTCGGGGTGCTACAGTATAATTTTTATGCAAAAAAAAAAAAATAAGAATAGGCTATACCTGCAGCCTCGTTTTCCTTATACTTAGTACTATACAAGGCCCAAAAGTCGCACTTCTCATATCTCAAAAACTAGACCTGATCCAAGGAAACGGATGGCATTTTTGGATTCAGCGCACCAAAAAACCTATAAATCACTTGAAAAACCTTCAACCTTTGAAAAAAAAAAATTAAACGCAGGCCAGTGTAAGTGGAGTCCCACAAGGTTCACTATTAGCTCCAATAATGTTTGCTATATATATGACATGGATGGTGTAGAATGTTATATTAACTTTTTCGCAAATAATGCAAAACTACTAAAGAAAGTACAGAAAAAGATTGTGAATCACTACAGAGAGACCTGGACAAAGTCTGGGAATTGAGCCAAAAGTGGGAAGTGAACTTAAACATAAGAAATGTAGTATAATAGAGTTTGGAAAAAGTATAAAAAGAATATAAGGACAATATAAAATTGGTACAAAGGAAGTAAAAAAGTTAGCTCCAAAAAGGACCTAGGAGTAATTATTAACAAAGACATGTCACCAGACAAGCATATAAACAAAATAGTCGGAGAAACCTACAATTTACTAAGATCAATATAGGTGGCTTTTAATTACTTAGATGAAG
Source organism: Oratosquilla oratoria (assembly GCF_046742065.1). NCBI lineage: Eukaryota > Metazoa > Arthropoda > Malacostraca > Stomatopoda > Squillidae > Oratosquilla > Oratosquilla oratoria. The sequence continues at coordinate 37,649,283 of NC_134781.1, read as the reverse complement.
TAATAGTACATACATACATATAACCAAGGCTTTTTCCCCCTTACAAGGGAGGTAGCCAAAAAGAAAGAGGCATAAAATCATTCCCACCCATTCAATCCCTAAATACACTCCACTCCCCTCCACCATCCCTCTTATCTAAGCACCTCCTGGATGATGGGTCATCCCTGCACCTTGTCCACTGCCCTGGGTCAGAGGCAGTGTCGCAAGACACAGCACATCCACAGCAAGGCCGCATCATTAAATCGGCGACCCCCCCACCTCTCCGTCCCCCCCTGCATAAAAGGAGGAGACGGGGAGAAATCCCTTTGGGTTGCGTCAAATTTTGCTCAAACCATACTACCCCACCCCCCATCCCCTCACCCATTCCACCTCATGCATCACAGCATCATCCATATACAAACATTATCCATTCACCCCTGTTTTCTGTCCTCTCCTGTCCTTGCTCAACAGACATTCCCCTCTTCCCCAAAGCCCCCTTCACCCCATCCATCCATCTCATCCTAGGACGTCCCCTCATGTTCACTCCCTCCACATCTGCCTTCCATACCTATTTTACCAGTCTTTCTTCACTCATTCTTTCCATGCGTCCAAACCATCCTAATACTCTTTCATAAACCCTATCTCCCAATTCCCTTTCCAGCCTTGTTCTCCTCCTCACCTCCTCATTTCTCACTTTATCTAGCCTTGTAATCCCCATCATACTTCTCAGACACCTCATCTCAAACACATTCAAACTCCCAAATGTCTATTCCTCATTACACTTTTTAATCCAACAAGGCATTTACTCGCTTCTCTCAATCTACATTCTACCTCCACCTTCACTCCACCTTTTCCTGCCACATTTGCACCCAAGTATCTAAAACTATCCACTTCCTCCAGTCGCTCTCCCTTAATGCTCACTTCCAGTCTCCTGACACTTTCACCCCTTGTACATCTCATCACCTTACTTTTACCCACATTTATCTTCAACTTTCTTCTTTCCCAAACTCTCCCAAACTCTGTCACCAACTTCCTCAATCCCTCCTCCGATCCTGCCACAACCGCAGTGTCGTCCACAAACACCACCTGGCTCACCTCCCACTTTTCTCCATTTTCTTTGACCATCTCCAATCCCTGACCCACTACCCTTGCATTTACCTCTCGCACTACCCCATCCATGTACAAGTTGAACAGCCAAGGCAACATAACGCATCTCTGATGAAGTCCCACCTTTACCACGAACCACTCACTCTCTCAATTTCTAATCCTGACACATGCTCTACTACTCTCGTAAAAACTCTTGACAGCTCCTAGAAGCTTTCCTCCTATCCCGTATATCTGCAAAACCTCCCACAGTGCCTTCCTGTCCACCCTGTCGTAGGCCTTTTCCAGATCCATAAAAGCCCCAAAAAACATCCTTCCCCTTTCCTATAGCTTTCTCACATATCTGTCTTACCACAAAAATCTGATCTACACAACCTCTACCCGTCCTAAATCCACACTGTTCCTCACCAATTACTCCCTCTGTTCCCCTCCTAATCCTCTCAATCAAGATCCTCCCATAAGCCTTCCCAACTACACTTAACAAGCTAATCCCTCTGAAGTAATAGTAAAAAAATATTATTAGTCACATTGATAAGACCATGATTGGAGTACGCTGTGACACTATGGAACCCAAGTACAAAAAAGAATATAAATAAATTAGAAAGAATCCAAAGGGCAGCGACAAAGATGGCCCAACACTTTCAACATTGACATACAAAGATTGTCCAAACTGGAACTACCAACCCTCGAACAAAGAAGAGAAAGAGGAGATCTACTGGCCATTTACAGAATCATGAAAGGCATGGAAATCCTTGACAGGAAGACTTATTAAAGTGGGATAAAAGAAAAACAAAAGGACATGAAAACCTAAAAAATGATAGTTATAGAAGAGATCTGGAGAAAAAAAAAAAAAAAAAAAAAAAAAAAAATATATATATATATATATATATATATATACACACACAGACGCTCCTCTACTTTTCTTCATTCGTTTTACGTTTTTTCGATTTTAAGTTTGAACTGACTATAAAAAAAAATTGTAAAAAAAAAAAAAAAAAATGTTGAGTGAATTTTTGAGTTTAGCGCGCTCTCCGTAGTACAATATGTTCAAACTATACTAACGCATGACGCTGCGTCCATTGTTTACATGGCACAAACGACAGACTGAACGTGCCTTACCTCCTCCTCCTCACCCTCCTCCTTATCCTCCATCTCACTTTATGTTGCTTGAATTTAATTTATTTTAAATTAATGTTATTACTTTACAATGCCATGTTTATAATTAATGATTTAGGGGTATTTCATAAGATACGGTAATAGAATTTATGGATGTATAGTACAGTATGAACGGTCATACATTACTGGAACGTACAGTAACAGCTTACGTTCATTTTCACGTTACGTTCGGCCGTTCGGAACGTAACTAAAATGTAAGTTGAGGAACGTCTGTATATATATATATATATATATATATATATATATATATATATAGTCTTCTGCACAGAGTGGAGGATGTCTGGAACAAATTGAACAAAATAGTGTGTGCATAAACCATACAAGAATTTAAGTACAAACTAAATGCTAAGAGATACAAAGACGGGTCACTATGAGCATAGCTCCCCTTCCCGTATAATATAACTAGGTAAATACAGACGCTCCTCAACTTACGTTTTAGTTACGTTCCGAAAGGCCGAACGTAAGTTGAAAATGAACGTAAGTTGTTACTGTACTATACATCAGTAAATTCTATTACCGTATCTTATAAAACACCCCTAAATCATTAATTAAACACATAACATTGTAAAATAATAACATTAATTTCAAATAGATTAAATTCAAGCAACATAAATTGAGATGGTGGAGGAGGAGGGGGAGGAGGAGGAGGCAAGGCATTTTCAGTTTGTCGTCTGCGCAATGTAAACAATGGACGCAGCATCGTGCGCAAGTATCGTTTGAACTATGGAGAGCGCGGTAAACTAAAAAATTCACTCAAAATTTTTTTTTTTACAATTTTTTTTTTTTTTACCGTCAGTTAAAACGTAAAATCGAAAAAACGTAAAACGAATGAACGTAAGTAGAGGAGCGTCTGTACAAGCAAGCTGTTAACAGTTGTCAACCAGAGTTCCATAGGCTGCCGAATAAGGCAAAAATTCTAAATAGTGCAAGGAAAGCAAGAGGCCTGGGTTGTATTGAGTGGGAGGGGGAGCATTTGTGGTTTCCCAAAAGGATCTCTGTATTTACCTAGTTGTATCTTATGGGAAAGGGAGCTATGCTTGTGGTGTCTAATTTGCTCTTAAATTCGTGTATGGTTTTTGCACTCTATTGTTTCATCCACTTTTTTCCAAGTGTCCATCACTCTGTGTGTCAAACTGTTATTCTTCAGATCTCTTCTATAACTATCTTTTTTGAGTTTCTTTCCATGTCCTCTTGTGTTTTGCTTGTCCCAATTTAATAAGTCCCCTCTATTGAGTATTTCCGTGCCCTTCATGATTCTATAAATGGTCAGTAGGTCTCCTCTCTCTCTCTCTTCTTTGCTCCAAAATTGGTAACTTCAATTTGAAAGTGCTGGAGTCATTTTTGTGGTTGACCTCTGGATTCTTTCAATTTTCTTTATATTCTTTTTGGTACTGGGTGACCATAATGTTACCGCATGTCTAGGTCTTATTAGTGTGACTAATATTCTTTTAATAATTTCTTTGTCCAAATAGGTAAATGCCACTTTTATTGATCTTAACAAGTTATAGGATTCTCCAACAATTTATTTGTTTATCAGAGGACAAGTCATTTGAGATAATTACTCCCAGATCTTTTTCAGATCCCACTTTCTTTACCTCCTTAGTTCCAATTTCATATTACCCTCATATTCTACTTTTACTTTTTCCGAATTCCATTATGCTACACTTCTTAATGTTGAAGTCCACTTTCCATTTCTGACTCCATTCCCAAACCTTGTTCAGATCTCCCTGCAGTAATTTGCAATCCATTTCGGTTTTTACTTTCCTCAACAATTTAGCATCATCTCCAAAGAAGCTCATGTAACATTCCACATCATCATCCATGTCATTCACATAAATAGTGAACATTATTGGAGCCAATACTGATCCTTACGGAACTCCACTAATCACCTTCCAACCTGAATATTTTTCTCTAAATACTATTCTCATCTTTCTACCATTTAGGAAGTTCTCCATCCAGTTTAGTGCCTTGTATCCTTCCTATGTTTTCCAATTTTTTAAATAATTTTTTGTATGGTACCTTGTTGAAGGCTTTTTGTAAGTCCAAGAAAGTACAATCAGCCCATCCATCCCTTTCTTGTATTATATCTATTAATCTTGAGTAAAAACTGCTTAAATTTATGGTACATGATCTTCCCTGTCTAAACCCAAATTGTCTTGGGTTTATTATATTATTTTCTTCCAGATGTTTTACCCATCTATTCTTGATAATTTTCTGACAAATTTTGGCTATAGTGCTTGTTAGTTAGACCAGTCTGTAATTAGTTTGTTCTTGTTTCCTCCTTTATACATTGGTACAATGTTGGCATTTTTTCAGTCTTTTGGTATTTTTCCTTCTTTAAGTGAGCAACTTGTTACATATTTTGTCCAATTTGCAATTCTGTCTGGGCTGTGTGATTTCCTAACATCAAGGTTTGTTAATTGCTCCATTATTTCTTTTTGTGTTATCATTATTTCCCTCATGGGGGGAGATCGCACTTCGCTTCCTTTGTCCCCAGTACTGTACCTTCTCTCCAGTGAAAACCAACTTGAAGTGTTTATTCATGACTTTGGCCATTTCTAGATCTTCTGTGTATTCTATATTTCCTTGGCATAGTTTCACCATTTCCTGTTTATTTTTAAGTTTACCATTCACATATCTATAGAATAGTTTGGGTTGCTCTTTGCATTTTTCTATAATGTCTTTTTCATTGTTCCTTTTTCCTCTCTTCACACTTTTACATACTCATTTCTATAGTTTATATATAATTGCCATTTTCCAGGTTTTTTATATTTTCTCCACCTTTTCCGAGCTTTATCTCTTCTATCTTTTACCTCACTGCATCTTCTGTTGAACCAACATTTAATGTACACCCTCTCTTGTTTCTGTCTTGGTATGTACCTATTCACTCCTTCATTATAGATATTCATCAAGATCTCCCATTTCTCTTCCATTTTGTCCCTTTTTGTATAATTTTTCCCAATTTGCATTTTGAAAGAATTTCTTTAGTTTTCCAAAATCCATTTTGTTGTACATAAATCTTCCTTTTCTGTACAGGGCAGAAGCATGGCAGAAAATTTGTAGCAGTGTATGTACCACCAAAAACACAGGCTTGGTTGGATAGCGAACATTCTAAATTACTGGAATGTGCTAAACGAGTTACTGAAAGAGGGTGGTAACATAGTAATCAAGGGCAATTTTAATGCAAAGGATATAATCTGGGAAGAATAGTAAAAGGGGGAGAAGAACTTTGGAGCTACATTCTACTGGATATGACCATTGTATACACCTTAACACAATGGGTTAAGGAAAATACTAGATATAGACACAATGAAGAACTATTGAAACTAGACTTAATATCAACTTCTGAACCAGATATTGTGAACAAAATGGAGTATAAAACACCAATTGGAAAGAGTGACCATATACTAATAGAGTTTGAATTAAAAGAACAGAACAATTGGAAAGAGTGACCATATACTAATAGAGTTTGAATTAAAGGAACAGAACAATGTAGGTAGGAATGATAAACATAGAGAAGGAAGATTAATGTACAACAAAATGGATTTTGTGAAACTAAGAAAAAATTTCCAAAACACAAACTGGGATAAATTCTCTAAGGGGGAAACAAAGATGAAAGACAAATGGAACATATTCAAAGAAAAGTACAAGGAAGGAATTGATAAATATGTACCAAAAAAGAAACAAAAAGGGATTTATATACAGTACTGGTATAATAAAAGGTGCAGTGGGGCAGTCTAAAGACAGAAGAGACAAAGCCTGGAAAAAATGGAAGATGAAAAAAAAAAAAAAAAAAAAAAAAAAAAAAAAAAAATCCAAATGCCAAACATATAAAACTTAGGAATGAATATGTGAATATACGCAGGAAAGAAAAAAGAAATTATGAAAAAGATATTATAGACAAATGTAAGGATCAACCTAAACTCTTTTACAGATATATACGGTAAATGAAAAACTAAAGAATAAACATGAAATAGTAAAATTGCATGAAGGAGATAAAGAATATATAGATGACACAGAAATGGCAGAAGTTATGATCAGACATTTCAGGTCTGTTTTTACAACTGAGAGCTTAATTTTGGGAAGGTGGACGACAAGAAAGATCACCCAAAATGAAAGAAATAAAGGTAGCACAAAGAAATATGACACCAAATTAAAAACCTAGATGTCAGGAAATCGCATGGACCAGATGGAATTGCAAATTGGATACTGAAAGAGTGTATGGACAAACTGACAGACAAATTATACAAGATAATAGACTTCTCACTCAAAGAAGGATAGGTACCGCAAGATTGGAAAGATGCAAACATAGTACCAATATATAAGGGAGGAAATAAAGAAGATCCTACAAACTTCAGACCGGTATCCCTTACAAGCACAGTAGCAAAAATATGCGAAAAAGTTATCATAAACAAATGGACCAAACACTTGGAAGAAAATAGAATAGTAAACCCTAATCAATTTGCCTTTAGGAGTGGAAAATCATGTATCACAAACTTAATATGCTTTTACTCCAGATTAATCGAGATAATAGAAGAAAGAGATGGCTGGGCAGATTGCGCCTTCTTGGACTTGCAGAAGGTATTTGACAAAGTACCACATAAAAAATTAATAAGAAAATTTGAAATAATAGGAAGAATACAAGGTAAGCTACTGGAATGGATGAAGGATTTCTTAATTGGGAGTAAAATGAGAGTGGTACTTTGACACAAAAATTTGAACTCGGAAGATATGAAGAGTGGAGTCCTGCAAGGTTCTGTATTGGCTCCTTTAATGTTTGTCATATATATAAATTATATGGATGAGGGAGTAAATTGTTACATGAACTTCTTTACTGACGATGCCAAATTACTCAAGAGAGTAAGAACGGAAGAAGATTGCAGATCACCACAAGAAGACCTAGACAAAATATGGGAATGGAGTCAGCTATGTGAGATGAACTTCAACATTAAGAAATGTAGCATAATGGAATTTGGAAAAAGCAAAAATAGAGTATCGGGTCAATATAAAATTGGAAACAAGGAAGTCAAAAAAGTTGATTCAGAAAGGGACCTGGGAGTGATCATCTCAAGTGACTTGACACCTGATAAACATGTCAATAGATTATTTGGATAGACTTTTAACTTATCAAGATCAATGAAAGTGGTCTTTGACTACATGGATGAAGAAATGGTTAAAAAAATAGTGGTTACACTAATAAGACCTAAATTAGAACATGCTGCAACACTATGGGCACCTAGCACAAAAAAGAACATAAGAGCATTAGAAAGAATCCAAAGACCAGCGACAAAAATGGCACCTACACTATCATATTTGACATACGAACAAAGACTGGAGAAATTACATTTGTCAACACTGGAACAGATAAAAGAAAGAGGTGATTTGTTGACCATTTAGAGAATTATGAAAGGGATGGAAATATGGGACAGAAGAGAAACAAGAGGACACGAAAAGAAGCTAAAGGACAGTTACAGAAGAGATCTGAAAAAGAACAGCTTCCCACATCGAGTGATTGATGTCTGGAACAAACTAAATGGAGAAACAGTGAGTGCCAAAACTATACACAATTTTAAGAATAAACTGGATGCGGAGAGATACGAAAACGGGTTACTACGAGCATAGCTCTCATCCCGTAAAATACAACTAGGTAAATACACACACACCAGCCAACTCCTCCTCAATCCATATTAACCACTTCCATACGGTGACGCCTATGTAGGCGGCATGAGGAGCAAGTGGGTACTCGATGATGCCGACGTCGGCATCTTGATTATATATATTGTAGTCGTACCTACATAATCTCCATTCTCTCTAAACTGGCTTCATCAATTTTCTATGGTTATCAAAATACACAGGTGAAAGAGAACGAACGATTGAGCACTGACTTTATTTTCTTATAATGCGATTATGACGCAACATCGCACGTCGATCAGCTAATGCTGCCACACGTGCAATGTGCGCCGGAGTGAAGAGGTTAAAAGTAAGCACTCCATCTCATTATGTAGGTCTGTTCTAAGCTTCAAAATAATGGTGATGCCTTGGGAAGGCTGCACCTTCTTTATTGCATCTTTCTGCTGAATGATCGTGGATATTGTTGATGCACTGCATCCATATTTTTAAGCTAAATCACTCATCCACACACCACGCTAATGTTTTGTAATTATTTCATATTTTACCTCCAAGTTTTTTTTTTCCACTATCCTTGTCCTTACCTTTGTGGTAATTGTTATAAGGAATATTAGTGTTTACCTCTGTTCAGGAAACTTTCCCTCAAAGTGTTATTTTCTTTCGATTCAGGAGCCTTTCCTGAAACTTCAAACCACGCCTATCATACGATTAAACTCCCCTCCTCTTTATTTGTTAAATCTATGCTATAATTTTGGTTTAATAAATCGGGAAACTTTGAGATATTACTTAAAGTGAATGTTAACCCGTGGCCTTTTTGAGCTTTTTTGAACTCATAAGAGTCCCTCGCATTATGGTCCACACTATCATTGGGTCAGACATCAGACAACCCAGAGCTCTGGTTCAAGACAGACCTCTTATCTAAAAACTTCTTGGCAAAGGACCTTACGTCTTCAGTTTCAGAAGGCCTTCAAGATCTACTTAATTCAAACTTACCCTCGTTTGAGAACCCAACCCGGCAGAATTTTGTGACCGGTAAGCTCTCAAACTTTTCCTGAATTGTTTAACCTCAATTTCCATAGGCTTAATCTTCTCAAACGAGGGATTAATCTTCCCAAACTTTGGTTGGATTAATCTTAATGTTTGAATTTAACTTGTTAATTTTTGTAGCTGTTTTCGACTTTGACTTAATTCCCCTTTGGCGTAAACTACAATCTAGCGCTCTATTAGTTAAAGTTACGATAGGTGGTTACGAAGGCCGGCTTCCTGATAGTCTCTCGTTTTGAGTTTGTTCGGAATTTGGTCATTTCCTCGTTTGAGGACCTTGTTTTTCCTTTGATGGAAAGTAACCGGCACTAAGGGGGCGCTAATTATTCCTATATTTTTTACGGAGTTTGTCGAAATATTCTATAGTACTTGGTGGCCTTTATTCCTTTTAATCTTCATTTCCCTTGCTTTGTCTGTTCTTTTCCATTTAAATTAACTCTTGGTGAAATTACTCAAAGATCTGTCTTATTGGTTGGTCTACAAGACATTTTTTGGTACGACATACGTACATACTTGCATTGGGGACGAGTCTTTGTTTGGATTGTTTCAAATGGCTAACAATGAAAAGTCTTTTTCCGAGTCTGAGGACTTAAAAAAAGTCTGAAGACAAAAAGCCCACAAAAAATGTTTAATCACAAAAGACTTAAAGGTTCTCAAAAATTCTCAACTTGATACTTTATCACTCTCTGTCCTTGATTCTATGTTAATTCAGATTGAAGATTTCATCTCGGAAATACAAATATTTTATAAAGACATGTACTTGTTACTCCCTGAAGAAATGATGAGGATATGGAAAATTCCATGGCTTACCGCCTGTCTATCCTCCTAGAATTGTCTCCTTTTAAGGAGTGGAGAGAAGGATTAAGAGGAGTCCAAGGTTCCAAGGTTGGTTCTAGCAAATCCACTGGAGTTGATTCGGTGAAACTTCCTCTCCCTCCTATCGTTCTTCAACACTTTGAGAGCAATTCTCACAATCCCTTTGCCTACTTTAATTTTAAAAAGTGTTTTCAAAATGCCATTGCTGGCATTCCCAATCTGACTAACAGTCAGAAATTAATTTATCTAAAAGGATATCTCAGAGGGGAGGCTTTTCACTTAGTGGAAAATTTACCAGTAGATGATTCTAATTATGACACTGCATTCCTTCTTCTTGATGATTTGTTTTTTAATAAGGAAGAGATCTTAGACAAGGTGTTAAATTCTATTATTAATGCACCTGAGGTCTCTAAGTTGAAGGACCTAGAAGGTTACATTAGGTCTGTAGATTCTAAACTACAAGACCTTAAAGGGATTGGAGTTGACTTTACTAAGGCTGGAAGCGAGGGCCTCCTTTTGATTAGCAAGTTAATTTTAAATAAACTACCTAAATTTTTCTTGATTGAATTGTCTCGGGTGATTAATTCAATTTACCCTAATTTCAATCAACTTAAGGAGATTTATCAATCTGTTCTAGTTAGACTTAAAATGGGATCTGATGACCTCAACATCAAACTCAGACATAGTGATGCAAGCAGTTCCCTTGCTTTCAAGGAAAATTCCTTGAAAAAACCTACTGTTGATTATAGCAAGGGAGTTAGTCCCTCTTCTAAGGTTAGTACAGATTCTGTAAAAAAGTCTGTCTTCAGATGTAGATTTTGCCCCGCTTCTGACCATGCAAGCTCTAAGTGCTCTTCCTATATTTCTCTTGAACACAGAAGAGCTAGAGCAACTCAATTAGGACTGTGTACTCGATGTTTGATTCATGGACATGGCTCAGGTTAAAGGCTGCTCTGCCTTATGAATGTTTCGTGTGTAACAAATCCGAGCACCATGGAGCCATGTGTCCTATGGCTAACAAGTTACCTCCTTCTGAAGGGAAAATGTTTAATTTCCATGGTTCGTCAGATTCAATTGTTCCTTTGGTTTCCCTTCCAGTTAGTAGAGGCAAGAGAACTGCCCCATGTCTCTTCCTATTAGACACTGGAGCCCAGTTTTCTATTATTAATAAGGAGTTGGTGGAATACAGAGTAGGACCTTGTTTAAGTCCTCCTATGGACAAGTTGGTTTTTTCATTTGGTTTACCTCTAATGAATAAAAGAGGTTTTAATTACACTGCAGACCTAAAACTTCCCTCCAGGATGAATCTGTTTAGTTTGTTTTTTGCAATCAAAGGATTCAACTTGTCCATACTAATTCCTTTCTTATCCTCTGTACTCCAAAGTATGAATAATCATGAATTTTTTGTTTCCCCTAGTTTTCCGAAGGTGAAGGGAGATCAACTGAAGGTTCTGGGGATCATTGGAAATGACATTCTGCAAAACTTTCAGCAGTTTTCTACTGAGAGAGCCCCCTTATATGGTAGCTAGTCTTGCAAGGTTATTAAACTTGTTGATGGTTTCATTCCTTACAGAACTGGGGTTCAATATATCCCTCCTTTCTATATAAGGATGAAAAAGGGGGTTTCTGAAATGTCCACTACTGAAGTACAAAGGTCTGATGACTTCAAAATTAAAGGAAACCCTTTGAGGATAAATCCCGATTCAGACCTTGGAGTAGATTCGTTAAATTGTATTGAGAAATACAATGGGAATTCTCTTATTTTCTACAATTCTTCTTTGAAGGCCGATGGAATTTCTCTAAAGAAACCTGAGAAGGAAATTTCCTATACTCTGTCTAAAAGGAAGGTTAAATACTTTCCTCCCAAAAGGTTAGGCAAGGCAAGGTTACTTGTCAATTTCTGCTTAGAACCAGTAAGTTTACAATTTGATCCTTTGCAGGAAGTTTTGTTAACTAATGTAGAGTACAGTTTTAATAATTTTTATTCTTTAGAATCCATTAGCATTAAAGAGGAACAAACCCCTGACATTGATGCTTTGGAAGTTGATAAATTTAAACAGTCCATATTCTTCGAGGATGGTCACTGTAGAAGAGTCCTTGGCCAAATTTTTATACCCCATAGACATGTGCTAAAGAATGATGATTTTGCCACCTCTAAAATAAGACCTGTTTTCAACTGCTCTCTTAAAAATAGGAAATGCCCCTTCCTTAAATGAGGCTGCATTCCCAGGAGTTGATTTGATGAACAACCTCCTCTCTTGTTGTACTTTAGAACCAACAATTTTGTCATTTTAGCAGATATTATGAAAGCCTTCTTGCAGATCTGTTTGAAGTATGAGGGTGATCGTAATAGGTTCTGTTTCTTTAGGAAGATTAACAACCAATATATTCCATATAGGTATAATACTATTATTTTTGGTTTCATCTGCTCTCCCTTTATACTGAATTTAATCATACAACATCATCTTTCCATGCAGGCCGACTCTCAGACTGCCTTCTCAATTAAGGATAAATTCTATGTAGACAATCTGATCTACACTTCCAAGGAATTTCATTCCCTCCCTGCTATGGTTGAGAGGATTAATAAGATCATGCTTAATGGAGGTTTATCTCAGGGAGTGGACATGCAACCATACTTCTGTTCTTTCTGTTCTTGAACAAGTCATTTGCAGTAAGGAAGAGATAAAGGTGTTGGGATATATTTATAATAAGAATTATGATACCTTGAGAATCAAGGATGTTTTCCTTAACAAGGATGCCTCAACCAAAAGATTAGTTTTGTCTTCTTTGGCTTCTATATTTGATCTGTTAGGTCTTTTTTCTCCTGTGTTATTACAAGGAAAAATTCCTACTAGAGAGATGTGACAAAGAATGGTAGATTGGGATTTGAAACTGGATAGTGAATTGCTTACAAGATGGAAGAAGTTATGTGAAAACTTTAGGGAAGTTAATGACTTATCCTTTAAAAGGAAAACCTTCTGTACTGAATCTCCCCTTATGTTATTTGTGTTTGCTGATGCTTCTAAGGAAGCCTATGGATGTGCCATCTATGTAGGGCAAAAAAGAAAAGAGATAAAGGAGTCTAATGGCTCCCTTCTATTTGCCAAGGTCAAGGTGGCTCCCATCAAACAAACATTGCCTTCGCTCTGGAGCAGCTTTGCTACCATTAAAATGCCTCAAAACCATTTTTGAGGAAGGATTGGTCTCTGCCCCTCTGGTTAATTCTGTTGTACTCCTTGTTGATAGTCAAGTTGCTTTTTCTTGGATTCTAACCAACAAAGCTCCTAAGAAGAACATATTTGTTAATAATAGATTGAAGGAAATTTCCAATCTTTTGGAAAATTTCAAAACAAAGTATACTCCTATTTCCTTGACCTATGTTCCTTCTGAACATAATATGGCTGATTTTGTAACCAAACCTTGCAGTGCTAAGGTGTTCAAGGAAAAATTCAATTGGTGGGTTTATGGACCGGAATGGTTGTTGTTGCCATCTCATGCTTGGCAACATCCAGCATCAAGGGAGACATTGTCAATGCAACTGTTGTGCAAGTTGACACTCCTCTAGTTGATGTCTTAAAGTTTTCCTCTTACAGCAAACTTTTAACCACTTCCATACGGTGACGCCTACGTAGGTGGCATAAGGAGCAAGTGGGTACTCGATGATGCCGACGTCGCCATCTTGATTATATTTATTGTAGTCGTACCTACGTAATTTCCATTCTCTCTAAACTGGCTTCATCAATTTTCTATGGTTATCAAAATACACAGGTGAAAGAGAACGAACGATTGAGCACTGACTTTATTTTTCATAATGCGATTACTATGACGCAACATTGCACATCGGGCAGCTAATGCTGCCAGACGTGCGATGTGCCCCAGAGTGAAGAGGTTAAATCACACTTCCTCAATCTTTAAGGCTATCCTTTTGTTTAAGAAGTCTAATGCTGACCCAGTTAAGGCCACTTCAAATTACTTGATGGGTATAATGCAAAGGGATTCCTTCCCTGCTGAATTGGCTTATTTAGGGAACCCCAATACTAATGACATACCTCCTTCGGTAAGTTAAATGAACTTGTTCTTGGACAAGAATGGTTTGATAAGGTCCAAGGGCAGAATTGACAAGAACATTGACCTCAAATATGAGGTTGTGAATCCCCTTTTTTGTCCAAATCCTATCACTTGACTAGACTCTTAATTTTCTTGACTCATTGCAAAGTAATGCACATGGGACTGCAAGCTACTATCAATTTCCTTTGCATGCATGGATTCTGGATCTTTAAGGCCAGACAAGCCATTTTAAACATTTTGAAGGATTGTATAGTTTGTAAGAAATATAATTCCCATGCTGTTAGCTATTTTTCTCCTTCCTCTTTACCTGCCTCCAGAGTAAATTTAAGTGTGCCTTTTGCCCATATGGTGTGGATTACACGGGGCATTTATGGATTAAGAGACAGGAATGGAGATAAGGTCAAAGTTTACATTTTGATATTTACTTGTTTTAATACAAGAGCTGACCATTTGGAGGTTGTGGATTCTATGTCCACTGCTGAGTTTATTTTGGCTTTCGTTAGATTTACTACCGTATTTTCCGGCTTAAAATGCGCATCGGGTTATAATGCGCACCCATGCACTTCGTTATCTCAGTACACAGATAGCGCGCACCGACGTATAACGCGCATGTCAGGAAAAGTCACTGGTGGCTAAAGCTCGTGAACTGCATGTATGCGACTCCTGCTTGCGTTGGTCCATTGTTTTGTGGGAAATTTGAGCCATGAAAAGTTTATTGAATACAAAATGTACATGAAAAATTTCGGATTTTTACAGAAAAATTGTAATTTACTATCCTGAGGGAATAATTCATCTTACAAGTTTTTATCACCGTGTTCAAGTTTTTATCACCGTGTACAAGTTTTTATCGCCATGCAGCAACTATGTTTCGGTTCATAAGTGTCTTTACTGAAGTGACGTTTAGTTTAACAAACTTTCGCAAGAGGGTGTTTAGTGTAGGCTACAATGGCAATAGAACTGTCAATCTCGGCCCTGATCTCGCATATTCCGGGTGAGCTAAAACGGCCAACGTTCATGATGTTGGTACCAGTGCTGTTTTACGGATCCCAAAATTTTGCAGACTACGATAATTAATATTAGTAAAAATAAATCAATGAAATAACGGCGATTAATTACTTAGTATCATGTGAACGAGGATACATGGAGAAGTATTTTTCATTGGCTAGAGCCACCGCTGGGAAATCTGTTGATTTGTCACTAAATTAAGTGTCAGTTTAGGCATCAATCAGCACACAACTAAGAAAAAGTCGGAACTACATGTACCGGTATATGACTCATGTTGTGCGTTGGTCCCTTATTACTTTGTAGCTTAAATAGTTTGTAGGAAATATGATCTAAAAAAAGTTTATTGGAAGTAAAATATACAGAAAAATTTCGTGATTTTTACAGAATTTTTTCATGTTATATCTTGAGGAAATAATTCATCTTTACCATTTTCTATTCAATACTGAAACAAACTACAGACTGTTTCGTTTTAGCTTTGAACCTACAATGACATTGGTGAAATAGGACAGTCTCTCATCGAGGTGACATTTAGTTAATATAACTCCCGAAAGAGGGTGTTGTAGTCAGGTGTTTGACACGAGTTTATGAACGGCCGCAACGGAATTTGTACCGTACCTAAAGTGAAGCAACAAAGCCAACATAAAAATTCAAACTAGGATGCTGTGAACATGGGCAAATATCATGAATATTGATCATGTTTCATGGTGTTTAGGCCTATTTAACCATGAAAAATAAGATTCGATAGATACCTACCTATACCAAATATTTATATAGCCCATGCTGGCGTATTCTTTCATGTCACCATGGCTGTTCTTCTTGTTCTCATGGAACGTCACGGAGAAGTGTGCCGTCCCGACTTTGTGACAGCCAACATTGTCACGTTGTTGTGAAAAAAATTACACACACAGCCGCAGAATTTTTATCGTAGGCCGTAGATAATGCGCACCACCGGATAACGCGCACCCCCCATTTTTAGGCCCTTCCAACGGAAAAAAGTCGCGCACTATACGCCGGAAAATACGGTAACAGAATTCCATCAGTAGTTTGTTCGGATAATGCCAGATCCTTTATTCAAGCGGGAAGTATTATTGGACAACTTCTATCATCTTCTGAATTTGAAGAAAAGTTTAAAACTTCCCCTGTTCAGCATAGAACCATCCCTGTTTATGCTGCCTGGTATGGTGCCACATGGGAAAGGTTGATTCAGTTATACAATGTCTCTATAAGGTTTTGGGTAGGTCTGTTCCGTTCCTGGCAGAAATTGCCACTCTTTTGTCTGATGTTCAAAAAATTTTGAACAATAGATCTCTTATTATCATTCCTGCAAAAATGAAGTAGATGTTATTACCCCTAATAATTTCCTTATAGGAAGGACCATTCCTTCCTTGATGTTTGGTGACTTGGAACAAGTCCCTGAATGGGAATTAAAAGACTATCCTTCTATTCTTAACATGGTCATGGATTCTAGGGATTTTTTTTATGAAGAGTTTAACCCATTCAACTCCGATGACAAGATGTCTTGTCATTTGGTCAAATAAAACAAAAAATCATAAAACACCAAAATGTTTGATCAAACACCAGAAAAATATGACGTCAATCCTCGCTTCGTAGGACTGACGTCATATTTTTCTGGTGTTTGATCAAACATTTTGGTGTTTTATGATTTTTTGTTTTATTTGACCAAATGACAAGACATCTTGTCATCGGAGTTGAATGGGTTAAGAAAAGATGGCTGACAGAGTACTTGATCAGCTTAAGGGAAAGGGATAGAGCTGCATACCACAGTTCTAGAAGCTGGGAAAAGGGTGACATTGCCTTCTTGAAACTGCCCTTTAAGACCAGACCCTTCTGGCCCTTGGTTCGTGTTGTTGACACTTATCCTGACCAAGATCAGTAATTCGTACTTTCTCTGTCATTAAGCCTGATGGAAACTCTGTTAACGTCAATGTTAGGCTTTTAATCCCACTAGAGCTCCATGTACATTCCTTTCATGAGGATGAATCCTCTGAGGATGCTACTTTGCAGGCTAGCAAGTTGGAGCCCTTTGAAGAGACCTCTTACTTGGAGGTTATTTCTTTGAAAGACAACTTTGTCAATTCGGAACCTACCTCTTTGAGACATTGTAAGACTGCGCTAGCCTCTAGAGACCAAGTAAGGTCTCTAGCTTCTAAGGGGTTGTTGTGAATTTCCTTTGAAATTGTTGTTTTCAGTAAACACTTTCTTTTTGTTGTCAGGGAGGTTGTGGTAATTGTTATTGGGAATATTAGTGCTTACCTTTGTTCGGAAAACTTTCCCTCAAAGTGTTATTTTCTTTAAACAAGATACGATTGAACTCCCCTCCTCTTTATTTGTTAAATCTATGCTATAATTTTGGTTTGATAAATCGGGAAACTTTGAGAAATTACTTAAAGTGAATGTTAACCCGTGGCTTTTTTTTTTTTTTTAGCTTTTTTCGAACTCGTAAGAGTCCCTCGCATTACGGTCCGCACTATCATTGGGTCAGACATCAGACAACCCAGAGCTCTGGTTCAAGATGGACCTCTTATTTAAAAACTTCTTGGCAAAGGACCTTACGTCTTCAGTTTCAGAAGGGCTTCAAGATCTACTTATTTCAAACTTACCCTCGTTTGAGAACCCAACCCAGCAGAATTTTGTGACCGGTAAGTTCTCAAACTTTTCCTGAATTGTTAAATCTCAATTTCCATACCTTTGGGACCCATAGTTATGCACAAAAATCAAAATAATAATACACAAAATGGGCACAAACAGCGATGTAAATGAGAAGGCAACACAAACTGAAGCATCGGGAATTGTTGGGAGCCTAGTGAACAGTCTGTGTTTCAAATTATCGCCATCACCACATCATATCTCAAGATTTTCATTGTATGATAGAGCGTAAATTTAACTTTTTTTTTACATTGTATCTCAAATTTTTCATATCTTAGGGTGATCATATCTCAATGTATCACTGTACAGAAAAAGACTGAATCATTACAGAGAGACCTGGACAAAGTCTGGGAATCGAGCCAAAAGTGGCATGTGAACTTCAACATCAAAGAAATGTAGTATAATGGAGTTTGGAAAAAGTAAAAAAAGAATATAAGGACAATATAAAATCAATACAAAGTAAAAAAAAAAAGTTAGCTCCGAAAAGAACCTAGGAGTAATTATTAATAAAGACATGCCACCAAACATGCATATAAACAAAATAGTCGGAGAAACCTACAATTTACTAAGATCAATAAAGGTGGCTTTTAATTACTTGAATGAAGTTATGGTAAAAAAAAAATATTAGTCACACTCATAAGACCAAGATTGGAGTATGGTGTGACACTATGGACACCCAGCACAAAAAAGAATATAAAGAAATTAGAAAGAATCCAAAGAGCAATGACAAAGATGGCACCAACACTTTCAAAATTGACACACCAAGATTGTCTAAACTAGAACTACCAACCCTGGAACAAAAAAGGGAAAGAGGAAGAGAAGACTTATTAAAGTGGGGAAAAAAAAAAAAAAAAAAAAAAAAAAGGCCATGAAAAGAAGCTCAAAAAGGATAGTTATAAAAGAGATCTGAAAAAAAAAAAAAAAAAAAAAAAAAATATATATATATATATATATATATATACATATATATATATAGTTTTCCACACAGAGTGATGCATGTCTGGAACAAATTGAACGAAACAATAGTGTGTGCAAAAACCATACAAGAATTTAAGAACAAACTAGATGCTGATAGATAGAAAGATGGGTCACTATGAGCATAGCTCCCCTTCGTGAATAATACAACTAGGTAAATAGGTAAATACATGCAGTCATCCAACTCACCCAATTTACCTGGACACACCCTTTTCAGTCACAGTAATCTACTTAAGCTGTTAAAGATAACACATCTAAAGTTTTGCATTACCTGAATTATATCCAAGTACTCATTTAAAAGACCAATCTTATCATGATTGGTGATAGTAAGCTTTTCTATAACAATAGGATTATGTTCATCCTGACCCCAAACAAATTCATCCCCTGGATCAATGACAAACTGGATTGGTAGGAGATCATGGCTACAGTCTGTCACAGGAATCACTGCTGAAAGAAAATTAATAATCTATTAGTATTCTACATCAGCAATGCATTAATATATATAATATGTAATATTGGCTACTCCCAATTTATTAACTTTTACTGTCATGTTTTCAAGTTACAAATACTTTACAAATGTTACAAATGAATCATAGTGGATAGTTAATGGTGGAGATGTGTCTACAAAGAGAGTTGATGATAGCAAATACAGTATTTAGGAAGAAAGTCAAGCATAAGTACACATGGGAGAGGGTGGTGGATGGAAGGGTGGTAGAATGTTAATGGACTATATAGTGGTAAATAGGAATATAGTAGGAAGAGTTAACCCCTTCCATACGGTGCCGCATACGTAGGCGTCATGAGGAGCAAGTGGATACCCGAGGCTGCCATATCGGCGTCTTGATTATATTTATTGTAGTTGCCCCTCCGTAATGACATTCTTTCTAAACTGTCTGTAATCACATTTTCTATGGATATCAAAATTCACTTGTGAAAGAGAGAACGATCAATATAAGCGGTGACTATATTTTATGATGCGAGTATTATTACGACACGTACGGCTGGCATTGGCTGCTGCCCGCGAGATTTAAGGCCTGTACTGAAGAGGTTAAGGATGTACATGTTTTAAAGGGAGAGAGTGGGGGGATATCAGATCATTTTCTGGTGGAAGGTAAGCTGAGAATGGCGGATAGATGGAGAAAGAGGAAAAGGACAAAAGGTAGGGAGGTGCTTAGAGTGAACTGCTTAAATGAGAAAGAAAAGAAGAAGGAGTACAAGAACCTGGGAGAGGAGTGGGAGGAAGTGAAGGATAGAGTAGAGCTAGGAGTGGTGGAGAAGAAATGGGGATGGTTCAAGGAGGGAGTCACAAGGTGAGCAGTGATGGTGTGTGGAACAATGAGGACAGGAGGAAATAGAAGGAAGGGTATTGAGTGGTGGGATGAGGAAGCAAAGAAGGTTGTAGAAGAGAAGCACACTTTCAGAGATTGATTACAAAATGGGACATGGGAGTCATATGAGGGATACAAAGAAAAGAGAAGAGAAGTAAAGCATAAGATAAAGGAGGCAAGGAGGAGAGCAGATTTGAAATGGGGTAAGAGTATGAAAGAAATTTTTTAAAGTAATAAAAAGATGTTTTGGAAAGAAATTAAGAGAGGAAGAGGAGGTGAATCAAGTAGAGAAGAAAAGGTAAAAGATGCAGATGGAGAGATGATAATGGAAGAGATGGCAGTGAGAGGAAGATGGGCAGAATATTTTAGGGAGTTGCTAAATGTGAAGGAGGATAGGGAGGGAAAGGTAGTTGCAGTGGGAAGCGCTAAGAAAATGACCATGATGAGTGAGGAAAATGGAGGAGAAATAAGGAAAGATGAGGTGAAGGCAGTTGTTAAGATGAGAGCAGGTAAGGCACCTGGGTTGGATGGATGCCATGCAGAATTTCTGAAAAAAGGAGGTACAGTGATGGTGGACTGGCTTGTGAGGCTATTTAATGTTTGTTTAAAATAGGGTAGAGTGCCGGGAAACTGGAGGAGTGCCTCTATAGTTCCATTTCATAAGGAGAAAGGGGACAAGTGTGAGTGTAGTAGTTTCAGAGGGATCAGCTTGTTAAGTGTAGTTGGGAAGGCTTATGGGAGGATCTTGATTGAGAGGATTAGGAGAGGAACAGAGGGAGTAATTGGTGAGGAACAGTGTGGGTTTAGGACTGATAGGGGTTGCGTAGATCAGGTTTTTATGGTAAGACAGATATGTGAGAAAGCTATAGGAAAAGGTAAGGATGTTTTTTGAGCTTTTATGGATTAGGAAAAGGCTTATGACAAGGTAGACAAGGCACTGTGGGAGGTATTGCAGATATATGGGATAGGAGGAAAGCTTTTAGGAGCTGTCAAGAGTTTTTACGAGAGTAGTAGAGCATGTGTTAGTATTAGAAATGGAGAGAGTAGTTTGAGGTACAGGTGGGACTTCCTCAGGGATGTGTTATGTCACCCTGGCTGTTAAATTTATATATGGATGGGGTGGTACGAGAGGTAAATACAAGGGTAATGGGCCAGGGATTGGAGATGGTTAAAGAAAATGGAGAAAAGTGGGAGATAAGCTAGCTGTTTTTTGTGGATGACAATGCGCTTGCAGCAATATCAGAAGAGGGATTGAGGAAGTTAGTGACAGAATTTGGGAAGGCGTGCAAAAGAAAGTAAGGTGATGAAATGTACAAGGAGAGAAAGTCTTAGCAGACTGGAAGTGAGTATTAAAGGAGAGAGACTGGAGGAAGTGGATAGTTTTAGGAACTTGGGTGCAAATGTGGCAGTAAAGGGAGGAGTAGAGGTGGAGGTAGAAAGTAGATTGTGAGAAACAAGTAAATGCCCTGGTGGATTAAAAAGTCTAATGAGAAATAGACATTTGGGAATGGATGCTAAAAGGAGATTGTATGAAGGAGTGATTGTGCCAACAGCACTGTATAGGGCAGAAACATGGAACATAAGAGAGGAGTTTGAATATGTTTGAGATGAGGTGTCTGAGAAGTATGATAGGGTTACTAGGCTGAATAGAGTGAGAAATGAGGAGGTGAGGAGGAGAACAGGGGTGGAAAGGGAATTGGGAGATAGGGTTGATGAAAGAGTATTGGGATGGTTTGGACACATGGAAAGAATGAGTGAAGAAAGACTAGTAAAAGAGATGTGGAAGGCAGAGGTGAAAGGAGTGAACATGATGGGTTGACCTAGGATAAGATGGATGGATGGGGTAAAAGGGGCTTTGGGAAAGAGGGGAACGTCTGTTAACCACTTCCATACGGTGACGCCTACGTAGGCGGCATGAGGAGCAAGTGGGTACTCGATGATGCCGACGTCGGCATCTTGATTATATTTATTGTAGTCGTACCTACGTAATCTCCATTCTCTCTAAACTGGCGTCATCAATTTTCTATGGTTATCAAAATACACGGGTGAAAGAGAACGAACGATTGAGCACTGACTTTATTTTTTATAATGCGATTATTATGACGCAACATCACACGTCGGGCAGCTAATGCTGCCAGACGTGCGATGTGCCCCAGAGTGAAGAGGTTAAGGAAGGACAGGAGAGGACAGAAGATAGGGGTGAATGGAGAATAGTTGTGTATGCATAATGCTGTGATGCATGAGGTGGAATGGGTGGGGGATGGGGGGTGAGGGGGTATGTGTGAGAAATAATTTGATGCAGCCCAAAGGGATTTCTTTCTGTCTTCTCCTTTTCTGCATGAGGGGACAGAGAGGAGGGGTTGCTGATTTAATGAAGCGGTCTTGCTGTGGATGTGGTGTGTCTTGTGACACTTCTGACCCAGGGCAGCGGGCAAAACACAGGGATGACCCGTCATCCAGGAGGTGCCAAGATAAGAGGGAGGGAAGAGGGTGGAGGGGAGTGGAGTATGATAGAGATGGAATAGGTGGAAGTGGTTTTTATGCCTTTGTTTTTTGGCTACCTCCCTTATAAGGGAAAAAAAAATTGGTATTTGTATGTACAAATGCTTACTTGTCCTGATTTATTAATGGAAAATTTATGCCTTTAAACATAATCTAGAAATTTGTTGATAAAAGAAATAATAAACTACATTACATTAGAATGAATAATGGCTGACACCACTGATCCTTTATTCTCCTTCATAACTTCATTCACTCTACTGGCTGTTGTCAGTTTACCAACAACTATTCTGTCACCAATATCTGAAGTTTTGTGCTGCAAATTATAGTATATTATGTATGCTTATACACAATTGCTGTATATGCAGTTTCACAATACAGTGAGAGAAAAGACAATTATGAATGCAGTAGTTTCTGAAGAATCATTTTGTTGAATGTGGCTGAGTGTAGGAGCTTGAATTAATTGAGGGGATCAGGGTGAGAAACTGAAGAAGTGGAGAGCTTAAGTATTTCAGATCATATATGGCAGTAAATTGAGTGGATGTTGAGGGTTTGGAGAGTAAAGAAATAAAGTAAATGTCTAGTTGGAATGAAAAATATGAAAATCAGATATTTGGGGATGAATATAATGAGAAGGTTGTATGAAGGAATAATGGTATCCATGGACAAGTGTGAATGTAGTAGTTTCAGAGGGATTAGCTTGTTAGGTGTAGTTGGGAAGGCTTATGGGAGGATCTTGATTGAGAGGATTAGGAGAGGAACAGAGGGAGTAATTGGTGAGGAACAGTGTGGATTTAGGACGGGTAGAGGTTGTGTAGATCAGATCTTTATGGTAAGACAGATATGTGAGAAAGCTATAGGAGAGGGGAAGGATGTTGTTTGGGCTTTTATGGATCTGGAAAAGGCTTACAATAGGGTAGACAGAAAGGCACTGTGGGAGGTTATGCAGATATATGGGATAGGAGGAAAGCTTCTAGGAGCTGTCAAGAGTTTTTATGAGAGTAGTAGAGCTTGTGTCAGGATTAGAAATGGAGAGAGTGAGTGGTTCGAGGTAAAGGTGAGACTTCGTCAAGGATGCGTTATGTCGCCCTGGCTGTTCAACTTATACATGGATGGGGTAGTGTGAGAGGTAAATGCAAGGGTAGTGGGTCAGGGATTGGAGATGGTTAAAGAAAATGGAGAAAAGTGGGAGGTGAGCCAGCTGTTGTTTGCTGACGACACGTGATGAGGTGGATGGATGGGGTGAAGGGGGCTATGGGGAAGAGGGGAATGTCTGTTGAGGAAGGACGGGAGAGGACAGAAGACGGGTGAATGGACAATGGTTGTATATGGATGATGATGTGATGCATGAGGTGGAATGGGTGGGGGGATGGGGGGTGAGGTAGTATGTGTGAGCAAAATTTGACACAGCCCGAAGGGATTTCTCCCCATCTTCTCTTTTATGCATGGGGGGACGGAGAGGAGGGGTCGCCGATTTAATGAAGCGGCCTTGCTGTGGATGTGCTGTGTCTTGCGACACTGCTTCTGACCCAGGGCAGTGGACAAGGTGCAGGGATGACCCGTCATCCAGGAGGTGCTAAGATAAGAGGGAGGGTGGAGGGGTGTGGAGTGTATTCAGGGATGGAATGGGTGGGAATGATTTTATGCCTTTTCCTTTTTGGCTACCTCCCTTGTAAGGGGGAAAAAGCCTTGGTATATGTATGGTACTGCATGTCAATCAATTCATTATGAAATTAATTGTTGTTTGAAACAGGGCAGTTGGCAGATGCAGGGATGACACATCATCCATGAGGAGCTGAGATGGGTGGGGTGGAGGGGGTGGTGGAAGGGAGTGAAGTAGGTGGGAATAGGTACATGCCTCTGACTTGGCCACCTCCCTTATAAGGGGGAAAAAGCTCTTGGTGTATAGATAGAGTTCTCACTTAGTGGAAAATCTGCAGGTTAACTGGCTGGCAACAGTCCTCAAGGTCCTCTCACAGATCTCTCTTGGAAGAAACTTTGGACTACTGTCTGTATTATATTCATGTAGGATTTGTTTATATGTCATTGGCGGACAGTGTTAGGGGGAGGGAACTTGCTGGTTGTATTTAATTAGTTGTATTATACGGGAAGGGGAGCTATGCTCGTAGTTACCCATCTTTGTATCCCTCAGCACCTAGTTTGTTCTTAAATTCTTGTATGGTGTTTGCACACACTATTGTTTCATTTAATCTGTTCCAGACATCCACCACTCTGTGTGGAAAACTATTTTTTTCAGATCTTTGTTCGTATGTCAATTTTGAAAGTGTTGGTGCCATCTTTGTTGTTACTCTTTGGATTCTTTCTAATTTTTTTTGTATTATTTTTTGAGCTGGGTGTCCATAGTGTCACTGCGTACAGGAGTCCCTCAAATAACGCGGGGGTTAGGTTCCTGAAATTACCGCGAATGACCAAATCCGCGTATGCTGACTTTCCATATTAAATACCGAGAACCGTATGTATGTGTACGTATGTGTGTGTGTGTATTTACCTAGTTGTATTTACCTAGTTGTATTTTGCGGGAAGGGGAGCTATGCTCGTGATGTCCCGCCTTTGTATCTCGCAGTGTCTAGTTTGTTTTTAAACTCATGAATGGTTTTTGCGCATACTATTTCATTGTCCAGTTTGTTCCAAGTGTCCAAAACTCTATGAGGAAAACTGTTTTTCTTCAGTTCTCTTCTGTAGCTATGTTTTTTTATTTTCTTTCCATGTCCTCTTGTGTTTCTTTTGTCCCAGTTAAGTAAGTTCTCTCTATCGAGTACCTCCGTGCCTCTCATGATTCTGTAGATGGTCAATAGGTCACCTCTCTCTCTTCTTTGCTCCAGTGTCGGTAACTCCAGTTTAGCCAATCTCTCCTCGTATGATAGGTTTGCAAGTGCAGGTGCCATTTTTGTAGCTGCTCTTTGGATTCTTTCTATTTTCTTTATATTCTTTTTGGTACTGGGGGACCACAATGTCGCCGCATACTCTAGTCTAGGCCTTATCAATGTAACCAATATTTTTTTCATCATGTCTTCGTCCAAGTATGTAAACGCCACTTTTATTGATCTTAGCAAGTTGTAAGTCTCCCCGACAATTTTGTTAATCTGTATATCATAGGACAAGTCGTTCGTGATAATTACTCCCAAATCTTTTTCGGATCCTACTTTCTTTACTTCTTTGGTTCCAATTGTATATTTTCCTGATATTCTGTTTTTGCTTTTTCCAAACTCCATTATGCTACACTTCTTAGTATTAAAGTCCACTTCCCATTTCTGACTCCAGTTCCATACCCTATTTAGGTCTTCTTGCAGTGCTTCACAGTCCTCATCAGTTTCTATTTTCCTTAACAGTTTGGCGTCATCGGCAAAGAAGCTCATGTAGCAGTTCACGTCCTCGTCCATGTCATTCATATAGATAGCAAACATTATTGGTGCCAGCACAGATCCTTGCGGTACTCCACTGATCACCTCTTTCCAATCTGAATATTTTTCTCTGAGCACTACTCTCATCTTTCTACCAGTCAGAAAGTCCTCTATCCATTTTAGTAGGTTTCCTTGTATTCCTCCTATGTGTTCCAGTTTTTTTAGTAGTTTTCTGTGTGGTACTTTGTCAAAGGCTTTTTGCAAGTCTAGGAATGCACAATCAGCCCATCCATTTCTTTCTTGCACTATGTCTATTAGTCTTGAGTAAAAGCATATTAAGTTTGTGGAGCATGATCTTCCTTGTCTGAATCCGAATTGTCTTGGGTTTAATATGTCATTGTCTTCCAGATGTTTTACCCATCTATTCTTGATTATTTTCTCACAAATTTTGGCTATGGTGCTTGTTAGTGATACTGGCCTATAGTTGGTGGGTTCTTCCTTGTTTCCTCCTTTGTATATTGGTACAATGTTAGCGTTTTTCCAGTCCTCGGGTATCTTTCCTTCTTTGAGTGAGCTGTTTATTAAGATGTGTATTTTGTCTGTTAGTTCTTCTTTGCACTCCTTTAGAATCCAATTTGCAATACCATCCGGGCCATGTGATTTTCTGACATCCAGCCTTGATAGATGTTCTGATATTTCCTTTAGTGATGCTGTAAACTCATTCATGAGGGGAGATTTCTTGTTTTTATCTATGTCACAATTTGGTATTTTCTCTCTGGTGAAAACAGATTTAAAGTGATTGTTCATGACTTCGGCCATCTCTAAATCTTCTGTGTATTCTATGTTTCCTTGGCATAGTTTCACCATTTCCTGTTTGTGTTTAAGTTTACCATTCACATACCGATAGAATAGTTTGGGTTGCTCTTTGCATTTGTCTATAATATCCTTCTCATGGTTCCTTTTTTCCTCTCTTCTCACATTAACATACTCATTTCTACAGTTAACATAAATTTGCCATTTGCTTTGTTTTTTGTCTTTTCTCCACTTTTTCCAAGCTTTGTCCCTTCTGTCTTTTGCCTCACTGCATCTTTTGTTGAAACAACATTTAATGTACTCTCTCTCTCGCTTTTGTCTTGGTACATGCCTGTTTACACCTTCATTGTAGTTTTCCATCAATATATTCCATTTCTCTTCCACTGTTGTCTCTTCCCTGTAAATTTTTTCCCAGTTTGCATTCCGGAAGAATGTCTTTAGTTTTGTAAAGTCTGTTTTGTTGTACATCAGTCTTCCTTTCCTATGCTTTTCGTTCCTCTCTATGTCTATTTCTTCCTTTAGTACAGTTTCGATGAGTACATGGTCACTCTTTCCAATTGGTGTCTCGTACTGGACTTTATGCACTATTTCAGGTTCTGTTGTAAATATTAGATCTAGTTTCGATGGCTCTTCATTATTTCTGTACCTTGTGTTTTCACGGACCCATTGGGTCATTGTGTACTCCATGGTCATATCTAGCAGTACATTGCCCCACGAGTCATCTCCTCCTTGCACTGTCATGCTGTCCCAACAAATTTCTTTGCAATTGAAGTCCCCCATAATTACCAGATTACCCTTACCCATTAGTATCTCATTTAGTGATTTTCTTGTATCATCTAGCATTTTTGTATGTTCGTTTTCTTTCCAAGCGCTAGTTTTTGGAGGCACATAAGTCACCACAAACTTTCTACTTTTCATATTCTTGCCTTCGACTTTTATCATGATCAATTCTACATTACCTTTGCCCTCTGCAATTTTTGTCACCTTTAGGTCTTTCTTGGCCAAGAACATGATTCCCCCTCTTCCTTAATGCTCACTTCCAGTCTACTGCCACTTTCACCCCTTGTACATCTCATCACCTTACATTTACCCACATTTATCTTTAGCTTTCTTCTATCACATACTCTCCCAAACTCTGCCACCAACTTCCTCAATACCTCCTCCGATCCTGCCACAAGCGCAGTGTCGTCAGCAAACAACAGCTGGCTCACCTCCCACTTTTCTCCAATTTCTTTAACCATCTCCAATCCCTTGCCCACTACCCTTGCATTTACCTCTCACACTACCCCATCCATGTATAAGTTGAACAGCCAGGGCGACATAACGCATCCTTGACGAAGTCCCACCTTTACCACCAATCACTCACTCTCTCCATTTCCAATCCTGACACAAGCTCTACTACTCTCATAAAAACTCTTGACAGCTCCTAGAAGCTTTCCTCCTATCCCGTATATCTGCATAACCTCCCACAGTGCCTTTTTGTCTACCCTATCATAAGCCTTTTCCAGATCCATAAAAGCCAAAAAAACATCCTTCCCCTTTCCTATAGCTTTCTCACATATCTGTCTTACCACAAAGATCTGATCTACACAACCTCTACCTGTCCTAAATCCACACTGTTCCTCACCAATTACTCCTTCTGTTCCTCTCCTAATCCTCTCAATCAAGATCCTCCCATAAGCCTTCCCAACTACACTTAACAAGCTAATCCCTCTGAAACTACTACATTCACACTTGTCCCCTTTTCCCTTGTAAAGAGGAACTATACAGGCACTCCTCCAGTCCTCCAGCACTCTACCCTCTCTCCAGCAAACATTAAATAACCTCACCAACCAATCCACCATCACTGTACCTCCCTTTTTCAGACATTCTGCATGGCATCCATCCACACCAGGTGCCTTACCTGCTTTCATCATCTTAACAACTGCCTTCACCTCATCCTTCCTTATTTCTCCTCCATTCTCCTCACTCATCACTCTCATTTTCTTCGCATTTCCCACTGCAGCTATCTTTCCTTCCCTATCCTCCTTCACATTTAGCAACTCCCTAAAATATTCTGCCCATCTTCCCCTTACTGCCTTCTCTTCCATTATCATCTCTCCATCTGCACCTTTTACCTTTTCTTCTCAACTTGATTCGCCTCCTCTTCCTCTCTTAATTTCTTTCCAAAACATCTTTTTATTACTTTCAAAATTTTCTGTCATACTCTTACCCCATTTCACATCTGCTCTCCTCTTTGCAACCTTTACCTTTTGCTTTACTTCTCTTTTCTTTTCTTTGTACCTCTCATATGACTCCCTCGTCCTATTTTGTAACCAATCTGTGAAAGCTCACTTCTTCTCTTCTACCTTCTTTGTTTCCTCATCCCACCATTCACTACCCTTTCTTCTATTTCCCCCTGTCCTTCTTGTTCCACACACCATCCTTGCACACTTTATGACTCCCTCCTTGAACCATCCCCATTCCTCCTCCACACCCAGCTCTACTCTATCCTTTACTCCCTCCCACTCCTCCTTCAGCTTCTTTCCGTACTCCTTCTCCTTTTCCTTTTCATTCAAAGAGTTCACTCTAAGAACCTCAATGTGGGTAGGAATGATAAACTTAGAGAAGGAAGATTAATGTACAACAAAACGGATTTTGAAAACTAAGAAAAAAATTCCAAAACACAAACTGGGATAAATTCTCTAAAGAGGAAACAAAGATGGAAGACAAATGGAACATATTCAAAGAAAAGTACAAGGAAGGAATTGATAAATTTGTACCAAAAAAGAAACAAAACGAGATTTATATAAAGTGTTGGTATAACAAAAGCAGTGAGGCTAAAGACAGAAGAGACAAAGCCTGGAAAAAATGGAAAAAATACAAAAAAAGATCCAAATGGCAAACATATAAAAAACTTAGGAACAAATATGTGAATATCCACAGGAAAGAAAAAAGAAATTATGAAAAATATGTTATAGACAAATGTAAGGATCTACCTCAACTCTTTTACAGATATATAAGTGAAAAACTAAAGAATAAACATGAAATAGTAAAATTGTGTGGAGATAAAGAATATATAGATGACACAGAAATGGCAGAAGTTATGATCAGACATTTCAGGTCTGTTTTTACAATTGAGAGCTCACAATTTTGGGAAGATGGACAACAAGAAAGATCACCCAAAATGAAGGAAATAAAGGTAACACAAAAAGAAATAAGAGACCAAATAAAAAGCCTAGATGTCAGAAAATCACACAAACCAGATGGAATTGCAAATTGGATACTGAAAGAGTGTATAGATGAACTGAAAGACAATTCATCCAAGATAATTGACTTCTCACTCAAAGAGGGAAAGGTACCGCAAGATTGTAAAGATACAAACATAGTACCAATATATAAAGGAGGAAACAAAGAAGATCCTACAACTTTCAGACCAGTATCTCTTACAAGCACAGTGGCAAAAATATGTGAAAAAGTCATCAGAAACAGATGAACCAAACACTTGGAAGAAAATAGAATAGTAAACCCTAAACAATTTGGCTTTAAAAGTGGAAGATCATGTACCACAAACTTAATATGCTTTTACTCCAGATTAATTGAGATAATAAAAGAAAGGGATGGCTGGGCAGATTGCACCTTCTTGGACTTGCAGAAGGTATTTGACAAAGTACCACATAAAAAATTAATAAGAAAAATTGAAATAATAGGAGGAATACAAGGTAAGCTACTGGAATGGATGAAGGATTTCTTAATTGGGAGAAAAATGAGAGTGGTACTTGGACACAAATATTTTAACTCGGAAGATGTGAAGAGTGGCGTCTCGTAAGGCTCTATATTGGCTCCTTTAATGTTTGCCATATATATAAATGATATGGATTAGGGAGTAAATTGTTACATGAACCTTTTTGCTGATGATGCCAAATTACTCAAGAGAGTAGGAACAGAAGATTGCAGATTGCTACAAGAAGACCTAGACAAAATATGGGAATGGAGTCAGAGATGTGAGATGAACTTCAATATTAAGAAATGTAGCATAATGGAATTTGGAAAAAGCAAAAATAGAATATCGGGACAATATAAAATTGGAAAAAAGGAAGTAAAAAATTTCAATTCAGAATGAGACCTGGGAGTGATCATCTGAAGTGACTTGACACCTGTCTTCTGTCCTCTTCCGTCCTTCCTCAACAGACATTCCCCTCTTCCCCAAAGCCCCCTTCACCCCATCCATCCATCCAATCTTAGGACGTCCCCTCATGTTCACTCCCTCCACATCTGCCTTCCATACATCTTTTACTAGTCTTTCTTCACTTATTCTTTCCATGTGTCCAAACGATCCTAATACTCTTTCATCAACCCTATCTCCCAACTCCCTTTCCATCCCTATTCTCCTCCTCATGAAGACCAAGTTCCATCAAACTGTGATGGTCTTTGAGTGATTCCAGCGAAGCCCATGTCATGCCACCCCACATCTTTGAAGAGGGACTCAGACTCACTTCAGATGGCTATACTGAGCTGCTGTCCCCTGTTTTTAAGTGCTGAGTGGACAGGGTGGCTGCGGGAAGATCATACATGTGGCAGCAGGACTCAGCTCTGTGTCACACCTATGGGAAAACCCTGAAGTGGCTGTCTGAGGACTTCTACAACTTCACCAGTCCCAACATCTGGTCCCCAACTTGCCTGATTGCAACCCCATGGACTATTATTTGTGGGGCACAGTTGAAAAAGACACCGATTGTACCACCTGCAACACCAAGGACAAGCTGATTGCCAGGATCAAACTGGTGTTCAGGTGTCTCTTGAAGGACACTGTGAAGGCTGTGTGCTGCAGGTTCAGGTCCTGCCTGGAGGCCATGGTGGAGGCTCAGGGCAGCTTCTTTGAGTGAGCTGTATTTGGCAAAAGATCCTCTAAGAGATGCACTTTGAATTTTGAGAATACATAAATTTTTGGCCAAGATATGACCTCCTTTCCTTTCCAAAAGAGTGTGAACTTTATCCCGAACACCCTGTATTTCCTCTCTTACTCAATGTTCCACACTTCATCTCTGCACACCTTGTGACTCCCTCCTTTAAACATACCCATTCTTCTCCACTCCTAGTTCTACTCTATCCTTCACTCCCACTCCTCTCTCAGCTTCTTCTTGTACTCCTTCTCCTTTTCTTTCTCATTGAAGCAGTTTACTCTAAGCATCTCCTTATGAGTAAAAGCAGCAAAGACTGCAACAGCACTTTAGGAGAAAGGCCAAACGCAGTGTATGGGATCCAATATATTTGACGTTTCGCCCAGCTGGGCAAAACGTCAAATATATTGGATCCCATACTCTGCGTTTGGCCTCTCTCCTACAGCATCTCCTTACTTTCTTTCCTTTTCCACTCCATCTATCCTCCACTCTCAATTTACATTCCACCAAAAAATTATCTGATATTCCCCCACTCTCTCCCCTTAACCACTTCCATACGATGGCGCCTACGTAGGCGTCATGAGGAGCAAGTGGGTACGCGATGATGCCGACATCGGCGTTTTGATTATATTTATTGTAGTTGTACCTATGTAACTTCCATTCTCTCTAAACTGGCTTCATCATATTTTCTATGGTTATCAAAATTCACGGGTGAAAGAGAATGAACGATTGAGCATTGACTTTATTTTTTATCATGCGATTATTATGACGCAACATCGCATGTCGGGCAGCTAATGCTGCCAGACGTGCGATGTGACCCGGAGTGAAGAGGTTAAAACATGTACATCCAAAACTCTTCCTACTCTTATCCTGGTTACCACTATATAGTCCATTAAAGCCCTATCTCCCACCTTTCCATCCACCACCCTCTCCCATGTGTACTTATGCTTAACTTTCTTCCTAAACACTGTATTTGCTGTCATCAACTCTTTAGACACACCTCCACCACCATCTCTCCACTACAATTTTTTCCTGGAATTCCACACTTCCCAATCACTCTGTCTATTCATTATCTCCTACCCTAGCATTAAGATCTCCCAATATCACTTCAATGAGATTTCTCCATAAACCCTCTATGCACTCATTTACATATATCCAAAAAGCCTCCCTTTCCTCTACACTCTTCTCACTACTTGGCCGATATGCACTTACAAAAACCCACATCTCCTTTCCCAGTTTCACCTTCATCAACATTAACCTTGAAGAAATCTCCTTCCACTCCACCACATGCTTACCTATCCCTTCACTTACTAGCATAGTTACACCTTCTCTCCCTTGTCCTCTCTTCACTCCTGACACCATCCCAACTACACTCCCAAACCCAAATTTGCCCCTCCCTTTCAACTTAGTTTCAATCAATGCCAACACTTCCATTATTCTTCTCACAAACATACTGCCTCTTCCTTTTTATTCTCATCTGTACTACATCCATGCACATTAAATATACATCTCCTATGCAGATGACCTGATGATAATAACCCAGCACAGTAATTACAAAACAAATGAACACCCAAACTTACACAAACTAGAACAGTGGTTTAGGAGAAGAGTAACTTTCTAAATCCGAAAATCCATGAATCACAGAATCATCCAAGAGTAAAGGAGAATGGTCAAATCCTTGCATTAAAAGGAATCCTAAAATCCTAGGTTTCATTTTGATGTATCCTTCAGCCCAAACATCAATATCTGAACAGTAAAAATCAACAAGGTAATAAACATACTAAGATCAGAAACAAACATGGGATCTGGTAAAAAGAAAAAAATAATAAATAAATAAATAAAAAATAGTTCTTGAGAACCACACTCAACTATGCCTTTATAGAATGGTTCCCAACAACTTAGGAAAACATGGACACCTTACAAATTTTGCAAAACAAAGCACTGAGAATAATAACAGGATGCACAAAAATCACTCCAATAGAACATCTGTAAGGAGAAACCAAAATCTTTCCTGTAGAGCACCATATAAAAGATAATAGGTACACAGATTTATGCTAGAGCGCTCACTACTGGTTTGATGGTGCAGTGGTACTATTCTCGACTGCTAATTCCAAGATCCAAGTTTAGGTTCCCTCCTAGGGCTGAAAATTCCTGCATCACTGCACTGTAACCCTGCACTCCAACACTGGTGGGCAAGTTGTGTGTGTGTGCTCAGGGAAGGAGCAACATTTCTTGGGCCCTATCTCCTACTCTCCAATTTATTATACCTGGACTAAAATTCATGTTCAAGTGTGTACTTATAGACTGGGCTACATATGAGCTCTGTGCTATCATCTGGGAAGGTAATAGGTGTCAATCATGGGTCCAACTTGTGATCCAAGACCAAGATGGATCACCTATTTTAGTGCATCACGCAAATACAATGAACTGAATGCAAGAAAAAAATCGAAGTAGCAATATGCTAATCAAATATTTACAACATATTGTCTGCACCACACAACACATCCATACACACATAAACACGCAGGCTACAAAACTATCATTTCATGATTAATCATTCAGTCAGTCCATTGCCTCTGGTCTCTCTTGCAGAACACCAGCAGCCTTAAGGAAATCAGTAACAGCCTCCAGACAGGACTATAATTTTTTTTTACCATTACTTCATCCAAGTAATTAAAAGCCACCTTTATTGATCTTAGTAAATTGTAGGTTTCTCCAACTAATTTGTTTATATGGTCTGAGAACATGTCTTTGGTGATAATTAATCCTAGGTCCTTTTTGGAACCAACTTTCTTTACTTCCTTTGAATCAAGTTTATATTGTCCTGATATTCTTTTTTTACTTTTCCAAATTCCATTCTACTACATTTCTTAATGTTGAAGTTCACTTCCCACTTTTGACTCCATTCCCAGACTTTGTCCAGGTCTGTGGCAATTCACAGTCTTTTTCCATACTTACTTTCTTGAGTAGATTTGTGTCGTCTGCAAAGAAGTTCATGTAACATTCTACACCTTCATCCATGTCATTTATATAAATACCAAACATTATCAAAGACAATATTGGACCCTGTGGGACTCCACTTATTATTTCTTCCCAGGTTGAGTTTTTATCTCTGAGCACCATTCTCATTTTTCTCCTGTGCAAGAAATCTTCCATCCATTTCAGTAATTTTCTGCGTACACCTCCTGTTGTTTCGAGTTTTCTTAATAGTTTTTTGTGTGGTACTTTATCAAACGCCTTTTGTAAATCCAGGAAAGCACAGTCTGCTCATTCGTCCCTTTCTTGTATTATATCTATTAACCCTGAATAAAAACAAATGAAGTTTGTGGCACATGATCTTCTGTGTATAAAACCGAATTGTTTTGGATTTAGTATGTTCTCTTCCAGATGTTTAGTCCATTTACTTTTGATAACTTTTTCAGATTTTAGCCATTCTATTTGAATGGGAGACCAGTTTATAGTTTGCTGGGTCTTCCTTGTCTCCCCCTTTATATACTGGTATGATATTGGCATTTTTCCTTTCTTTTGGCACCTTTTCTTCTTTGAATGAGCAATATATTATCTTATATGTTTTGTCTGTTAGTTTATCTATACATTCTTTTAGTATC
The DNA here is from genome assembly GCF_046742065.1 of Oratosquilla oratoria. Classification (NCBI taxonomy): domain Eukaryota; kingdom Metazoa; phylum Arthropoda; class Malacostraca; order Stomatopoda; family Squillidae; genus Oratosquilla; species Oratosquilla oratoria. The sequence continues at coordinate 37,614,331 of NC_134781.1, read as the reverse complement.
CAGTTTGCAATTCCATCTGGGCCGTGTGATTTTCTGACACCAAGGTTCATTATTTGGTCCCTTATTTCTTTGTGTCACAATTATTTCTTTCATTGGGGGAGATCTATCTCCCCTTCCTTCATCCCAATTGTGTGTATTTTCCTTTGTGAATACAGATTTGAAATGTTTGCTCATAATTTCAGCCATTTCCATATTTCTATATATTCTGTATTCCCTTGACGTAGTTTCACTATTTCCTGTTCATCTTTTAATTTACCATTTACATATCTGTAGAATAATTTAGGTTGATCCATACATTTGTCTATTATGTTTTTTTACATTTTTTTTTCTTCCCAGCGTATTTTTACATATTCATTTCTTAGTTTGATATATATTTGCCACTTAGTCATTTTTTCTTTTTATCATCTTTTCCAAGCTTTGTCTCCTCTATCTTTTGCCTCACTACATTTTTTGTTGAGCCAGCACTTAATGTATACCTTTTCCTGTTTTTGTTTTGGTATGTATTTATCCCCATCTGGGGTACTGGCTGCATGTTGCTATGGCAAAGTAGCATGCAGTTGATACTTTAGGGTCTATATGGGGCACCCCTATGGACCAGAGCCACACATCATTTTGTCTGTGTTAGAGGAGGACTCTGCTCACAGAGAAATGATGAAACTTTTATTATACTACTACTGTCCCTCTGTTATGCTGTCCCCCAACCCCTTGTTGCTGTCCTGAACCATTTCTCTAAATTTCATATCCTTGTTTTGCCTACCCTGTGGAGGGGGGAAAAGAATGCTGCCAACAAGTATTCCCACTTGGATCATAAGAGGCGAGAAAAACTGGACAGGGATTGGGACCAGACAACCTTCTCCTAGTAACCCCAAGGGGGACATTCCTAAAAAAGTAAAGGCATAGAAGGGTCTAGGAGTTTTCCAACAAGCACCCTATGGTTTGGGTCTTTTAATGTGTGTGGATGTGGTACAGATGAGAGTAAAAGGGAAGAGATAGAGAGTATGTTTTTGAGAAGAAAGATGGATGTGTTGGCTTTGAGTGAAACTAAATTGAGAGAGAAGGGCGAGTGTGAGTTTGGGAGTGTAGTTGGGAGGTTCTCAGGAGTGAAGAGAGGGCGAGGGAGAGAAGGGGTGCTATACTAGTAAGTGAAGAGATAGGTAAACATGTAGTGGAGTGGAAGGAGGTTTCCTCAAGGATAATGTGGATGAAAGGTTTTTGAGAGTGCATATGGACCTGGTAGTGAGAAGAGTTTAGAGGAAAGGGAGGCTTTTTGGATAGATCTAAATGAGTGCATAGAGGGATTAGGGAGGAACGTCAATGTAGTAGTATTGGGAGACCTTAATGCGAAGGTAGGAAATGAACCAATTGATGGAGTGGTTGGGAAATGTGGAGTTCCAGGAAAGAATCGTAGTGGAGAGTTAATGGTGGACATGTGTTTGGAAAGAGGGTTAATGATAGCAAATACAGTGTTTCGGAAGAGAGTCAAGCATAAGTAGACATGGGAGAGGGTGGTGGATGGAAGGGTGGTAGACAGAGCGTTAATGGACTATGTAGTGGTAGATAGGAGTATAATAGGAAGAGTTAAGGATGTACATGTGCTAAGGGGAGAGAGTGGGGAAATATTGGATCATTTTTTGGTGGAAGGTGAGCTGAGAGTGTAGGATAGATGGAGAAAGAGGAAAAGGACAAAAGGTAGGGAGGTGCTTAGAGTGAACTCTTTAAATGAAAAGGAAAAGGGGAAGTACAAGAAGAAGCTGAGAGAGTGGGAGGGAGTGAAGGATAGAGTAGAGCTAGGAGTGGAGGAGGACTGGGGATGGTTCATGGAGGGAATCACAAAGTGTGCAAGGATGGTGTGTGGAACAAGAAGGATGGGAGGAAATAGAAGGAAGGGTAGTGAATGGTGGGATGAGGAAATGAAGAAGGTTGTAGAAGAGAAGATGCGAGCTTTCACAGATTGGTTACAAAATAGGATGAGGGAGTCTTATGAGAGGTACGAAAAGAGAAGAGAAGTAAAGTACAAGGTAAAGGAGGCAAAGAGGAGAGCAGATGTGAAATGGGGTAGGAGTATGACAGAAAATTTTGAAAGTAATAAAAAGATGTTTTAGAAAGAAATTAAGAGAGGAAGAGGAGGCAAATCAAGTAGAGAAGAAAAGGTAAAAGGTGCAGATGGAGAGATGATAATGGAAGAAAAGGCAGTAAGGGGAAGATGGGCAGAGTATTTTAGGGAATTACTAAATGTGAAGGAGGATAGGGAAGAAAAGATAGTTGCAGTGGGAAGTGTTAAGAAAATGACCATGATGAATGAGGAAAATGGAGGAGAAATAAGGAAGGATGAGGTGAAGGCAGTTGTTAAGATGATGAGAGCAGGTAAGGCACCTGGTCTGGATGAATGTCATGAAGAATGTCTAAAAAAAGGAGGTACAGTGATGGTGGACTGGCTGATGAGGTTATTTAATGTTTGCTGGAGAGAGGGTAGAGTGCTGGAGGACTGAAGGAGTGCCTGCATAGTTCCACTCTACAAGGGAAAATGGGACAAGTGTGAGTGTAGTAGTTTCAGAGGGATTAACTTGTTAAGTGTAGTTGGGAAGGCTTATGGGAGGATCTTGTTTGAGAGGATTAGGAGAGGAACAGAGGGAGTAATTGGTGAGGAACAGTGTGGATTTAGAACAGAGGTTGCGTAGATCAGATTTTTGTGGTAAGACAGATATGTGACAGCTATAAGAAAAGGTAAGGATGGATTTGGGCTTTTATGGATTTGGAAAAGGCTTATGAAAGGGTAGACAGGAAGGAACTGTGAGAGGTTTTGCAGATATACGGGATAGGAGGAAAGCTTCTAGGAGCTGTCAAGAGTTTTTTACGAGAGTAGTAGAGCATGTGTTAGGATTAGAAATGGAGAGAGTGGTTTGAGGTAAAGGTGGGACTTCGTCAGGGATGTGTTATGTTGCCCTGGCTGTTCAACTTATACATAGATGGGGTGGTGCGAGAGGTAAATGCAAGGGTAGTGGGTCAGAGATTGGAGATGTTTAAAGAAAATGGAGAAAAGTGGGAGGTGAGCCAGCTGTTGTTTGCTGATGACACTGCGCTTGTAGCAGGATCAGAGGAGGGATTAAGGAAGTTAGTGACACAGTTTGGGAGTGTGTGTGATAGAAGAAAGCTGAAGATGAATGTGGGTAAAAGTAAGGTGATGAAATGTACAAGGGGTGAAAATGGCAGCAGACTGGAAGTGAGCATTAAGGGAGAGTGACTGGAGGAAGTGGATAGTTTTTTATATTTGGGTGCGAATGTAGCAGGAAAGGGATGAGTGGAGGTGGAGGTAGAATGTAGATTGAGAGAAGCGAGTAAATGCCTTGGTGGATTAAAAAGTGAAATGAGGAATAGACATTTGGGAATGGAGGCCAAGAGGAGATTGTATGAAGGAGTGATTGTGCCAACAGCACTGTATTGGGCAGAAACATGGAACATAAGAGAGGAAGAGAGAAGGAATTTGAATGTGTTTGAGATGAGGTGTCTGAGAAGTATGATGGGGGTTACTAGACTGGATAGAGCGAGAAATGAGGAGGTGAGGAGGGGAATAGGGGTGGTAAGGGAGTTGGGAGATAGGGTGGATGAAAGAGTATTGGGATGGTTTGCACACATGGAAAGAATGAGTATGTGTGAGAAAAATTTGACGCAGCCTGAAGGGATTTCTCCCCGTCTTCTCCCTTTCTGCATGAGGAGACGGAGAGGGGGGATTGCCAATTTCATGAAACAGCCTTGCTGTGGATGTGCTGTGTCTTGCGACACTGCTTCTGACCCAGGGCAGTGGACAAGATGCAGGGATGACCCATCATCCAGGAGGTGCCAAGACAAGAGGGAGGGTAGAGGGTGGAGAGGAGTGGAGTGTATTAGGGATGGAATGGATGGGAATGGTTTTTATGCCTTTGTTTTTTTGGCTACCTCCCTTGTAAGGGGGAGAAACCCTTTGGTATATGTATGTACGTATTTATCCACTCCTACATGTATTTACCTAGTTGTATTATATGGGAAGGGGAGCTATGCTCATAGTGATCCATCTTTGTATCTCTCAGTATCTAGTTTGTTCTTAAATTCTTGTATGGTGTTTGCACACACTATTGTTTCATCTAATTTGTTCCATAAGTGCATATGGGCCTGGTATTGAGAAGAGTGTAGAGGAAAGGGAGGTTTTTTGGATAGATTTAAATGAGTGCATAGAGGGATTAGGGAGAAATGTCAATGTAGTGGTACTGGGAAACCTTAATGCTAGGGTAGGAAATGAACCAATAGACAGAGTGGTAGGGAAGTGTGGAGTTCCAGGAAAAAATCTTAGTGGAGAGTTGATGATGATGTGTCTACAAAGAAAGTTGATAGGAAGTACAGTGTTTAGGAAGAAAGCCAAACATAAGTACACATGGGAGAGGGTGGTGGATGGAAGGGTCGTATATAGAGCGTTAATGGACTATAGAGAGTTAACCAGGAGTATAGTAGGAAGAGTTAAATGCTTGTATAGTTTTTGCACCCACTGTTTCCTCATTCAGTTTGTTCCAGATATCTATCACTCTGTGTGGGAAATTATTCTTTTTCAGATCTCTTCTGTAACTGTCCTTTTTATTTTATTTATTTTTTTTGTCCTCTTGTTTTTCTCCTCCTTGGTGGTTTAAAAAGTGTAATGAGGAATAGGAATCTGGGAATGGATGCTAAGAGGAGACTGTATGAAGGAGTGATTGTGCCAACAGCACTGTATGGAGCAGAAACATGGAACATGAGAGAGGAAGAGAGAAGGAACTTGAATGTGTTTGAGATGAAGTGTCTGAGAAGTATGATGGGGGTTACTAGGCTAGATAGAGTGAGAAATGAGGAAGTGAGGAGGAGAACAGGGGTGGAAGGGGAGCTGGGAGATAGGGTGGATGAAAGAGTATTGGGATGGTTTGGACACATGGAAAGAATGAGTGAAGAAAGACTAGTTAAGGAGGTATGGAAGGCAGATGTGGAGGGAGTGAACATGAGGGGACGTCCTAGGATGAGATGGATGGATGGGGTGAAGGGGGCTTTGGGGAAGAGGGGAATGTCGGTTGAGGAAGGATGGGAGAGGACAGAAGAGAGGGGTGAATGGAGAATGGTTGTATATGGAAAATGTTGTGATGCATGAGGTGGATTGGACGGGGGAATGGGGGTGAGGTAGTGTGTGTGAGCAAAAATTTTGATGCAGCCCGAAGGGATTTCTCCCCATCCTCTCCTTTATATAGGGGGACGGAGAGGGGGGGTCGCCGATTTAATGAAGTGGCCTTGCTGTGGATGTGCTGTGTCCTGCGACACTGCTTCTGACCCAGGGCAGTGGACAGGGTGCAGGGATGACCCGTCATCTAGGAGGTGCTAAGATGGGAGGGAGGGTGGAGGGGTGTGGAGTGTTTTCGGGGATGAAATGGGTGGGAATGTTTTTGTGCCTTGTCCTTTTTGGCTACCCCCCTGGTAAGGGGAAAAAAAGCCTTGGTATATGTATGTATGTTTTTCTCCTATCCCACTTTGGTAAGTCATCTCTATCAAGGACTTCAATCCCTTTCATAATTCTGTAGATGGTTTCAGGTCTCCTCTTTCTCTTCTTTGTTCCAGGTGCCTGAGAAGTATGATAGGGGTTACTAGGCTGGATAGAGTGAGAAATGAGGAGGTGAAGAGAAGAGCAGGGGTGGAAAGGGAGTTGGGAGGTGGGGATGATGAAGGATTGTTGGGATGGTTTGGACACATGGAGGGAATGAGTGAGGAAGGATTGGTGAAGGAGGTGTGGAAGGCAGAGGTGGAAGAAGTGAACATGAGGGGGCGACAAGGGATGGGATGGGTGGGTGGGGTGGAGGGGGCATTAGGAGGGAGGGGAGTGTCTGTTGGGGGTGAATGGAGGGTGGTTGTGTGTGGATGATGCTGTGATGCATGAGGGGAGTGGGTGGGGGATGGGGGTGAGGGAGCGTGTGTGAAAAATTAAATTGATGCAACCCGAAGGGATTTCTCCACATCTCCATTTCTGCATAAGGGGATGTTTTTTTTTTTTTTTCCGCTGATTTAATGAAGTATCCTTGCTGTGGATGTGTTGTGTCTTGCAACACTCTTTTTGACCCAGGGCAGTGGGTAAGATGCAGGGATGACCCGTCATCCAAGAGGAAACAAGATAAGAGAGAGGGAGGAGGGTGAATGGGAGTGGAATATGTGGGGATGGAATGGGTGAGAGTGGTTTTTATGCCTTTGTTTTTTGGCTACCTCCCTCATAAGGGGGAAAAAGCTTTTGGTACATGTATGTATGATTACATTGGAGAGTTGCTGTTAAGAGTATCAAGTTTGGCAATTCAAGAACACTGCATTCAAATCATTGTTCAGCACTAAAACAATACTAACACAGAATAGGCATAGCCACAGAAACAATTTACCCTAGATGCAACTATCACACAGACGACAGTGAACTCATCATATACTACCCTGCCCTAACCATAGACAGACACCCAAACAAAAATTCTTCATGTGACTTATGGCCCAATCTGACGGCTGTAAATACGTCCATCTTACAGGACCATCACCAGCAGCTATCTGTTCCTGACCCCAAATAGAATGTGATTATATAATACATACACATACCAAAAGCTCCTTTCCCCTTATGAGGGGGGGGGGGGTGGACTATTATATCATACTTAATTTACCTGGTGGCTGCGGCATATTGACATCACTCTGGGTCTCCATCACAACCAAGGCTGAGAAATGAGCAGCATCATAAGTAAGGAGTAGAGGGGACCGGTGGCATTTTTGGGGTGGACATTCCAGAGGAAGATATACTCCACCAAATGGAATCGGTGCTAATGGCTCTCCACTAACATCCTGCAAAATAAAAAATAATACTAGTGTCTAGACTATTCCAATCTTGATGATTCTCCAATTAGTAATTGGAAGTTTATATATATGATACCCATTTTCACCATGACCTTTTATCAGCTATAAAACACCTGTACACGAAAAAAATCTTGTTGTTGAAAGTCTTACAGATTTTAAAGTATAATACACTATCAATCAATTCATTGCCCTAGATCTCTCTTGCAGGAGACCTATAGCTCCCAGGTAACTGGCAACAGCCACCACACTGATCTACAAGTTTTTAAAGGAAGAAATATCATATTGCTATCTTGGGATACTTAGTGTGGAACAGTGTAAGATGAGGTGTTCATTGTTCTCTGTGTGATGGTTATATCTTGGGTAGTTTGACTCTGTTGCCAGGCCTATTCTATACAGTCTTGGAGCTGGATAGTATCCTGAATGCAAGCTTCCTATTGCGGTTCTTGCTTTTCTTGAGAGGAATCTTTCTGTGGGGCTGATGTTGAGAGTTTTTGTAGTGTTGAGTTTGGTTCTCTAGAAGAATTTATTTTGTGATCTGGATAAGAATGAGTTTTTGTATAGATGTATTGCATGGTACAGGTGGCAGGCTGTTTTATATGTTTGAATAATGTGCTGTTGTTTTGTTTTTAAGTTCTGCCAGTAGTGCATGTGTGATGTAATGAGATGAGCAGATGGAGTTAATGGCTCTAGCTGTGTTCCTATAATTTTCGTAAGATATTTTATGGGGAGAACATTCTAAGTGCAGGTGTCCTATTGGGGCATTTTTTGGAGCATGGTACTATTATTTCTTACACTTTATTTCATATAGTGTGATAGCTATGTCTGCTTTCCTGATTGTTGGGAAGTAAGCTGTAGAAGCACAATTGAGAGTGGTTCTTATGAATTATTTGTAGACTGTGAATAGTTTCCTTCTGTTGTCCACACCTTGTGCCTTGTTGAATTATATTGTTAAATCTTTGATGTGTATTTACCTAGTTGTAATATATGGGAGGGGAGCTATGCTCGTGGTGACCTGTCTTTGTATCTCTCCGCATCAAGTTTTATCTTAAAATCTTGTATAGTGTTTGCACATATTGTTTTGTTGTCTAGTTTGTTCCATGTATTAATCGCTCTGTGTGGGAAACTGTTCCTTTTCAAGTTTTTTCTATAGCTATCTTTTTTCATTTTTTTCTGTGTCCTCTTGTTTTACTGTTGTCCCACACTAACAGGTCATTCCTGTCTAAAACTTCCATTCCTTTCGTTATTCTGTAGATAGTCAGCAAATCTCCTCTTTCTCTTCTTTGTTCCAGTGTTGGTAGGTTCAGTTTGGATAGTCTTTGTCATATGTTAGTTCGGCGAGAGTCGGTGCTAGTTTGGTTGTCGCTCTTTGTAATCTTTCTAGTTTCTTAATATTCTTTTTGGTGCTGGGTGTCCAAAGTGATACTGCGTACTCAAGTTTTGGTCTTATTAGTGTAGTTAGTATTTTCTTTATCATTTCTTCATCCATATAAGTAAATGCCACTTTGATTGACCTCAATGAGTTGTAGGTTTCTCTGAATATTTTATTTATATGCTTATCAGGTTTCATGTCCTTTCCAATCATCACTTCAAGATCTTTTTCAGAGTTTTTTTTTTTTTTATTTTTTCTTCTCCAATTCTGTATTCTTTTGATATTCTGTTTTTACTCTTTCCAAATTCCATTATACTGCATTTCTTTATATTAAATTTCACTTCCCACTTTTGAGTCCAATTCCATATCGTGTCCAGATCTTGTTGGAATGAGTTGCAGTCCTCTTCCGTTTTTACCTTTTTAAGTAATTTTGCATCTGCAAAAAAAATTATATAGCACTCCATGCCTTCATTCATGTCATTAATGTATATGACGAACATGATCGGGGCCAGTACCGATCCTTGCGGGCCACCGCTTTTTACTTCTTCCCAGTTGGAGAATTTTTCTCTAATTACAACTCTCATTTTCCTCCCAATCAGGAAGTCTTCCATCCATTCCAATAATTTTCCTCTGATTCCACCCTTTGATTCTATCTTATTGATTAATTTCTTATGAGGTACCTTATCGAATGCCTTTTGCAGGTCCAGAAAAGCAGTCTGCCCATCCATCTCTTTCTTGTATTATATCTACTAATCTTGAGTAAAAGCAGATCAGATTTGTTGTACATGATCTCCCTTGTCTGAATCCAAATTGATTTGGGTTCAGTATAGATTTTTCTTCCAGGTATTTAACCCATCTGTTTTTGACAACTCTTTCACAAATTTTTGCTATTGTGCTTGTTAGTGAGACCGGTCTGTAGTTAGATGGATCTTCTTTATCATCTCCCTTATAAATTGGTACAATGTTTGCCTTTTTCCAGTCCAATGGTACTTTTCCTTCTTTAAGTGAGGATTTAATTATATTATATATTTTGTCAGTTAATTCTTCCATATATTCCTTCAGTATCCAGTTTGCAATCCCGTCTGGGTCATGTGATTTTCTGACATCAAGGGTTTTAATTTGATCACTGATTTCTTTTTGTGTTACGTTTATTTCTTTCATTGCTGGGGATAATTCTCTCTCTCTATCTACACTGTTAGGCGAGTTTTCTATTGTGAATACTGATCTGAAGTGGTTGTTCATAATTGCAGCCATTTCCAGTTCTTCTGTATATTCCTTTTCATCTTGGCACAGTTTTTCTATTTCTTGTTTGTTTTTCAGTTTTCTATTTACATATTTGTAAAATAGTTTGGGTTCTTCCTTACATTTGTCTATTATCCTTTTTTCATAATTCCTCTTTTCATCTCTGCATATTTTTACATATTCGTTTCTTAGTTTGATGTACGTTTGCCATTTGCTTTGTTTCTGATCTCTTTTCCACTTTTTCCAAGCTTTGTCTCTTTTTTTTTCCTTAGCTTCACTACATCTTTTGTTGTACCAGCTCTTTATGTATGCCTTTTCCATTTTTTGTTGTGGTACATATTTGTTCACTCCTTCATTATAAATTTCTTTTAATATATTCCATTTTTCTTCTATCCCTGTATCTTCGTTTTGGAATTTTTCCCAGTTTGCATTGCGAAAGAATGTTTTAAGTTTCTCAAAGTTTGTTTTGTTATACATAGGTCTTCCTATTCTATGTTTATCATTTTTGCTTTGGTCCATTTGTTCTTTCAATTCCATTTCAATTAGTACGTGGTCACTTTTTCCTATCGGAGTTTTATAATCAATTTTTTCAATAATCTCAGGTTCTGTCGTAAGTATTAAGTCCAATTTTGAGGGTTCTTCATTTCCTCTGTATCTAGTATTTTCTTTAATCCACTGGGTCATTGTGTATTCAATGGTCAAGTCAAGGAGTACATTGCCCCAGTGTTTCTCTCCCCCCCTTCACTGTCATTTCTTCCCAGCATATTTCTTTTTAATTAAAGTCACCCATAATTACTGTATTTCCTCCATCTTTCAGTGTTTCAATTAATTCATCTTTTGTATCTTCTAGTAACTCGGAATGATCCCTTTCTGTCCAGGCTTGTGTTTTAGGAGGTACATATACCACTGCAAATCTTCTTTTCTTCATTTGTTTACCTTCAACTTGTACTATAATTGATTCTACATTGTTTTTTCCTTCAGTTATTTTTGTTACACTCAAACCTTTCTTAGTCAATATTAGAACTCCTCCATCCTGTTTGTTCTTTCCATTCTTTGTCCAACAGTTATATACACCTTGTCCCACAGTGTGGTGTGTTAGGGTGTACTTTAATTTGGTTTATACAATTCCCATTATGTCTGGTTCTTCCGAGACTAGAAAATCTAAAGGTCATGTATCAAAAGTGAAGTCTATTGTTTTAGGGTTCCTTTCCAATGGGAGGATTCAGCTGTTAAATTTCATCATCTGATATATATAACAATGCTACTGATGATTCCTAGGATGAAGAATATCATTGATGATTTCTGGGACAAGGTTTCCATTTTCTAGATTGTTAACCATTGTTTTGGTCACTCCAAGTAACACTAGATATATGTTGTTATGAATGTTTGGAATAATCTAAATGATGTCAATGTGGGTTATATAATTAATTAATTAACTTCTAATTAACTAATACTCATGAAATATATTACTTTGTGATAAAAGTATATATATTATCTGTGCAGTTATAGGGTCACAAGTCAGGGAAGATAAAACATTAACTATGAACATACAATATATACGAGTCACCCCCATCTACATCTAGAACAACATTCTGCATTAACACAATATATAACATTTAATTGATACTACATGATACAGATGCTCATGCCACACTTTCCTACATTTCCATAATGCAGATAATATATTTCTTCCTATGAGAAGTCAAGACATAAGAGGGCCTGGGAGGAAAACTCAAACAAGAACCTTAAAATTTGGGTCATTAAATGTATGTGGTTATGCTACAAGTGAGAGTAAAAGGCAAGAGATTGGCAATATGTTTGTGAGAAGTAGATGGATGTGTTAGTGTAGGTGAAACTAAGTTGAAGAGAAGGGGTGACTTTTTAACTTTAGGAGTGTTATGGGGAGAGTATCAGGAGTGATGAGGGGGCGAGGCAGGGAAGGGGTGCCTCTGCTGCTAAAAGTCAAGATAGGAAAGTACATGATGGAGTAGAAGGATGTGTCTTCAAAGTTAATGTGGGTGAAGGTGAAACTGGGATGGGAGATGTAGGTTTTTGTGAAAGCACATGGACCTGGTAGTGAGAAAAGTAAAGAGGAAAAGGAGACTTTTTTGATAAATTCAAATGAATGTTGAGGGAATTTTGGTTGGAATGTGAATGTGGTCATCTTTAGGAATCTCAACACTAGAGTAGGGTATCAGCCAACAGATGGAGTAGTATTTACCTAGTTTTACCTAGTTCTATTATACAGGAAGGGAGCTTTGCTCTTGGTGACCCATCTTTGTATCTTTCAGCATAAAGTTTGTTCTTAAATTCTTGAATAGTGTTTGCACACGATGTTGCCTTATCTAATTTATTCCAGGTATCCACCACTCTGTGTGGGAAGCTATTATTTTTCAGATCTCTTCTATAGTCATCCTTTTTGGGTTCCTTTTCATGTCCTCTTGTTTTTCTGTTGTCCCACTTTAATTGTCAGTAGATCTCCCCTTTTTCTTCTTTGTTCCAGAGTTGATAGTTCCAATTTGGACAATCTTTGTTCGTATGTCAATTTGGAGAATGTTGGTACCATCTTTGTCATTGCTCTTTGTATTCTTTCTAATTTCTTTATATTCTTTTTAGTACTGGGTGTCCATAGTATTGTAGCATACTTCAATTTTGATCTTATCAGTGTAACTAATATTTTCTTAATAATTTTCTCATCCTAACAGTCAAATACCACTTTCATCAACCTTAGTAGGTTGAAGGTTTCTCCGACTATTTCATTTATATGTTTGTCCAGTGACATGTCTTTGCTGATCAGTATTCCTAGGTCTCTTTCAGAGCTCACTTTTTTTTTACTTCACCAATTTTATAATTTCTCGATATTCTTTTTTTACTTTTTCCAAACTCCATTATACTACAGTTCTTGATGTAAAAGTTAACTTTCCATTTTTGACTCCATTTCCAGATTTTATCTAGGTCTATCTGTATTGATTCACAGTCTTCCTCTGTTCTTACTTTCTTTAGTATTTTTGCATCATCTGCAAATAAGTTTATATAACATTCCACACCTTCATCCATGTCATTTATATATATGGCAAACATGATTGGAGCCAATACCAAACCTTGCAGGACACCATTTATCATTTCTTCCTAGGTCGAGTATTGGTCTCTAATTACTACCCTCATTTTCATCCCAGTCAAGAAGTCTTCCATCCATTCCAATAATTTTCCTTTGATGCCACCTATTGATTCTTTTTTTCTTATTATTAGTTTTTTGTGTTGTACTTTATCAAATGCTTTTTGTAGATCTAGAAAAGTACAGTCCACCCATCAATCCCTTTCTTGTATTATTTCTATTAGTCTTAAGTAGAAGCAAATCAAGTTTGTTGTACATGATCTTGTCTAAATCCAAATTTATATGGATTCAAAATACTTTTTTTCTTCCAGATGATTAACCTATCTACTTTTGATAACTTTTTCACATATTTTTGCTATTGTGCTTGTCAGGGAGACTGGTCTGTAGTTAGCTGGATTTTCCTTGTTCCCTCCTTTATATATTGGTACAATATTTGCATTTTTTCAGTCCTGTGGTACCTTTCCTTCTTTGAGTATTTAATTATCATGTATATTTTGTCCGTCAACTCATCTACGCATTCTTTTAATATCCAATTTGCAATTCCATCTGGACTGTGTGATTTTCTGATATCAAGGTTTTTTTATTTGGTCTCTGATTTCCTTCTGTGTCACAGTTATTTCCTTCATTGGGGGGTATCTCTATTTCCTCAAAGTTTTGTGAACTTTCAATTGTGAATACTGACTTGAAATGTTTTTTCATAATTTCAGCCATTTCTACTTCTTTATATTTGTAATCCCTTGGTGTAGTCTTTCTATTTCTTGTTTGTTTTTTTGTTTACCATTTACATACCTGTAAAATAGTTTAGGTTGTTCCTTGCATTTTTCTATTATATCTCTTTCATAGTTTCTCTTTTCATCTCTGTGTATTTTTACATAATCATTTCTTAGTTTGATATATGTTTGCCACTTACTCATTTTTTCCCCCCATCTTTTCCAAGCTTTGTCTCTTCTATCCTTAGCCTCACTACATTTTTTGTTGTATATACATATATACATATACCAAGGCTTTTTCCCCCTTAAAAGGGAGGTAGCCAAAAAGGGAAAGGCATAAAAACACTCCCACCCATTTCATCCCTAAATACACTCCACACCCCTCCCACCCTTCCTCTCATCTGAGCACCTCCTGGATGACGGGTCATCCCTGCACCCTGCCCACCGCCCTGGGTCAGAAGCAGTGTCGCAAGACACAGTAAATCCACAGCAAGGCCGCTTCATTTAATCGGCGACCCCCCCTCTCCGTCCCCCTTTGCATATAAGGCGAGGACGGGGAGAAATCCCTTCGGGCTGCGTCAAAATTTACTCACACATACTACCCCCACCCCCACCCCCCCGCCCATTCCTCCTCATGCAGTCACAACATCATCCATATACAACCATTCTCCACTCACCTCTGTCTTCCGTCCTCTCCCTTCCTTCCTCAACAGACATTCCCCTCTTCCCCAAAGCCCCCTTCCATCCACCTCATCCTAGGACGTCCCCTCATGTTCACTCCCTCCACATCTGCCTTCCATACCTCTTTTACTAGTCTTTCTTCACTCATTCTTTCCATGTGTCCAAACCATCCTAATATTCTTTCATCAACCCTATCTCCCAAATCCTTTTTCACCCCTGTTCTCCTCCTCACCTCCTCATTTCTCACTCTATCCAGCCTAGTAACCCCCACCATACTTCTCAGACACCTCATCTCAAACACATTCAAACTCCTTCTCTCTTCTTCTCTTATGTTCCATGTTTCTGCCCCATACAGTGCTGTTGGCACAATCACTCCTTCATACAGTCTCCTCTTCGCATCCATTCCCAAATGTCTATTCCTCATTACACTCTTTAAACCACCAAGGCATTTACTCGCTTCTCTCAATCTACATTCTACCTCCACCTTCACTCCACCTTTTCCTGCTACACTTGCACCCAAATATCTAAAACTATCCACTTCCTCCAGTCGCTCTCCCTTAATGTTCACTTCCAGTCTACTGCCACTTTCACCCCTTGTATATCTCATCACCTTACTTTTACCCACATTTATCTTTAAGTTTCTTCTATCACATACTCTCCCAAACTCTGCCACCAGCATTTTATGTATACCCTTTCTTGCTTCTATTTTGGTACATATTTGTTTATTCCCTCATTGTAAATTTATTTTAGTATATTCCATTTCTTTTCCATCTTCGTTTCTTCATTTAGAAAGTCATCCCAATTTGTGTTTTGAGAGAATTTTCTGAGTTTCTCAAAATCCATTTTGTTATACATTAGTTTTCCTTTTCTATGTTTCTCATTTCTTCTAAAATCCATTAGCTCTTTTAGTTTGAATTCTATTAGTACATGGTCACTCTTCCCAATTGGAATTTTGTAATCAATTCTGTCCACAAATTCAGGCTCTGTTTTAAGTATTAAATCTAGTCTTGATGGATCCTCACTGTTTCTGTATCTGTTTTTTTTTTTCTTTACCCACTGAGTCATTGTGTATTCAATGGTCATATCCAAAAGTATGTTTCCCCAGAGGTCTTCTCCACCCTTCACTGTCATTTCTTCCCAACATATTTCTTTTGAGTTAAAATCACCCATAATTACTATATTTCCTCCTTTCAGTGAATTAGTTATTTTTTTTTGTGTCTTTCAACAGTTTGGAATGATCACTGTCCAAGACTGTGTTTTGGGGGGTACATACATGTCACTGTTTTCAGCTTTTTACCTTAATCAATTCAACATTGTTTTTTCCTTCTGTTATCTTGGTCACATTTCAGCCTTGGTCAAAAATATTACTCAACCTGTTTTTCCTTTCTATTTTTCATCCAATGGTTGTATAGATCTTGTCCCACAGTGTTTGGTGGTAGAGGACTTTATAATTTTGTTTTTATAATTATGTCCTGAAATAATGCTATGTTGGTATAAGCTATTTTTAATTTTTTCCTTTCTTATCCTTTTCTGTCTATTTTGTATCCTTTTTTTTTTTTTTTTATACATTTTCTCAGCCTCAGGTCCAGCACTCTCTAAAAAATATTCTTTTCAGTCTCTGTTCTTTTTTCATTTGCTTCATTTCTATGTTCCTTTTCTTTCTCTTTTTTTCATTGCTCATTTCTTTTTTAAACCATTCATTTTTATAATGTTCACTATTACCTACATTATTACAATTTTTCTGCTTTTCATGTCGCTGTTTTCAGCTTTTATCATAATCACTTCCACATTGTTTTTTCCTTCTGTTATCTTGGTCACATTTAAGCCTTTCTTAGTCAAAAATATTACTCCACTATGTTTTTTCTTTCTATTTTTCATCCAATGGTTGTAGAGACCTTGTTTTTTCTAATGGCAGATAGTAATTTAATTCATTCAGTCCTGAAATCATTCCGTCTATGTTGGTAAAAGCTATTTTTAAGTTTGTCCTTTCTCATCCTTTTCTGTCTATTTCATATAATTTTCTTAAAACCATTTTCTCAGCCTCAGGTCCAGCACTCTCCAAAAAAATAATTAATTTGCTTAGTTTCTAAGTTCCTTTTCTTTCTCTTTTTCTTTATCACTCATTTCTTTTTTTATCCATACATTTTTGTAATGTTCACTATTTGCTAGTTTTGTTGTTCTATAGAGTACTTATGCTATCATTTCAGTCCTAAGTTTTACTTTTAATGGCCTATATTGTTTTTCTTTTGAGTATTTTCCAATTCTATGGGTTTCCTCAATTTCTTTACCTATATCCTGTCCCTATTCTTGAATCTCTTTCAGAATTGCTTTAGCAATCTCTTTCTTCTCTTTTTCTCTCTGATATGTAGGTGCATCATGTTTCTCTTTAATACCATAAACTCCAATGCACTTTTTTAAATCCATTGTGTCCCTGACCAAATTTCCTTTTTCCTTAATTACTTTCATTACCACTTCTTTAGCATTTGCCTTCCCTTGTTGCTCTACTATTTCTTTGAAAGATCATTTTTTATTTTCTTGTTCCACTTTCCACTGTTTATCTCTTGGAGATTAATGTCTTCTGATCGTCTCTTCCACTTTCTCAGTCACTGCCTGTATTTACTCCTTCATTTCTTTTTTTAAGGCCTCATTTTTTGTTCTTTCATTCTCTCCCTTGATCATATTCAGTACCTTTTTCAGTCCGTCAAGCTTCCTGTTGGTCCCTTCATTTGCTTTTTTTAGTTTAACTGTTTCTCTATACACTGCTCTGTGCTCACTTTTCAGTTCAATTATTTCATCTAATAAATTGTTCATCTCCCTGTTTCTCACAATCTTTTTATACCTGGGCTCTCTATTTCTATCCCTCTACCCAAAATTCCACCTTCTCTTCCAAATCCAGAAAATACATTACTCTCAAACCTTTGGTACAATTTCGGAGTGTCATTTAGACATGTCCACCCTATTTACGTCCAGACACCTCTTTCTGGTTCGTTTGTCTTTAAATCACTGCTGTTTTCTTCTCTTGAGTAATTAGCACGAAAAAAAAAAAAAAAAAAAAAAAAAAAAAAAAAAAAAAATTATATATATATATATATATATATATATATATATATATATATATATATACTACTACTCCATTTTGGTCACTCAATGTAGGGAGGTTTGGGGTGCCAGGTATCTTAGTGGTGAAATGATGTTGCTGTTCAACCTCTTTATAAGTGATCTACCAACTCCTGAACCAGAACATTCTCTCATATGTTGACAAATGACAATAATAACCCAGCACAGTAAATACAAAATAGTAACAAAGAACACCCAAGCCTGCTTGTACAAACTGGAACAATGGCCCATAAACAATAGAATGGAAGCTTTATCCTAGAAATCAACAGTAACATTGCTCACTACAGACAAACATGAACAAAAAACATCCCATACTTATATTAAATAGCAAAATTCTTCCTTGGGAATGGAACACAAAAATGCTGGGTCTAATACTTGATACTCAAATGATATTCAGTTTATGTAACAAGGAGCTAACAACAAAAATCAACAAGAAAACAAGCCTTCTTAACCACTTCCATATGGTAAACCTACGTAGGCGGCATGAGGAGCAAGTGGGTACTCGATGATGCCGACGTCGGCATCTTGATGATATTTATTGAAGTCGTACCTACGTAATTTCAATTCTCTCTAAACTGGCTTCATCAATTTTCTATGGTTATCAAAATACATGGGTGAAAGAGAACGAACGATTGAGCACTGACTTTATTTTTTATAATGCGATTATTATGATGCAACATCGCACGTCGGGCAGCTAATGCTGCCAGACGTGCGATGTGACCCGGAGTGAAGAGGTTAAAACCACCTCTTGCATTGATTTTGGACAACACAAACTGGGATAAATTCTCTAAAGAGGAAACAAAGATGGAAGACAAATGTTACATATTCAAAGAAAAGTACAAGGAAGGAATTAACAAATATGTACCAAAAAAGAAACAAAAAGAGATTTGCATAAAGTGTTGGACAACACAAACTGGGATAAATTCTCTAAAGAGGAAAGAGGAAACAAAGATGGAAGACAAATGGAACATATTCAAAGAAAAGTACAAGGAAGGAATTAACAAATATGTACCAAAAAAGAAACAAAAAGAGATTTGCATAAAGTGTTGGTTCAACAAAAGGTGTAGTGAGGCTAGAGAGAGGAGAGACAAAGCCTGGAAAAAATGGAGAGAGAAAATAACATCCAAATGTCAAAAATATAAAAAACTTAAAAACACCACTGATCAGGACACCAAAATGGCAGAGTACAAGAGACATCTGAAAGCTCGAGGGGAGGAACTAAGTGACGACGATGAAGATGAAGATGTTGATATTGACATTAGTGCAGTCTGTGATGCTGATGATAATGATCAAGATGATTTGATGTAATATATTTAAACCCAAGTTATGTGAATGCATACATACATGCATACATATACCAAGGCTTTTTCCCCCCTTACAAGGGGGGTAGCCAAAAAGAAAGAGGCATAAAATCATTCCCACCCATTCCATCCCTGAATACACTCCACACCCCTCCACCCTCCCTCTTATCTTATCTTAGTTAGGTGAATGCAGTGTGGAAAATAATTATCTTCCAGTGGTGGGGGAAAAGAATACTGCCACCAAGTATTCCCACTTGGATCGTAAGAGGCGAGAAGAAAGGGACGGGGATTGGGACTAGGCATCCTTCTCCTTGTAGCCCCACAGGGGACATTCCTAAAAGAAAAAGCAAAGGCATAAGAGGGTCTGGGAGTTTTCCGACCAGCACCCTAAGGTTTGGGTCTTTTAATGTGCATGGATGTGGTACAGATGAGAGTAAAAGGGAAGAGATAGGTAGTATGTTTGTGAGAAGAAAGATGGATGTGTTGGCTTTGGGTGAAACTAAGCTGAAAGGGAAGGGCGAGTGTAAGTTTGGGAGTGTAAGTGGGAGGTTATCAGGAGTGAAGAGAGAGCGAGGGAGGGAAGGGGTGGCTATACTAGTAAGTGAAGAGATAGGTAAATGTGTAGTGGAGTGGAAGGAGGTTTCCTCAAGGATAATGTGGATGAAGGTGAAACTTGGAAAGGAGATGTGGGTTTTTGTAAGTGCATACGGGCCTGGCAGTGAGAAGAGTGTAGAAGAAAGGGAGGCTTTTTGGATAGATCTAAATGAGTACATAAAGGATTTAGGGAGAAATATCAATGTAATAGTACTGGGAGACCTTAATGCTAGGGTAGAAAATGATCCAATTGATGGAGTGGTTGGGAAATGTGGAGTTCCAGGAAAGAATCGTAGTGGAGAGTTGATGGTGGAGATGTGTCTAGAAAGAGAGTTGATGATAGCAAATACAGTGTTTCGGAAGAAAGTCAAGCATAAGTACTCATGGGAGAGGGTGGTGGAGGGAAGGGTGGTAGATAGAGCATTAATGGACTATGTAGTGGTAAGTAGGATTATGATAGGAAGAGTTAAGGATGTACATGTGCTAAGGGGAGAGGGTGGGGGAATATCAGATCATTTTTTGGTGGAAGGTAAGTTGAGAGTGGAGGATAGATGGAGGAAGAGGAAAGGGACAAGAGGTAGGGAGGTGCTTAGAGTGAACTCTTTAAATGAAAAGGAAAAGGAGAAGGAGTACAAGAAGAAGCTGAAGGAGGAGTGGGAGGGAGTGAAGGATAGAGTAGAGCGAGGTGTGGAGGAATGGGGATGATTTAAGGAGGGAGTCACAAAGTGTGCAAAGATGGTGTGTGGAACATGAAGGACAGGAGGAAATAGAAGAAAGGGTAGTGAATGGTGGGATGAGGAAACAAGGTTGTAGAAGAGAAGCGAGCTTTCACAGATTGGTTACAAAATAGGATAAGGGAGTCATATGAGAGGTACAAAGAAAAGAAAAGAGAAGTAAAGCAAAAGGTAAAGGAGGCAAAGAGGAGAGCAGATGTGAAATGGGGTAAGAGTATGACAGAAAATTTTGAAAGTAATAAAAAGATGTTTTGGAAAGAAATTAAGAGAGGAAGAGGAGGCAAATCAAGTAGAGAAGAAAAGGTAAAAGGTGCAGATGGAGAGATGATAATGGAAGAGAAGGCAGTAAGGGGAAGATGGGCAGAGTATTTTAGGGAGTTGCTAAATGTGAAGGAGGATAGGGAGGGAAAGATAGCTGCAGTGGGAAATGCTAAGAAAATGACCGTGATGAGTGAGGAAAATGGAGTGAGAAATAAGGAAGGATGAAGTGAAGGCAGTTGCTGTTGTTGTTGTCGTACCCTAGACTGTCCAAGCAGTCCCGTCTCCCCAAGGAATGCCACAGCCGAAACTGGGTTTTCCCCCCAAATCCTTTATAGAGTGTATGTTGTGTTGTTTGCATGCATGATTGTGTATAATGCAGTTTTCCATTATGTGTTGTATGGTATGGGGTGAAGTGTTACATCCTGGGCAGCTGTTCACAATGCGGTCATCCAGCCTCTTCTGGTAGCTTAGAAGTGCTGGGTGGTGGCTGCACTGCAGTCTGGCCAGGTGGACTCTGTCCTTTCATGGGAGAGAGGATTCAGGAGGGTGGATATCAGGGGGTCTGGCATGCAGCAGTGTGTTGTCTTTCAGTGTGTTAACCTCTTCACTCCGGGGCACATCGCACGTCTGGCAGCATTAGCTGCTACATGTGCAATGTTGCATCATAATAATCGCATTATAGAAAATAAAGTCAGTGCTCAATTGTTCGTTCTCTTTCATCCATGAATTTTGATAACCATAGAAAATATGATGAAGCCAGTTTAGAGAGAATGGAGGTTATGTAGGTACGACTACAATAAATATAATCAAGACGCCGACGTTGGCATCATCGCGTACCCACTTGCTTTTCATGACGCCTACGTAGGCGTCACCGTATGGAAGTGGTTAATGGAGCGGTGAATGATATGATTATGAATATGTTTCCAGAGGCTGGTATTTGGTGGTTGTGGAGGAAGAGAAGAGAGTATCTGTGTGTGATACAGGTCTTTGGGTGTTGTTTTAATGTTTCTTGGTGTGTGTGGGTGTTCTGCTATGTAGTGTAGCGGGTGTGATGTGTTTGTGGTGGCTGCGGCAAAGTGTTTGTGTACCTCTCATGTCAAGGTGGTCCTTGACTTTGAGGACTTTTGTTTCATGGTGTAAATGGTCTGTAGGTGTTGTATTTGTGCAGCCTGTAATTTTTTTTAGGGTTTTGTTTTGTATGATTTGAAGGGTGTTGTGGTGTGTCTCACTCAGATTAGGAGCCCATGCAGGACTTGCATAATTCATCACTGAGCGTATGCATTGTTTGTATATTGTTGTATTAGTTTCTTTGTTTTGTCCAAATGTTGTTCCAGCGATTGACTTAAGTGCGTTAAGTATGTGTGCATTTGTTTTTTATGTCTGTGATGTGTTGTTTGAAAGACATGGATGTATCGTATGTTACACCAAGAATTTTCGGTGTGGTTGTGTGTGGTATTAGAGTGTTGTTGATGTAGAGATGAGGTATGCATTTGTGTTCTTTTGTCCAGTTGGTGAGAAGTGTTGCTGTAGATTTGGTTGGAGCTGTTTTGAGTCTGTTTGTGATGAACCATGTGTTGAGTGTATCAAGGTATGGCTGGATTATTTCTGCAGCTTTGCCTGTGTTACGATGTGTGCATGTGATTGTTATGTCGTCTGCGTAGGAAGAGATTTGTATTTCTGAGGTGTCTGGTGTGGGTAAGTCATCCAGTTGTTAACCACTTCACTACGGGCCAAAATCTCGCGGGCGGCATTAGTTGCCAGACGTACGATGTTTCGTCATAATACTCGCATCATAAAAAATAGTCACCGCTTATATCGATCGTTCTCTCTTTCACCCGTGAATTTTGATAACCATAGAAAATGTGATGAAGACAGTTTAGAGAGTATGTCATTATGCAGGGGTAACTACAATAAATATAATCGAGACACTGATATGGCAGCCTCGCGTATCCACTTACTCCTCATGCCGCCTATGTAGGCGGCACCGTATGGAAGGGGTTAAGATGATGAAAGCAGGTAAGGCACCTGGTCTGGATGTATGCCATGCAGAATGTCTAAAAAAAGGAGGTACAGTGATGGTGGACTGGCTGGTGAGGTTATTTAATGTTTGCTGGAGAGAGGGTAGAGTGCCTGTATAGTTCCACTTTACAAGGGAAAAGGGGACAAGTGTGAATGTAGTAGTTTCAGAGGGATTAGCTTGTTAAGTGTAGTTGGGAAGGCTTATGGGAGGATCTTGATTGAGAGGATTAGGAGAGGAACAGAGGGAGTAATTGGTGAGGAACAGTGTGGATTTAGGACGGGTAGAGGTTGTGTAGATCAGATTTTTGTGGTAAGACAGATATGTGAGAAAGCTATAGGAAAGGGGAAGGATGTTTTGTGGGCTTTTATGGATCTGGAAAAGGCTTACGACAGGGTAGACAGAAAGGCACTGTGGGAGGTTTTGAGGATATACGGGATAGGATGAAAGCTTCTAGGAGCTGTCAAGAGTTTTATGAGAGTAGTAGAGCTTGTGTCAGGATTAGAAATGGAGAGAGTGAGTGGTTCAAGGTAAAGGTGGGACTTCTTCAAGGATGTGCTATGTCGCCTTGGCTGTTCAACTTATACATGGATGGGGTAATGCGAGAGGTAAATGCAAGGGTAGTGGGTCAGGGATTGGAGATGGTTAAAGAAAATGAAGAAAAGTAGGAGGTGAGCCAGCTGTTGTTTGCGGACAACACTGCGCTTGTGGCAGGATCAGAGGAGGGATTGAGGAAGTTGGTGACAGAGTTTGGGAGTGTGTGATAGAAGAAAGCTGAAGATAAATGTGGGTAAAAGTAAGGTGATGAGATGTACAAGGGGTGAAAGTGGCAGTAGTCTGGAAGTGAGCATTAAGGGAGAGCAACTGGAGGAAGTGGATAGTTTTAGATACTTGGGTGCAAATGTGGCAGGAAAAGGTGGAGTGAAGGTGGAGGTAGAATGTAGATTGAGAGAAGCGAGTAAATGCCTTGGTGGATTAAAAAGTGTAATGAGGAATAGACATTTGGGAATGGATGCTAAGAGGAGACTATATTTGCCTAGTTGTATTTTGTGGGAATGGGAGCTATGCTCGTGGTGTCCCGCCATTGTATCTCGCAGTGTCTAGTTTGCTTTTAAACTCATGAATGTTTTTTGCGCATACTATTTCATTATTCAGTTTGTTCCAAGTGTCCAAAACTCTATGTGGAAAACTGTTTTTCTTCAGTTCTCTTCTAAAGCTATGTTTTTTTTATTTTCTTTCCATGTCCTCTTATGTTTCTCTTGTCCCAGTTAAGTAAGTCCTCTCTATCAAGTATCTCTGTGCCTTTCATGATTCTGTAGATGGTCAATAGGTCACCTCTCTCTCTTCTTTGCTCCAGTGTCGGTAACTCCAGTTTAGCCAATCTCTCCTCGTATGATAGGTTTGCAGGTGCAGGTGCCATTTTTGTAGCTGCTCTTTGGATTCTTTCTATTTTCTTTATATTCTTTTTGGTACTGGGGGACCACAATGTCGCCGCATACTCTAGTCTAGGCCTTATCAATGTAACCAATACTTTTTTTATCATGTCTTCATCCAATATGAAGGAGTGATTGTGCCAACAGCACTGTATGGGGCAGAAACATAGAACATAAGAGAGGAAGAGAGAAGGAGTTTGAATGTGTTTGAGATGAGGTGTCTGAGAAGTATGATGGGGGTTACTAGGCTGGATAGAGTGAGAAATGAGGAGGTGAGGAAGAGAACAGGGGTGGAAAGGGGGTTGGGAGATAGGGTTGATGAAAGAGTATTAGGATGGTTTGGACACATGGAAAGAATGAGTAAAGAAAGACTAGTAAAAGAGGTATGGAAGGCAGATGTGGAGGGTGTGAATATGAAGGGATGTCCTAGGATGAGGTGGATGGATGATGTGAAGGGGGCTTTGGGGAAGAGGGGAATGTCTGTTGAGGTAGGACGGGAGAGGACAGAAGACAGGGGTGAATGGACAATGGTTGTATATGGATGATGTGATCCATGAGGTGGAATGGGGGGTGAGGTAGTATGTGTGAGCAAATTTTGACGCAGCCCGAAGGGATTTCTTCCCGTCCTCTCCTTTATGCATGGGGGGACGGAGAGGGGGGGGGGTCGCCGATTTCATGAAGCGGCCTTGCTGTGGATGTGCTGTGTCTTGCGACACTGCTTCTGACCCAGGGCAGTGGACAAGGTGCAGGGATGACCCGTCATCCAGGAGGTGCTAAGATGAGAGGGAGGGTGGAGGGGTGTGGAGTGTATTCAGGGATGGAATGGGTGGGAATGATTTTATGCCTTTTCCTTTTTGGCTACCTCCCTTGTAAGGGGAAAAAGCCTTGGTATATGTATGTATGTATGTAAGAATGAATGTGAATATACGCAGGAAAGAAAAAAGAAATTATGAAAAAGATATCATAGACAAATGTAAGGACCAACCTAAACTTTTTTACAGATATATAAGTGAAAAACTAAAGGATAAATGTGAAATAGTGAAATTGTGTGAAGGAGATAAAGAATATATATATGACACAGAGATGGCAGAAATTATGATCAGACATTTTAGATCTGTTTTTACAATCGAGAGCTCATAATCTTGGGAAAATGGACAACAAGAAGGATCACCCATGATGAAAGAAATAAAAGTAACACAAAAAGAAATAAGAGACCAGATAAAAAACCTAGATGTCAGGAAATCGCATGGACCAGATGGAATCGCAAATTGGATACTGAAAGAGTGTATAGATGAACTGACAGATAGACTATACAAGATAATTGACTTCTCACTCAAAGAGGGAATGGTCCCGCATGATTGGAAAGATGCAAACATAGTACCAATATATAAACGAGGAAATAAGGAAGATCCTACAAATTTCAGACCAGTATACCTTACAAGCACAGTAGCAAAAATATGTGAAAAGGTCATCAGAAACAAATGGACCAAGCACTTGGAAGAAAATAAAATAATAAACCCCAAACAATTTGGTTTTAGAAGTGGAAGATCATGCACCGCAAACCTAATCTGCTTTTACTCAAGATTAATTAAGATAATACAAGAAAGAGATGACTGGGCAGATTGCATATTTTTGGATTTGCAGAAGGCATTTGACAATATACCACACAAAAAATTAATAAGAAAAATTAAAATAATAGGTGGAATACATGGTAAACTGCTGGAATGGATGAAGGATTTCTTAACAGGAAGAAAAATGAGAGTGGTACTTAGAGTGGTTTCTATGCCTTTTTCTTTTTGGCTACCCCCAGTGTATGGGGGAAAAAGCCTTTGGTATGTGTATGTACTTAGAGACAAAAATTCAAACTGGGAAGATGTGAAAAGTGGTGTCCCACAAGGCTCTGTACTGGCTCCTTTAATGTTTGCCAAATATATAAATGATATGGATGAGGGAGTAAATTGTTATATGAACTTCTTTGCTGATGATGCCAAATTACTCAAGAGAGTAAGAACAGAAGATTGCATATTGCTACAAGAAGACCTAGACAAAATATGAGAATGGAGTCGGAAAAGTGAGATGAATTTCAACATTAAAAAATGTAGCATAATAGAATTTGGAAAAAGTAAAGATAAGGTATTGGGACAGTACAAAATTGGAAACAAAGAAATCAAAAAAGTTGATTCAGAAAGGGACCTGGGAGTAATCATCTCAAGTGACTTGACACCTGATAAACATGTCAATAAATTATTTTTGAGACTTATAACTTATTGAGGTCAATGAAAGTGGCCTTCGACTACAGAGATGAGGAGATGGTTAAAAAAATAGTTGTTACACTGATAAGACCTAAACTAGAACATGCTGCAACACTATGGGCACCTAGCACAAAGAACATAAGAAAGTTAGAAAGAATACAAAGAGCAGCGACAAAGTTGGCGCCTACACTGACAAACCTGACATACAAAGAAAGATTGGAAAAATTACATCTGTCATCACTGGAACAGAGAAGAGAAAGATGCGATTTGTTGACAATTTTCAGAATTATGAAAGGGATGGAAATTCTCAACAGAGACGACTTATTAAAGTGGGACAGAAGAGAAACAAGAGGACACGAAAAGAAACTAAAGACAGCTACAGAAGAGACCTGAAAAAGAATAGCTTCCCACATAGAGTGATTGAAATGTGGAACAAACTGAATGGAGAAACAGTGAATGGCAAAACTATAGATGATATTAAGAATAAACTGGATGTGGAGAGATACGAAAATGGGTCACTACGAGCATAGCTCTTGTCCCGTAAAATACAACTAGGTAAATACATACATAAAATACCAAGGGCCTCTGCCCCCTTATAAGGGAGGTAGACAAAGACAAAGGCATAGATCCACTCCCCACATACTCCACTCCTATCCACCACCCCTCCCTCCATCTTTTCTTGGCTCCTCCTGGATGACAGGTCATCCCTGCATCTCGCCCACTACCCTTGGTCAGAAGCAATGTAGCAAGACACAGCACATCCACAGCAAGACTGATTCATATAACTGGCGACCCCCCTCTCTGTCACCTCATGCAGAAAAAGAGAGGATGGGGGGAAATCTTTTTGAGCTGTGTCAAAATATTATTTACACATACTCCCTCACCCCCTACACACTCCCTTCCATACATTACAGCATCATCCATACACAACCTTTCCACTCAACCCTATTTTCTATCTTCTCCTTTCCTTCCTCCACAGACATTCCACTCTTTCCCAATGCCCCTTTTACCCCATCTATCTCATCCTTGGTCGCCCCCTCATGTTCACTCCTTCCACACTTCTTTTACTAATCTTTCTTCACTCATTCTTTCCGTGTGTCCAAACCATCCCAATACTCTTTCGTCAATCTTATCTCCCAACTCCCTTTCCACCCCCATTCTCTTACTCACCTCCTCATTTCTCACACTATCCTGCCTAACCCCTGCCATACTTCTCAGGCAATTCATCTCAAACACATTTAAACTCTTCCTCTCTTATGTTCCATGTTTCTGCCCCATTCAATGCTGTTGGCACAATCATTCCCAACTGTCTATTTCTCATTACACTTTTTAATCCCTCAAGTCATTTATATGCTTCTCTCAATCTACATTCTCAACCTCCACTCCTCCCTTTCCTGCTACATTCACCCTAAAGTATCTACAGCTATCCACCTCCTCCAGACTCTCTCCCTTAATACCCATTTCCAGTTTGCTGCCATCCTCTCCCCTTGTACATCTCATATTCTTACTTTTACCCATATTTGTCTTCAACTTCCTTCTTTTGCTCACTTTCCCAAACTCTGTCACTAACTTCCTTAATCCCTCCTCTGAACCTGCTACAAGCACAGTGTCATCAGCAAACAACAACTGGCTGATCTCCCATTTTTCTCCATTTTCTTTAACCATTTCCAATCCCTGGCCCATTACCCATGCATTTACCTGTTGCAACTCCTCATTCATGTATAAATTGAACAGCCAGGGCAACATGACACATCCCTTGTGAAGTCCCACCTTTACCTCAAACCACTCACTCTCTATTCTTGATACTAACACAGGCTTTACTACTCTCATAAATACTCTTGACTGCTCTTAACCCCTTCCATATAATGATGCCTATGTAAGCTTCATGAGGCACAAGTATTTACCTAGTTGTATTATACAGGAAGGGAAGCTATGCTCATAATGACCCATCTTTGTATCTCACTAGTTTGTTCTTAAATTCTTAGATGGTGTTTGCACACACTATTGTTTCATCCAATTTGTTCCAAATATCCACCACTCTGTATGGATTTTTTTTTTTTTTAACCCCTTCCATACGGTGCCGCACACGTAGGCGTCATGGACTTAGATCTCGGTGGCAGCAACCAATGCCAGCCGTACGACGTGTCGTAATAATACTCGCATCATAAAATATAGTCACCGCTTATATCGATCGTTCTCTCTTCACCCGTGAATTTTGATAACCATAGAAAATGCGATTACAAAAGAATTAGAAAGAATGTCATTATGGAGGGGCGACTACAATAAATATAATCAAGACGCCGATATGGCAGCCTCGCGAATACACTCGCTCCCCATGACGCCTACGTGTGCGGCACCGTATGGAAGGGGTTAAGATCTATATATCCTTTTTGAGTTTCTTTTCATGTCCCCTTGTTTTTCTTTTATCCCACTATAATAAGTCTTTTCTGTCAAGGACTTCCATGCCTTTCATGATTCTGTAAATGCCCAATAAATCTCCTCTTTCTCTTTGTTCCAGGGTTGGTAGTTCCAGTTTAGACAATTTTTGCTCATATTTCAAATTTGAAAGTGTTTGGGCCATCTTTGTCATTGCTCTTTGGATTCTTTCCATCTTCCTTATATTCTTCCTTGTCCATAGTGTTGTAGCATACTCCAATCTTGGTTTTATCAGTGTGACTAGTATTTTTTTACAATTTCCTCATCCAGGTAATTAAAAGCCACTTTTATATCTCAGTGTGACTAGTATTTTCTAACCATTTCTTCATCGAAGTAATTAAAAACACCTTGTGTGTTTGTCTGGGGACATGTCTTTGGTGATAATTACTCATAGGTCCTTTTTTGGAACTACATACATATACCAAAGGCTTTTTCCCCCTTACACGGGGGGTAGCCAAAAGGAAAAAGGCATAGAAATCACTCCCACCCATTTCATTTCCCATGTATTCCACTCCCCTCCACCCTCCTCCCTCCCTCCTATCTTGGCACCTCCTGGATGACGGGTCATCCCTGCATATTGGCCACTGCCCTGGGTCAGAAGCAGTGTCGCAAGACACAGCACATCCACAGCAAGGCCGCTTCATAAATTCGGTGACCCCCACTCTCCGTCCCCTCATGCAGGAAAGGAGAAGATGGGGAGAAATCCCTTCGGGCTGCGTCAATTTTTTTTCTCATACATACCTCCTCACCCCCCATCCCCCACCCACTCCCCCTCATGCATCAAAGCCTCATCTACACACAACCCTTCTCCATTCACCCGTCTTCTGTCCTCTCCCATCCTTCCTCTACAGACATTCCTCTCTTTTGTAAAGCCCCTTTCACCCCATCCATCCATCTCATCCTAGGACACCCCCTCATATTCACTCCTTCCACACTTCTTTTACTAATCTTTCTTCACTCATTCTTTCCATGTGTCCAAACCATCCTAATACTCTTTCATCAACCCTATCTCCCAGCTCCCTTTCCACCCGTTCTCCTTCTCACCTCCTCATTTCTCACTCTATCTACCCTAGTAACCCCTATCATACTTCTCAGACATTTCATCTCATATTCAAGTTCCTTCTCTCCTCTTCTCTCATGCTCCATGTTTCTGCCCCATACAGTGCTGTTGGCACAATCACTCTTTCATACAACCTCCTCTTAGCATCCATTCACAGATGTCTATTTCTCATTACATTTTTTAATCCACCAAGGCATTTACTCGCTTCTCTCGATCTACACTCCACCTCCACTCCTCCCCCTCCTGCCACATTCGCACCCAAGTACCTAAAACTATTCACTTCCTCCAGCCTCTCACCCTTAATGCTCACTTCCAGCCTGCTGTCACTCTCTCCCCTTGTATATCTCATCACCTTACATTTGCCCACATTTATCTTCAGCTTCCCTATTTCACACACCTTCTCAAACTCTGTCATTAACTTCCTCAATCCCTCCTCTGATCCTGCTACAAGCGCAGTGTCGTCAGCAAACAACAGCTGGCTCACCTCCCACTTTTCTCCATTTTCTTTAATCATCTCCAACCCCTGACCCACTACCCTTGCATTCACCTCTCGCACCACCCCATCCATGTAAAGATTGAACAGCCAGGGTGACATAACACACCCCTGACGAAGTCCCACCTTTACCTCAAACCATTCACTCTCTCCATTTCTAATCCTAACGCAAGCTCTACTACTCTCATAAAAACTCTTGACTGCTCTTAACAGCTTTCCTCCTATCCCATATATCTGCAGTACCTCCCACAGTGCCTTCCTGTCTACCCTGTCGTAAGCCTTTTCCAGATCCATAAAATCTCAAAAAACATCCTTACCTTTTCCTATAGCTTTCTCACATATCTGTCTTACCACAAAAATCTGATCTACACATCCCCTACCTGTCCTAAACCCACACTGTTCCTCAGCAATTATTCCCTCTCTTCCTCTCCTAATCCTCTCAATCAAGACCCTCCCATAAGCCTTCCCAACTACACTCAACAAGCTGATCCCTCTCAAACTACTACACTCACACTTGTCCCCCTTTCCTTTGTAAAGCGGAACTATACAGGCACTCCTCCAGTCCTCTGGCACTCTACCCTCTCTTAAACAAACATTAAACAACCTCACCAGCCAGTCCACCATAACTGTACCTCCTTTCTTCAGACATTCTGCATGGCATCCATCCAACCCAGGTGCCTTACCTGCTCTCATCATCTTGACAGCTGCTTTCACTTCATCTTTCCCTATTTCTCCTCCATTTTCCTCACTCATCACTCTCATTTTCTTAGCGCTTCCCACTGCAACTACCTTTCCCTTCCTATCCTCCTTCACATTTAGCAACTCCCTAAACTACTCTGTCCACCTTCCTCTCACTGCCCTCTCTTCCATTATCATCTCTCCATCTGCACCTTTTACCTTTTCTTCTCTACTTGATTCGCATCCTCTTCCTCTTTTAACTTCCTTCCAAAACATCTCTTTATTACTTTCAAAATTTTCTGTCATACTCTTTCCCCATTTCTCATCATCTCTCCTCTTTGCTTCCTTTATCTTATGCTTAACTTCCTTTCTCTTTACTTTGTACCTCTCATACAATTCCCTTGTCCTAATTTGTAGCCAATCTATGAATGCCTGCTTCTTCTCTTCTACACCCTTCTTTGCTTCCTCATCCCACCACTCACTGCCCTTCCTTCTTTTTCCTCCCGCCCTCCTTGTTCCACACACCATCTTTGCACAGCTTATGACTCCCTCCCTTTTTTGGAACTAACTTTATTTCCTTTGCACTAATTTTATTTTGTCCTGATATGCTTTTTTTTTTTACTTTTTCAAAATTCCATTATACTACATTTCTTAATGTTGAAGTTCACTTTCCTCTTTTGACTCCATTCCCAGATCTTGTCCAGGCCTCTCTGTAGTGATTCACAGTCTTTTTCCATACTTTCTTTAACAGTTTTGTGTCATCTGCAAAGAAGTTCATGTAGCATTCTACACCTTCATCCATGTCATTTACATATATAGCAAACATTATCAGAGCCAATACTGAACCCTGTTAGACTCCACTTATAATTCCTTCCCAGGTCGAGTTTTTATCTTTGAGCACCAGTTTAATTTTTCTCCTATGCAAGAAATCATCCATTCATTTCAGTAATTTTCCAAGCACACATCCTGTTGTTTCAAGTTTTCTTAATAGTTTTTTGTGTGGTACTTTATCAAATGCCTTTTGTAAATCCAGGAAAGCACAGTCTGCCCATCTGTCCCTTTCTTGAATTATATCTATTAACCTTGAATAAAAACAAATCAAGTTTGTGGCACATGATCTTCCTTGTCTAAAACAGAATTGTTTTAGATTTAGTATATTGTTCTTTTCCAGATGTTAGTTCATCTACTTTTGATGACTTTTTCAGAGATAAGCTATTGTAGTTGTTGGGTATTCCTTGTCTCCCCATTTACATATTGGCATGATATTGGCATTTTTCCAATCCTGCAGTACTTTTCCTTCTTTGAGTGAGCAATCTTTTATCTTATATATTTTGTCCATTAGTTCATCTATACATTCTTTTAGTATCGGTCCCTTATTTCCTTCTGTGTCACAATTATTTCTTTCATGGGGGGGGGATCTTTCTCCCATTCCTCCATCCCAATTGTATTTTCTTTTGTGAATACAGATTTCAAATGTTTGTTCATAATTTCAGCCATTTCTATATCTTCTACATATTCAGTATTCCCTTGACATAGTTTCATTATTTCCTGTTTATTTTTTAATTTACCATTTACATATCTGTAGAATATAGGTTGATCTTTACATTTGTCTATCATGTCTTTTTCATAGTTTCTATTTTCTTCCCTGCATATTTTTACAGATTATTTAGTTTTATAAAGGAGGATGCCAACGTTGGTGTCTTGATTATATTTATTTTGCAGTTGTAGCTTGTGATGAGTGAGGAAAATGAAGGAGAAATAAAGAAGGATGAAGTCAAGGCAGTTGTTAACCACTTCCATATGGTGATGCCTACGTAGGCGTCATGAGGAACAAGTGGGTACGCGATGATGCCGACATCGGCGTCTTGATTATATTTATTGTAGTCGTACCTGTGTGACCCTCATTCTCTCTAAACTGGCTTTATCATATTTTCTATGGTTATCAAAATTCACGGGTGAAAGAGAACGAGCGATTGAGCAGTGACTTTATTTTTTATAATGTGATTATTATGACACAACATCGCACATCGGGCAGCTAATGCTGCCAGACGTGCAATGTGCCCCGGAGTGAAGAGGTTAAGATGATGAGAGCAGGTAAGGCACATGGTTTGGATGTATGTCATGCAGAATGTCTGAATGAAGGAGGTAGTGATGGTGGACTGGCTTGTGAGATTATTTAATGTTTGTTGGAGAGAGGGTAGAGTGCTGGAGGACTGGAGGAGTGCCTGTACAGTTCCACTTTACAAGGGAAAAGGGGACATGTGTGAGTGTATTAGTTTCAGAGGGGTTAGCTTGTCAAGTGTAGTTGGGAAGGTTTATGGGAGGATCTTGATTGAGAGGATTAGGAGAGGAACAGAGGGAGTAAGTGGTGAGGAACAGTGTGGGTTTAGGACAGGTAGAGGTTGCATAGATAGATTTTTGTCGTAAGACAGATATGTGAGAAAGCTATGGGAAAAGGTAAGGATTTTTTTTTTTTTTTGGCTTTTATGAATTTGGAAAAGGCTTATGACAGGGCAGACAGGAAGGCACTGTGGGAAGTATTGCAGATATACGGAATAGGAGGAAAGTTTTTAGGAGCTGTCAAGAGTTTTTACGAGAATAGTAAAGCATGTGTCAGGATTAGAAATGGAGAGAGTGAGTGGTTTGAGGTAAAGGATGTTTTATGTCACCCTGGCTGTTCAATTTATACATGGATGGGGTGGTGCGAGAGGTAAATGCAAGGGTGGTGGGTCAGGGATTGGAGATGGTTAAAGAAAATGGAGAAAAGTGGTAGATAAGCCAGCTGTTGTTTGGTGATGACATTGCACTTGTAGCAGAATCAGAGGGATTGAAGAAGTTAGTGACAGAGTTTGGGAAAGTGTGTGAAAGAAGGATGTTGAAGATAAATGTGGGTAAAAGTAAGGTGATGAGATGTACACAGGGAGAGAGTGGCAGCAGGCTGGAAGTGAGTATTAATGGAGAGAGACTGGAGGAAGTGGATAGTTTTAGATACTTGGGTGCAAATGTGGCAGGAAAGGGAGTGGAGGTAGAATATAGATTGAGAGAGGTGAGTAAATGCCTTGGTGGATCAAAAAGTGTAATGAGAAACAGACATTTGGGAATGGATGCTAAGAAGAGATTGTATTAAGGAGTGACTGTGCCAACAGCACTGTATGGGGCAGAAACATGGAACATAAGTGAGGAAGAGAGAAGGAGTTTGAATGTATTTACCTAATTTTATTATACAGGAAGGGGAGCTATGCTCGTGGTGACCCGTTTTTGTATCTCGCAAGATCAAATTTGTTCTTAAATTGTTGTATTGTGTTTGCACTCACTATTTCTTCATCCAATTTGTTCCATATATTTATCACTCCGTGTGAGAAGCTGTTCTTTTTCAAGTCTCATCTGTACTTATCCTTTTAGAGTTTCATTGCATGTCCTCTTGTTTTTCCTCTGTCCTGTTATAATAGGGTGTAGTGACGTGATGCATCCTACGACCCGTCACACACTGATCAAAGAAATCTTCGGAACTAGCATTTCCAAGTTCCTGTAGTTGGCAAGCGTAGTTCGCAAGGATGTTCCTGCCAGCCAGCGGTCAGCCAATCAGGAACTTGGAAGGCTCCTCACGTTCCCACCAGCCTCCCTTAAGAGGTCAGCATTTCGCCGAGATGGGCAGAACAGTACCAACCAGCATACACAACAACATCTCCTCGTCCAATCTTCTAGCCGTCCCATCGAGCCTCGCCGTCATCATCTGCTACCGCCTCTCTGACATTAGGCTCCACGTCCAGCTACAACCATAAGCTCTACTAAGCTGTGACCTTAGTGCGAGCTTCATCTATATTTCTCATGTGACACTTCTAGTGTCGCACCTTGTGGCTAATTACCAAAAGAAAGAGATTAGATATTTTGTGTTGATTTTCATTTGTCCTGCCGTTGTTCCGAACTAAAACTACTACAAGGTCCTTTCTATCAAGGCATTCTTTTCCTTTCATAATTCTGTAGATGGTTATTAGGTCCCCTCGTTCTCTTCTTTGTTCCAGGGTTGGCAATTCCAGTTTGGCTAGTCTTTGTTCATATGTTAGGTTTGCAAATGTTGAGACCAACTTTGTCGTATTCTTTCTATTTTCTTATATTCTTTTTTGTACTGGGTGACCATATCAGCACTGCATATTCCAGTTTTGGCCTTATTAGTGTTTGTAATATTTTCTTGATCATTTCCTTATCCAGGCGACATGACTGGTGATAATTACTCCTAGGTCCCTTTCAGAATTCACTTTCTTTACCTCTTTTCCATCAATTTTATACTGTCCTGTTATTCTCTTCTTGTTTTTTCCAAATTCAATTATACTGCACTTCTTGATGTTGAATTCTACTTCCCATCTCTTGCTCCACTCTTAGACTTTGTTCAGATCCTTCTGCAATGAGTCACAGTCTACTTTGGAGTTTATTCTCTTTAATAATTTTGTGTCATCTGCAAACCAGTTCATGTAACTTTCAATGCCCTCATCCATGTCATTTACATATATAACAAACATTATCAGAGCTAGTACTGACCCCTGTGGGACGCCACTACTCATTTCTTCCCATTTTGAATATTTGTCTCTGAGCACTACTCTCATTTTTCTTCCATGTAGGGAGTCCTCCATCCAATTCAATAGTTTTCCATGTATGCCTCCTATTGTTTTCAGTTTATATAGTAATTTTCTGCATGGTACCTTATCAAATGCCTTTTGTAGGTCCAGGGATGCACAGTCTGCCCAGCCATCCCTTTCTTGTATTATATCTATCAATCTTAAATAGAAAAAAATTCAATTGGTGGTACATGATCTTCCTTGTCTGAAACCAAATTGCCTCAGGTTTAGTATACTATTCTCCTCCAGGTATTTTGTCCATCTATCTTTGATGATTCTCTCACAAATTTTGACTATTGTACTTGTTAGGGACACCAGTCTATAATTTGTTGGGTCTCCCTTATTTCCCCCTTTATATATTGGCATTTTTCCAGTCTCCTGGTAGTTTTCCTTCTTTGAGAGAGCATTCTATTATTTTGTATATTTTTCTTGTTAGTTCATCTATACATTCCTTCAGTATCCAGTTTGCAACTCCGTCTGGTCCATGTGACTTGTTAATGTCAAGCTTTAGTATTTGATTCCTTATTTCAATCTGAGTAATGTTTATTTTCTTTAGTGGAGGAAATCTTATTTCAATTTTCTGATCCAGGATTTTATATATACCCCTTCATGTTTTTGTCTAGGTACATACTTATTCACACCCTCATTATAAATTTCCTTCCAAATTGTCCATTTCTCTTCCACATTTGTTTCATCATTATTAAAACAATTCCAATTTGCTTCTTGAAAGAATTTTCTAAGTTTCTCAAAATCTGTTTTGTTGTACATTAGTCTTACTTTTCTGTGTTTTTTGTTTATTTCTATATTTATTTCTTCATTTAATTCTAGTTCCATTAGAATGTGATCACTTTTTCCAATTGGTGTCTTGTATTCGATTTTATCAACAATTTTGGGTTCTGAAGTGAATATCAAATCCAATCTTGAGGGTTCATTGTTATTTCTATATCTGGTGCTTTCCTTGACCATCAATGTGTAATCAATGGTCATTTCCAGTAATATGTTTCCCTAGTGATCTTCTTCACCTTTCACAGTCATCTCTTCCCAACATATTTCTTTCGAGTTAAAATCACCCAGATTTACCAGATTTCCTTCTTTCTTTAGTATTTCATTTAGTGTATTTCTTGTGTTTTCCAGCATTTTAGAGTGTTCACTTTCATTCCATGCACGAGTTTTGGGTGGGAAATAAATCACTGCATATTTTCTCTTTTTCATATCACTATCCTCAACTCTTATCATAATCAATTCCACATTGTTCTCTCCTTCTGTAATTTCTGTCACATTTAGGCCTTTCTTGGTTAATAACATCACTCCTCCACCCTGCTTTGTTTCTCTATTTCTGTACCAACAATTATATACTCCTTGTCCTACACTATTTGGTGGTAATGATCCTTTCAATTTTGTCTCCACAATCCCCATTATATCTGGTTTTTCTTGTTCTAGATAGTCATTCAATTCATCTATTCCTGATATCAATCCGTCTATATTGGTATATGATATCTTTAATTTTTTCCCTTTTCTTCCTTTTCTTCTTTCTCCTGCATTTCCTTTTCTCTTATGTACCATTTCCTCAGTCTCAAGTCTATCACTCTCCAAAAAAACTCCTTCCTTTCTTTTTCTGTTCTTTTTTCGTTCTTTTCCTTAGCTTCCTCCTTAAGTGTTTTTTCCTTTTCTTTTTCCTCATCACTCAATTCCTTTTTTATCCCTAGATTTTTGTAGTTTTTACTTTTTGCTAGTTTCCCTACGTTTGTTAATATTTCTTCTGCTATTCTCTGTGAATTAAGTTTTACTTTAAGAGGTCTATTCTTCTCTTCAGAATATTTTCCCATTCTATAGATATCTTCTAATGCCTTATCATGTCCTTGTCCCTCTTCCTATATTTCTTTAAGTATATCTGTCACTATATTCTTCTCTTTTTCCCTTTGGAACCTTATTAGACCATGCTTTTCTTTGATACCATAGATTACAATACATTTTTTTATCTATTGTGTCTCTTACCCAATCTCTTTTTTCTTTTATTACTTCTATTACTGTGTCCTTTGTACTTTCGTTCATTTGTTCTTTGATTATTTCTTTAAATATTATTTTTTTGTTTTCTTTGTCTTCATTCATTTGGTTTTTAATTTCCATCATGTTTTTTTTTTATATTTTCACCAACTTTACCTGCTTCTATTAATATTTTTTCATTAACTTCCTTCAACAAAGTTTCATTTTTAATTGTGTCTTCATTTTTCATCTTTTCATTATAATTTTTTACTTTAGCCAGTTCCTTTTTTATTTCTTCCAATTCCCTAACTAATAGTGCATTTTCCTTCCTCAATTCACTCATCTCTTTATATAATTGATTATGTTCTCTTTTCCATTCTACAATATCCCTTTTCATTTCAAATATTTCTTGGCTTATTAATATATTTTTGAGGTCAAAACCTCTTTCTGCTTTGAATCCATGAAATTATTTGTCTTCATATCTGAGGCTATGTTACATAATTTCTTTCTAACTACTCCCAAAGGTGTTTTGTACTTACTCATATCCAGTCTTCTTTTGGTTGTCTCTGCATAAGTTGGTTTATCATCCATTTTCCTTCGTTTTACTTCATCACTTTTCTACATTTCGGTACCACTCGACATTGCCCCCCTCCGATTTGTTTACAACTAGGTAATTTGGCAATTTTCAGTCGAGAAATAGCTGGATTAGTGCTATTTCGCTATTTCGTGGAGCGTTCTTAGACACATCCGATCCGTTCGACTGTGTTTGAGATGAGGTGTCCGAGAAATATGATAGGGGTTACTAGGCTGGATAGAGTGAGAAATGAGGAGGTGAGTAGGAGAACAGGGGTGGAAAGGGAGTTGGGAGATCACGTTGATGAAAGAGTATTGGGATGGTTTGGACACATGGAAAGAATGAGTGAAGAAAGATTAGTAAGAGGTGTGGAAGGCAGATGTGGAAGGAGTGAACGTGAGGGGGCGACCTAGGATGAGATGGATGGATGGGATAAAAGGGGCTTTGGTGAAGAGGGGAATGTCTATTGAGGAAGGATGGGAGAGGAAAGAAGACAGGGTTGAATGGAGAATGGTTGCATATGGATGATAGTGTGATCCATGAGGTGGGTGATGGGGGGGTGAGGGAGTATGTGTGATAAGAATTTGATGCAACCCGAAGGGATTTCTCCCCGTCTTCTTCTTTTCTGCGTGAGGGGACAGAGAGGGGGTTGCCAATTTAATGAAGTGGCCTTGCTGTGGATGTGCTCTGTCTTGTGATCCAGTGGACAAGATGCAGGGATGACCCATCATCCAGGAGGTGCCAAGATAAGAGGGAGGAAAGAGGATGGATGGGAGTGGAGTTTGATAGGGATGGAATGGGTGGGAGTGGTTTTTATGCCTTTGTTTTTTGGCTACCTCCCTTATGAGAGAAAAAAAAAAAAAAAGAAAAAAAAAAAAAGCCTTTGTTATATGAATAGTGTGTAGTTGTAGCTGAGTGCCCCCCATATTATGTAAACTGGCTCTATTATATTTTCTGTAGTTATCAATATTCAAAGTGAAAGAGAATGAGTAATACAACTGTAACTTTATATTTTATAATGCGAGTATCATGATGATCTTTGAATCATGGTACATCAGTCAGTTGATGCTGCCCACGAGAATTTGACTTGTATTGAAGAGCTTTCCTCCTATCCCATATATCTACAATACCTCCCACAGTGCCTTCCAGTCCACCCTATCCTAAGTCTTTTCCAAATCCATAAAGGCCCAAAAAACATCCTAACCTTTTCCTGAAGCTTTCTCACATATCTGTCTTACCACAAAAATCAGATCCACACATCCCCTACCTGTCCTAAACCCACACTCTTCCTCACAAACTACTCACTCTGTTCCTCTCCTAATCCTCTCAATCAAACCCTCCCACAAACCTTCCCAATTACACTCAACAAAATGATCCCTATAAAACTATTACACTCACACTTGTTCCCTTCTTCCCTTGTAAAGTTGAACTATACAGGCACTCCTTCAGTCCTCCAGCAATTTACCTTCTTTTAGACAAAACTTTAAATAACCTCACCAGCCAGTTCACTATCACTGTACCTCCCTCTTTTAGACACTCCACATGACACCCATCTAACCCAGGTGTCTTACCTGCTCTCATCATTTTAATAACTGCTTTCACCTCATCTTTTCTTATTTCTCCTCCATTTCCTTTATTCATCACTGTCATTTTTTTTAGTGTTTCCTACTGCAACCATCTCTCCCTCCTTATCTTTCTTCACATTTAGCAACTCCCTAAAATACTCTGCCCATCTTCCTCTTACTGCCATCTCTTTCATTATCATCTCTCCAACTGCACCTTATACCTTTTCTTCTCTACTTGATTTGCCTTCCCTTCCTCTTTTAATTTCCTTCCAAAACATTTTTTCATTACTTTCAAAATCTTCCATCATACTCTTACCCCATTTCACATCTGCTCTCCTTTTTACCTCCTTCATCTTATGCTTTACTTCTCTTTTCT
The DNA here is from genome assembly GCF_046742065.1 of Oratosquilla oratoria. Taxonomy (NCBI): domain Eukaryota; kingdom Metazoa; phylum Arthropoda; class Malacostraca; order Stomatopoda; family Squillidae; genus Oratosquilla; species Oratosquilla oratoria. The sequence continues at coordinate 37,574,866 of NC_134781.1, read as the reverse complement.
TTGTACCTCTCATATGATTCTCTCGTCCTATTTTGTAACCAATCTGTATGCTCGTTTCTTGTATTATATAACTTTTTTGCTTCCTCATCCCACCACTCACTAGCTTTCCTTCTATTGCCTCCCAACCTCCTTGTTCAACACACATCCAAGGTCCTGGAGCCGCAGCGTCTATGTCGTGGGACCACCCCCCAACCCCAAGAGTTGGTGGCCAAACGGCGGCAACCAGCCCTGGCCACCGGCTCTACGCAGGTGGCAGCGATCCCCAAGAGGAGCTATGTCTGCCTTGGGGAGTACTACAATCTTTTTTCTCAACATGTAATATTACGTTTTTTCTGCACCGAGGGGTGATTTTCCGGCGATCACCCCTCTTCTTCTACTTTTAGCCAGAGATGTAGAGAGCAATCCTGGGCCCACCACAAAATACACATGCCCAACATGCTCTAAACCCATTACTTCGAGCAGACAGACAAAGGGCTCAGTTCAGTGCAATATGTGCAAAAACTGGGCCCACCTCACTTGTACAACACTTGCTGACACAAACCAATACACAAACACTTGGACATGTTCTACCTGCCCTCCAGTAACCCCACTCCCACCTCCCCAACCACAGCCAGCACCCTTACCCACTCCCAATTTCCCTTTGCCCTTATCCCCAATCAATACTCCCCTTCCTTTGTCCCCAATCTCTCCTTTCCCCCCCCTCTAACCCAGATTCTATACCTTCCCCATTAACACCCCAACCTCAACCCCAAACGGCAACATACAACACATACAGAACACACATCAACATTGATAGTATTAACACAAAAAAACATGAACTCGAACACTTTCTTAAACAACACAATATACACATTGCAATTATACAAGAAACAAAACTAAGACACTCACACAAAACACCATTATTTCATAATTACACCACCATCAGACAAGACCGGACCCACGGCAATGGTGGTGGACTCATCACCCTGATCCACCACTCCATCTGTTTTGTGGACACAAGTGCCACAACCAAAATTCTCCTCCCTACCACAGATAACACTACAGAAATCCAATCCATTCGAATCCGCACAGGCAACAAATCAACACTGACAATAGTTAACATGTACATTCCTCCCCAATCATCCCCCACAGTTCCAAACACCTTCAGGCCTCAATTTAGCCAATTAGCCTCAATCACCAACCTGATCATGGGTGGTGACTTCAACGCCAAGTCGTCTGCCTGGTATGTCGACAACCCTGACACAGAGGGCTTGATATACAGACTTAGTTGGACTCATTGACTATCATGAACAACACACATAATCATACACATATCCCACACCAAGCCCTATACACTCCCTCCTCTCCTGATATCACCTTCTGCTCCCCCTGCCTAACCCCAACATCATGGAGAGTGGTTGGAACCCTTGGTTCTGACCACCTTCCAATCATCATCATCACCAAAACAAGATGCACCCCAGTTGGCCACAGACACACATACACCAATTACAAGAGAGCTAACTGGGAAGCTTTTACTGAAGAGACAGAACAACATTTTGAAACACTTAACAGTACACCAATCACAAACATAAACAATGCTGTGCACACTTTTAATACAATCATACAAAACGCAGACAAGAGATACATCCCTAGAGGCAACAGAAAATCACACAACCCCAACTTCACACCAGAAATCCAAGGCCTCATCAGACAACGAGACACACTTAAACACAATACCCCCACACCTATCCCTCAAAACATAGCAGACCAAATACAAACACTAAACACTGTGATTGCCAATAAAATACACCAACAAAAAACACAAAATTGGCAAAACTTTATCAATACACTTGATCACAAAACAAACACCAGCAAATTGTACAAAACAATCAACAGCATTACACTATCCAACAGTAACACAACACGCTCTCATGCAGCAATAATCACAACAACAGACAATCTACCCTCAAACAGACAACAAGCAAACACACTCATAAATCATTTCGCACAGACAAGCCATCTCGCTTCTCACCCTGACGACCGACGCACTATTCGACGTAAGAAAGACTTTCCCACAGACTCGGACTATACACCCTTCATAGACAGTCAGACAAAACACATAATACATAATCTCAAGCACTCATCCGCCTGTGGCCCTGATAACATAAGTAACATCCACCTAAAACACATTGGACCACAAGGTATACACGCACTCACAAACATTGCAAACTACAGCTACAGTAGAAGCCTGATTTAACGAACTAATTCAGCCAAGGTCCAGTCCGCTAAATTGAATTTTCCGTTAAACTGAGCGAGTGAGCGTTCGTGTAACAGTGTTGCCAGAGCGGATTATAAAAATGATACGTACCTAAAAATTCCCTAGTGTACACACACACACACATACAGTATATATATTATTGTAAGTGAATTATAGGCAGCACAATCGTGAATTGCAAATGAACAGCAACGTGCAGTAATTTGTTGCAACGTGTGTGTGTGTGTGTGTGTGTATTTACCTAGTTGTATTTTACGGGAAGGGGTGCTATGCTCGTGGTGTCCCGTTTTCATATCTCATTTTATCTAAACTATTTTTAAATTCATGTATTGTTTTTGCACACACCACTTTCTCATCTAACTTGTTCCAACTGTCTATTACTCTGTGAGGAAAGCTGTTCTTTTTCAGGTCTCTTCTATAGCTATCCTTTTTGATTTTCTTTCCATGTCCTCTTGTATTTCTGTCATCCCATTTTATCAGATTCTCTCTATCAGTAATTTCTATGGCTTTCATGATTCTGTAGTTATCAAATCTCCTCTCTCTCTTCTTTGCTCTAGTGTCTGTAGTTCAAGTTTTGCTAGTCTCTCTTCATATGATAGTTTTGTTAGTGTAGGTGCCAATTTTGTAATTGCTCTTTGTATTCTTTCAAGTTTTTTTATACATTTTTTTGTACTTGGTGACCATATCGTTGCCGCATATTCCAATCTTGGTCTTATCAGGGTGATTAGAATTTTCTTCACCATTTCTTCATCCAGATATGTAAATGCAACTTTGATTGTTCTTATTAAATTATAGGTTTCTCCAAAAATATTATTTATATGTTTATCAGGTGACATATTATTCATAACAATGACTCCCAGGTCCTTTTCATTTTCTACTTTTTTATTCTTTCTTCTCCCAATTTATATGATCCTGTTATTCTGTTTTTACTTTTTCCAAATTCCATTATACTACACTTCTTTGTATTGAACTTCATTTCCCACTTCCTACTCCATTCCTGTACTTTGTTTAGATCTCTCTGTAGTAATTCACAATCTTCTTCCGTGTTCACTTTTTTCAATAGTATTGCATCATCTGCAAAGAAGCTCATATAGCTTTCAATTCCTTCCTCCATATCATTAATATATATAGCAAACATTATTGGGGCCAGAACTGTTCCTTGTGGAACACCGCTTATTACTTCATCCCATTTTGAGTGTTGGTCTCTTATCACTCTCATTTTTCTTTCTTGCAAAAAGTCTTCCATCCAATTTAGTAGTTTGCCCTGTATTCCTCCTTCAGTTTCTAATTTCTTAAGCAACTTTTTATGTGGTACTTTGTCAAAAGCTTTTTTTAGGTCTAGAAATGCGCAATCAGCCCATCCATCTCTTTCTTGTATTATATCTATTAGCCTTGAATAGAAACATATTAAATTGGTGACGCATGATCGTCCTTGTCTGAATCCAAATTGTCTTGGATTTAGCACGTTTTTTTCTAAATATTTTACCCATCTATTTTTTACAATTCTTTCACAAATGTTTGCTATTGTACTTGTTAGAGAGACTGGCCTATAGTTGTTAGGGTCTTCTTTATTTCCCCCTTTATATATAGGTACTATATTTGCTTTTTTCCAATCTTCTGGAACTTTACAATGAACTTTTCAATGAACTGATTATTATGCTATGTATTACATCTGCCAGTTCATTCCTGCATTCTTTCAAAATCCAGTTTGCCATTTCATCTGGTCATGCAATTTTCTGACATCAAGATTACTCAAGTGTTTCAATATTTCATTCTTTGTTACTTCTATTTCTTTCATAGGGGGGACTTTCTCTTTCCACTCAATCTCTTCAGGTTGTATGTTCTCCCTTGTAAACACTGATTTAAAATGTTTGTTCATAATTTCCGCCATTTCAATTTCCTCTGTGCATTCAATTCCTCCTTGTCTTAATTTCTCCAAATCTTGTTTGTTTTTCAGTTTGTTGTTTACAAATCTGTAGAATAGTTTTGGTTGGTATGACATCTTTTTCATATTTTCTCTTTTCCTCTCTGCATGCTTGTACATATTCATTTCTATAACAAGTATATATTTTCCATTTTTCTGGTCTTTTGTTTTTCTTCCATTTGGCCCAAGCTTTGTCTCTCTTGTCTTTTATCTCCCTACAACTTTTATTGTACCAGCATTTTATATATTCTTTTTCCTGTTTTTGTCTTGGGACATACTTTTCTACTCCCTTTTTATAGATTTTTGTCAAAATATTCCATTTCTCTTCTACTGTTGTATCTTCTTTGTGTATTCTTTCCCAGTTTTCGTTTTGGAAGAATTCTCTTATTTGATCAAAATTTGATTTTTCATACATCAATCTTCCTTTTCTATATTGTTCATTTCTTTTCATGTATTTTTTCTCATTTAGTTCTAGTTCTATCAATATGTGGTCACTTTTGCTTATTGGTGTCTGGTATTCTATCTTTTCCACTATTTCAGGTTCTGATGTGAATATTAGGTCTAGTCTCGATGGTTCTTCTTCATTTCTATACCTGGTGTTCTCTTGGATCCATTGTGTCATTGTGTGGTCAATAATCATCTCAAGTAGAACACTACCCCATGAGTCTTCTCCACCCTTTACAGTCATCTCTTCCCAGCATATTTCTTTGCAATTATAGTCGCCCATCATAACTATTCTTCCTCCATCTTCCATTATCTTGTTTAGTGTTATTCTTGTGTCTTCTAACATGCTTTTATGTTCATTCTCTTCCCACGAGGCTGTTTTTGGGGGCACGTAGTTTATTACAAATTTTCTGCTCTTCTTATCTCTATCTTCTACTTCTATCATAATCATCTCTACTGTATTGTTCCCATATGTGACATTCTTCACGCTTATATCCTTCTTAGTCAGGAACATAACTTCACCCCCTTGTTTTTTCTCTCTGTTTCTAATCCAATAATTATATGTATTGTGTCCTATGCTGTTGGGTGGTAGTGGACCTTTTAATTTTGTTTCAACAATTCCCATTATGTCCGGATCTTTTTCTTTCAGATATTTGTTCAGTTCATTCAGTCCTGTTATTAATCCATCTATATTTGTGTAGGATACTCTTAACTTTCCATTATATTCTCTGTTTCTTTTGTGTTTCTCTCTGTTATGTTCCATTTCTTCAATTTCATATTCACTACTCTCCAGTAGAATTCTTGTTTTTCTGTCTCCGTTCTGGTCTCGGGTTTTTTCTTAGCTTCATGTCTTTTCCTTATTTCCTCCTCTCTTTCCTCTTTATTCATTTCCCTTTTTATCCATACCTTTTTATATTGTTCACTTGTTGCTAGTTTCCCTGTTTTGGATAAGATATTCTCAGCCGTAGTTGTGACCTGAATTTAATCTTAATTGGTCTGGTCTTGTCTGTACTATATTTCCCGAGCCTGAATTTCTCCTTGATTTGTTTCATTATTTCTGGCTCATCTTCCTGAACTAATTCTAGTAAATTTCTTACTTTTTCATTTTCCTCTTTGATTCTTGTGGTTCTATCTGGGTTATGTTTCTCTTCCATTCCTAATATAATTATACATTTCTTTCTATCTGCTAAGTTTCTTACTATATTCTCCTTCTGTCTCATCACTTTAATAACTGAGTCTTCAGTTTGTTCATTCATTTGCTGTTTGATTATGTCAGTAAATGCAATTTTGCTATTTTCTTGGATTTTTTTCCAACCCTCCTTGTTCTCCTTATTATTCTCCTTTAAGACTTTATTCTCTTCTTTTACTTCTTTTAACTGTTTTTTTAATTCTTCAATTTCCTTAGTTAAGTTTTTGTTCGCCTTCTCTAGTTCTTCCAATTTTTCAACCATCTGCACAATGTTGTTAACGTGACCGAACCTAAATTCCCAGTGCTCGATCATCTTATCTAGCTTCTCTTCTAGTCTTGTTAATCGGGGGTGGTTTGTGTCCCCCCCCATCCTCTTTAAATCCCTGGAAAATATTCTCATCATCTTCTACTGTATTGCTCTTATCTATACTTCTAATCTTTACATTTTTGTTAGACATTTCGTCATCGCTAAATTGGTCCGGACCTCGTTTGTTTAGATGGCGTCTGCCTGCCTGGGCCAAGTCCTCACCTTCCTCATTTCCTTCCATTTCCCTCAGTAATCCCTCTCCTTCTCCTTTTTCCTTACTTTCCCCTACACCACAAGCAATTTCCCCCCCACCCTGTAAATACAATAGGTACTTCCTTTGCTTTGGGATCCACAAAATTTCACTTTTTCTTCAGAACGTCCTCTAAGCCGTCCGTTCGTTGAAGTGTGTGTGTGTATATACCTAGTTGTATTTTACGGGAAGGGGAGCTATGCTCGTGGGGTCCCGTCTTCATATCTCATTTTATCTAAACTATTTTTAAATTCATGTATTGTTTTTGCACACACCACTTTCTCATCTAACTTGTTCCAACTGTTTATTACTCTGTGAGGAAAGCTGTTCTTTTTCAAGTCTCTTCTATAGCTGTCTTTTTTTTATTTTCTTTCCGTGTCCTCTTGTATTTCTGTCATCCCATTTGATCAGATTCTCTCTATCAATTTCTATGCCTTTCATGATTCTGTAAATAGCTACCAAATCTCCTCTCTCTCTTCTTTGCTCTAGTGTCTGTAGTTCAAGTTTTTCTAGTCTCTCTTCATATGATAGTTTTGAGAGCGTTGGTGCCAGTTTTGTAATTGCTCTTTGTATTCTTTCAAGTTTTTTTATACATTTTTTTGTACTTGGTGACCATATCGTTGCTGCATATTCCAATCTTGGTCTTATCAGGGTGATTAGGATTTTCTTCACCATTTCTTCATCCAGGTATGTAAATGCAACTTTGATTGTTCTTATTAAATTATAAGTTTCTCCAAAAATCTTATTTATATGTTTCTCAGGTGACATATTATTCATAACAATGACTCCCAGGTCCTTCTCATTTTCTACTTTTTTTATTCCTTCTTCTCCCAATTTATATGCTCCTGTTATTCTGTTTTTACTTTTTCCAAATTCCATTATACTACACTTTTTTGTATTGAACTCCATCTCCCACTTCCTACTCCATTCCTGTACTATATTTAGATCTCTCTGTAGTGATTCACAATCTTCTTTAGTTTCCACTCTTTTCAGTAGTTCTGCATCATCTGCAAAGAAGCTCATATAGCTTTCTATTCCTTCATCTATATCATTAATATATATAGCAAACATTATTGGGGCCAGTACTGTTCCCTGCGGAACACCGCTTATTACTTCATCCCATTTTGAGTGTTGGTTTCTTATCACTACTCTCATTTTTCTTTCTTGCAAAAAGTCTTCCATCCAATTTAGTAGTTTTCCCTGTATTCCTCCTTCAGTTTCTAATTTCTTAAGCAACTTCTTATGTGGTACTTTGTCAAAAGCTTTCTTTTGGTCTAGAAATGTACAGTCCGCCCATCCATCTCTTTCTTGTATTATATCTATTAGCCTTGAATAGAAACATATTAAATTGGTGACGCATGATCGTCCTTGTCTGAATCCAAATTGCCTTGGATTTAACACACTGTTTTTTTCTAAATATTTTACCCATCTACTTTTGATAATTCTTTCACAAATTTTTGCTATTGAACTTGTTAGAGAGACTGGTCTATAGTTTGTAGGTTCTTCTTTATTTCCTCCTTTATATATAGGTACTATATTTGCTTTTTTCCAATCTTCTGGAACTTTTCCTTCTTTCAAGGAACTGTTTAGTATACTATGTATTTTGTCTGCCAGTTCATTCCTGCATTCTTTCAGAATCCAGTTTGCTATATCATCTGGTCCATGCGATTTTCTGACATCAAGATTACTCAAGTGTGTCAATATTTCATTCTTTGTTACTTCTATTTCTTCCATAGGGGGGACTTTCTCTTTCCATTCAATCTCTTCAGGTTGTATGTTCTCCCTTGTAAACACTGATTTAAAATGTTTGTTCATAATTTCCGCCATTTCCATTTCCTCAGTGTATTCAACTCCCTCTTGTCTTAATTTCTCCAAGTCTTGTTTGTTTTTCAGTTTATTGTTTACAAATCTGTAGAATAGTTTTGGTTGATCTTTACACTTTTCTATGACATCTTTTTCATATTTTCTCTTTTCCTCTCTGCATGTTTGTACATATTCATTTCTATAACAAGTATATATTTTCCATTTTTCAGGTCTTCTGTCTTTTTTCCATCTGGTCCAGGCTTTGTCTCTTTTGTCTTTTAGCTCCCTACAACTTTTGTTGTACCAGCATTTTACATATTCTTTTTCTTGTTTTTGTCTTGGGACATACTTTTCCACTCCTTTTTTGTAAATTTTTGTCAAAATATTCCATTTCTCTTCCACTGTTGTTTCTTCTTTGTATATTTCTTCCCAGTTTTCTTGTTGAAAGAATTCTCTTATTTTATCAAAGTTTGTTTTTTCATACATCATTCTTTCTTTTCTATATTGCTCATTTCTTTTCCTATATTTTTCTTCATTAAGTTCCAGTTCAATCAATATGTGGTCACTTTTACTTATTGGTGTTTTATATTCAATCTTGTCCACTATTCTAGGTTCAGATGTAATTATCAAGTCTAGTCTCGATGGTTCTTCTTCATTTCTATACCTGGTGTTCTCCTGTATCCATTGTGTCATTGTATGGTCAGTAATCATCTCAAGTAGAGCGTTTCCCCATGAGCCGTCTCCACCCTTTACTGTCATTTCTTCCCAGCAGATTTCTTTGCAATTAAAGTCGCCCATCATAACTATTCTTCCTCCATCTTCCATTATTTTATTTAATGTTATCTTTGTGTCCTCTAACATACTTTTATGTTCACTCTCCTCCCATGAGGCTGTTTTCGGAGGCACATAATTTATCACAAATTTTCTGCTCTTTTTATCTCTGTCTTCCACTTCTATCATAATCATCTCTACTGTATTCTTTCCATATATGACACCCTTCACGTTTATATCCTTCTTAGTCAGGAACATAACTCCACCCCCTTGCTTTTTCTCTCTGTTTTTAATCCAATAATTATATGCATCATGTCCTACACTGTTGGGTGGTAGTGGGCCTTTTAATTTTGTTTCTACAATTCCCATTATGTCCGGTTCTTTTTCTTTCAAATAATCATTCAGCTCATTCAATCCTGTTATTAATCCATCTATATTTGTATAAGACACTCTTAGTTTTCTGTCACTTCCATTGTGTTCTCTGTTTCCCTTTTGTTTTTCTCTTGTATGTCGAACTGCCTTAGTTTCATATTCACTACTCTCCAATAGAATCTCTCTTTCTCTGACTCCGTTCTGTTCTCGTTTTTTGTCTTAGCTTCAAGTCTTTTCTGCTTTTCTTCCTCTCTTTCCTCTTTATTCATTTCCCTTTTTATCCATACCTTTTTATATTGTTCACTTGTTGCTAGTTTCCCCGTTTTGGATAAGATATTCTCTGATGTAGTTTGTGACCTGAATTTAATCTTAATTGGTCTGGTCTTATCTTTACTATACTTTCCGAGCCTGAATTTTTCCTCAATTTCCTTCATAATTTCTGGTTCATCTTCCTGAACTAATTTTAGTAAACTGCTTACTTTTTCATTTTCCTCATTGGTTCTTGAGGTTCTATCTGGGTTATGTTTCTCTTCCATTCCTAATATAATTATACATTTCTTTTTGTCAGCTAAGTCTCTTACTATATTCTCCGGTCCTGGAGCTGCAACGTCTACGTCGTGGGACCACCCCCCAACCCCAAGAGTTGGGGGCCAATCAGCAGCAACTACCCCTGGCCATCAGCTCTACGCAGATGGCACCGATCCCCAAGGAGGATCTACGACTTCCTGGGGTAGTACCACTATCCTTTTTTTGCAACACACAATGTTACGTTTTTTCTGCACTGAGGGGTCATTTTCCGGCGATCACCCCTCTTCTTCTACTTTTAGCCGGAGATGTAGAGAGCAATCCTGGGCCCACCACAAAATACACATGCCCAACATGCTCTAAACCCATTACTTCGAGCAGACAGACAAAGGGCTCAGTTCAGTGCAATATGTGCAAAAACTGGGCCCACCTCACTTGTACAACACTTGCTGACACAAACCAATACACAAACACTTGGACATGTTCTACCTGCCCTCCAGTAACCCCAATCCCACCTCCCCAACCACAGCCAACACCCTTACCCACTCCCAATTTCCCTTTGCCCTTACCCCCGATTAGTACTCCCCTTCCTTTGTCCCCGATCTCTCCTTTCCCCCCCTCTGACCCAGATCCTACACCTTCCCCACTACCACCCCAACCTCAACCCCAAACGGCAACATACAACACATACAAAACACACAACATCAACATATTACAACACAACATTGACGGTATTAACACTAAAAAACATGAACTTGAACACTTTCTTAAACAACACAACATACACATTGCAATTCTACAAGAAACAAAATTAAGACACTCACACAAAACACCATCATTTCATAATTACACCACCATCAGACAAGACCGGACTGACGGCAATGGCGGTGGACTCATCACCCTGATCCACCATTCCATCTGTTTTGTGGACACAAGTGCCACAACCAAAATTCTCCTCCCTACCACAGATAACACAACAGAAACCCAATCCATTCGAATCCGCACAGGCAACAATTCAACACTAACAATAGTTAACATGTACATTCCCCCCCAATCATCCCCCACAGTTCCAAACACCTTCAGACCTCAACTCAGCCAACTAACCTCAATCCCCAACCTGATCATGGGTGGTGACTTCAACGCCAAGTCGACTGCCAGGTTTGTCGACAACCCTGACACAGACAGAGGGCTTGATATACAGACTCAATTCGACTCATTGACTATCATGAACAACACGCATAATCATACACATATCCCATACCAAGCCCTCTACACTCCCTCCTCTCCTGATATCACCTTTTGCTCCCCCTGCCTAACCCCAACAACATCATGGAGAGTGGTCGGAGCCCTTGGTTCTGACCACCTTCCAATCATCATCACCACCAAAACAAGATGCACCCCAGTTGGCCACAGACACACTTACACCAATTACAAGAGAGCTAACTGGGAAGCCTTTAATGAAGAGACAGAACAACATTTTGAAACACTTAACAGTACACCAATCACAAACATAAACAATGCTGTGCACGCTTTTAATACAATCATACAAAACGCAGACAAGAGATACATCCCTAGAGGCAACAGAAAATCACACAACCCCAACTTCACACCAGAAATCCAAGGCCTCATCAGACAACGTGACACACTTAAACACGATACCCCCACACCTATCCCTCAAAACATAGCAGACCAAATACAAACACTAAACACTGTGATTGCCAATAAAATACATGAACAAAAAACACAAAATTGGCAAAACTTTATCAATACACTTGATCACAAAACAAACACCAGCAAATTGTACAAAACACTCAACAGCATCACACTATCCAACACTAACACTACACGCTCTCACGCAGCAATAATCACAACAACAGATAATCTACCCTCAAACAGACAACAAGCAAACGCACTCATACGTCATTTTGCACAGACGAGCCATCTTACATCTCACCCTGACGACCGACGCACCATTCGACGTAAGAAAGACTTTCCCACAGACTCAGACTATACACCCTTCATAGACAGTCAGACAAAACTCATAATGCATAGTCTCAAGCACTCATCTGCCTGTGGCCCTGATAACATAAGCAACATCCACCTAAAACACATTGGACCACAAGGTATACACGCACTCACAAACATTGCAAACTACAGCTACTCACACAACACTATACCCGACATCTGGAAGCATGGTAAAATAATCACCATTCCAAAACCGAACAAAGACCCAACAATCCCAACATCGCACCGCCCAATCACACTTCTCTGCACCCCCTCTAAAGTCATTGAACGCCTAATACTTAAACTTGTCACACCATATATTCCCCTTGCTGACTCACAACACGGTTTTAGGCCACTACACTCCACAAACACTCTTCTGACAAACCTCACACAAAGAATTTTAGATGGCATCAATTCAGATAGGCCCCACCACAGAACACTTCTTATAACATTGGACATTAGTAAAGCTTTTGATGCTATCCCCCGCCACAACCTAACAAATAAAATATATAACACAGACATGCACAATAACACCAAAAGATGGCTGGCCAATTATCTGGCAGGCAGGAATGCTCATGTGTCATATAATGGCCAATCATCGCACATCAGAAACATTAAGAACGGAGTACCACAGGGCTCAGTTCTATCCCCCACATTATTTAATCTATACATGCATGACTTACCCACGCCAGACACCTCAGAAATACAAATCTCTTCCTACGCAGACGACATAACAATCACATGCACACATCGTAACACAGACAAAGCTGCAGAAATAATCCAGCCTTACCTTGACACACTCAACACATGGTTCATCACAAACAGACTCAAAATAGCTCCAACCAAATCTACAGCAACACTTCTCACCAACTGGACAAAAGAACACAAATACATACCTCATCTCTACATCAACAACACTCTAATACCACACACAAACACACCGAAAATTCTTGGTGTAACATACGATACATCCATGTCTTTCAAACAACACCTCAAACATAAAAAACAAATGCACACCTAGACTTAACGCACTTAAGTCAATCACTGGAACAACATTTGGACAAAACAAAGAAACTAATATAACAATATACAAACAATGCATACGCTCAGTGATGAATTATGCGAGTCCTGCATGGGCTCCTAATCTCAGTGAGACACACCACAACACCCTTCAAATCATACAAAACAAAGCCCTAAAAACAATTACAGGCTGCACAAATACATCAACTACAGACCATTTACACCATGAAACAAAAGTCCTCAAAGTCAAGGACCACCTTGACATGAGAGGCACACAAACACTTGCTGCAGCCACCACAAACACATCACACCCGCTACACTACATAGCAGAACACCCACACACACCAAGAAACATTAAAACTACACCCAAAGACCTTTATTACACACAGATACTCACAACTCTTCCTCCACAACCACCAAATACCAGCCTCCGGAAACATATTCATAATCATATCACTCACCGCTCCATTAACACACTGAAAGACAACACACTGCTGCATGCCAGACCCCCTGATATCCACCCTTCTGAATCCTCTCTCCCACGTAAGGACAGAGTCCACTTGGCCAGACTGCGATGCGGTCACCACCCAGCACTTCTAAGCTACCAGAAGAGGCTGGACGACCGTGTTGTGAACAGCTGCCCAGGATGTAACACTTCACCCCATACCATACAACACATAATGGAAGACTGCATTATACACAATCATGCACGCAAACAACACAACATACACTCTATAAAGGATTTGTGGGAAAACCCAGTTTCGGCTGTGGCCTTCCTTGGGGAGACGGGACTGCTCGGACAGACAGTCTAGGGAACGACAACAACAACAACAACTATATTCTCCTTCTGTCTCATCACTTTAATAACTGAGTCTTCAGTTTGTTCTCTCATTTGCTGTTTAATTATATCAGTAAATGCAACTTTACTGTTTTCTTTTATCGACTTCCATCCCTCTCTGTTTTCTTTACTATTCCTCTTCAATTCCTCATTCTCCACCTTTACTTCTTTTAACTGTCTTTTCAGGTTTTCTATTTCATCAGTTAAGTTTTTGTTCGCCTTCTCTAGTTCTTCCAATTTTTCAACCCTCCGTATAATATTGTTAACATGACCGAACCTACGCTCCAAGTCCTCGATCATCTTATCGACCTTCTCTTCTAGTCTTGTCAGTCGGGGGGGGTTTGTGTCCCCCCCACCCTCTTTAAATCCCTGGAAAATATTCTCATCACTTTCTACTGTATTGCTCTTATCTATACTTCTAATCTTTACATTTTTATTAGACATTTCATCGTCGTCGGGGGGTCGTTTGTTTACCTTTCGCCTGTCTGTCTGGGCCAAGTCTACTCCTTCCTCATTTCCTTCCATTTCCCTCAGTAATCCCTCCCCTTCTCCTCTTTCCCTACTTTCCTACTACCCCACGAGCAATTTCCCCCCCCACCCTGTAAATACAATAGGCACTTCTCTTTGCGTTGGGATCCACAATACTTCAATTTTCTTCAGAACGTCTTCTAAGCCGTCCGTTCGTTGAAGTGTGTGTGTGTGTGTGTGTGTGTGTGTGTGTGTGTGGTGTAACAATGATATGAGCTGTCTGTGAATTTCGCGGAATATTAGTCATAGCTTTGTGTTTGGTTCGATGTACATAATTCTAGCGATTAATAGGACTGGGCAGTTGGTTTTCGGATAGTGAACGTTATTGTTTTGTTGTTGCAGAAAACGTAGTTCATTGTTATAGAAGTGTTTTTCGTGGTGATTACTCTCGCGTACTGATTTTGAATTTTCCCATCAACTTACTATTTCATTATTTTGTTTTCCTATTATACCGTCTATTTCTACTTGAATATATTTCTGCTACAATTATACTTTATACATATACTGAATTATATATTATTGTATATATATTATAGTACGTATATATATATATATATATATATATATATATATATATATATATATATTCATATACCTCCAAAGTACTAAATTACAAACTTTTCCTTGACTCCACCACCACAATCTGGTAACATCTGGTAACATTGGACTCTGAGACACGCATGTGGCCAGTTGACGGAAAATGCTCAACTTAGCTTACCGTTCCCGCTAAATTGAGCTATTTCCGTAGACGCGCGTCTGGCCAGCTAGCGGAAAATGGTCAACTTAGCGGACCATTTACGCTAAGTTGAGCATTTTCATTATTGCTATTTGCAGTTCGCTAATTTGAGCTTCCGCTAAATTGAGATTCATTAAATCGGGCTTCTACTGTATTCACACAACACTATACCCGACATCTGGAAGCATGGTAAAATAATCACCATTCCAAAAACGAACAAAGACCCAACAATCCCAACATCGCACCGCCCAATCACACTTCTCTGCACCCCCTCTAAAGTCATTGAATGCCTAATACTTAAACTTGTCACACCACATATTCCCCTTGCTGACTCACAACACGGTTTTAGGCCACTACACTCCACAAACACTCTTCTGATAAACCTCACACAAAGAATTTTAGATGGCATCAATTCAGATAGGCCCCGCCACAAAACACTTCTTATAACATTAGATATTAGTAAACCTTTTGATGCTATCCCCTGTCACAACCAAACAAATAAAATATATAACACAGACATGCACAATAACCAAAAGATGGCTGGCCAATTATCTGGCAGGTAGGAATGCTTACGTGTCATATAATGGCCAATCATCGCACATCAGAAACATTAAGAATGGAGTACCACAGGGCTCTGTTCTATCCCCCACACTCTTTAATCTATACATGCATGACTTACCCACACCAGACACCTCAGAAATACAAATCTCTTCCTACGCAGACAACATAACAATCACATGCACACATTATAACACAGACAAAGCTGCAGAAATAATCCAGCCATACCTTGATACACTCAACACATGGTTCATCACAAACAGACTCAAAATAGCTCCAACCAAATCTACAGCAACACTTCTCACCAACTGGACAAAAGAACACAAATACATACCTCATCTCTACATCAACAGCACTAATACCACACACAAACACACCGAAAATTCTTGGTGTAACATACGATACATCCATGTCTTTCAAACAATACATCACAAACATAAAAAACAAATGCACACCTAGACTTAACGCACTTAAGTCAATCGCTGGAACAACATTTGGACAAAACAAAGAAACTAATACAACAATATACAAACAATGCATACGCTCAGTGATGAATTATGCGAGTCCTGCATGGGCTCCTAATCTCAGTGAGACACACCACAACACCCTTCAAATCATACAAAACAAAGCCCTAAAAACAATTACAGGCTGCACAAATACAACACCAACAGACCATTTACACCATGAAACAAAAGTCCTCAAAGTCAAGGACCACCTCGACATGAGAGGCACACAAACACTTGCCGCAGCCACCACAAACACATCACACCCGCTACACTACATAGCAGAACACCCACACACACCAAGAAACATTAAAACAACACCCAAAGACCTGTATCACACACAGATACTCTCTTCTCTTCCTCCACAACCACCAAATACCAGCCTCTGGAAACATATTCATAATCATATCACTCATCGCTCCATTAACACACTGAAAGACAACACACTGCTGCATGCCAGACCCCCTGATATCCACCCTTCTGAATCCTCTCTCCCACGGGGGATAGCATCAAAAGCTTTACTAATGTCTAATGTTATAAGAAGTGTTCTGTTGAGTGTTTTGTACAATTTGCTGGTGTTTGTTTTGTGATCAAGTGTATTGATAAAGTTTTGCCAATTTTGTGTTTTTTGTTCATGTATTTTATTGGCAATCACAGTGTTTAGTGTTTGTATTTGGTCTGCTATGTTTTGAGGGATAGGTGTGGGGGTATTGTGTTTAAGTGTGTCTCGTTGTCTGATGAGGCCTTGGATTTCTGGTGTGAAGTTGGGGTTGTGTGATTTTCTGTTGCCTCTAGGGATGTATCTCTTGTCTGCATTTTGTATGATTGTATTAAAAGTGTGCACAGCATTGTTTATGTTTGTGATTGGTGTACTGTTAAGTGTTTCAAAATGTTGTTCTGTCTCTTCAGTAAAAGCTTCCCAGTTAGCTCTCTTGTAATTGGTGTATGTGTGTCTGTGGCCAACTGGGGTGCATCTTGTTTTGGTGATGATGATTGGAAGGTGGTCAGAACCAAGGGTTCCGACCACTCTCAATGATGTTGTTGGGGTTAGGCAGGGGGAGCAGAAGGTGATATCAGGAGAGGAGGGAGTGTATAGGGCTTGGTGTGGGATATGTGTATGATTATGTGTGATGTTCATGATAGTCAATGAGTCCAACTAAGTCTGTATATCAAGCCCTCTGTCTGTGTTAGGGTTGTCGACATACCAGGCAGACGACTTGGCATTGAAGTCACCACCCATGATCAGGTTGGGGATTGAGGCTAGTTGGCTAAATTGAGGCCTGAAGGTGTTTGGAACTGTGGGGGATGATTGGGGAGGAATGTACATGTTAACTATTGTCAGTGTTGATTTGTTGCCTGTGCGGATTCGAATGGATTGGATTTCTGTAGTGTTATCTGTGGTAGGGAGGAGAATTTTGGTTGTGGCACTTGTGTCCACAAAACAGATGGAATGGTGGATCAGGGTGATGAGTCCACCGCCATTGCCGTGGGTCCGGTCTTGTCTGATGGTGGTGTAATTATGAAATAATGGTGTTTTGTGTGAGTGTCTTAGTTTTGTTTCTTGTATAATTGCAATGTGTATATTGTGTTGTTTAAGAAAGTGTTCGAGTTCATGTTTTTTTGTGTTAATACCATCAATGTCGTGTTGTAATATGTTGATGTTGTGTGTTCTGTATGTGTTGTATGTTGCCGTTTGGGGTTGAGGTTGGGGTGTTAATGGGGAAGGTATAGGATCTGGGTTAGAGAGGGGGAAAGGAGAGATTGGGGACAAAGGAAGGGGAGTACTGATTGGAGATAAGGGCAAAGGGAAATTGGGAGTGGGTAAGGGTGCTAGCTGTGGTTGGGGAGGTGGGAGTGGGGTTACTGGAGGGCAGGTAGAACATGTCCAAGTGTTTGTGTATTGGTTTGTGTCAGCAAGTGTTGTACAAGTGAGGTGGGCCCAGTTTTTGCACATATTGCACAGAACTGAGCTCTTTGTCTGTCTGCTCAAGGTAATGGGTTTAGAGTATGTTGGGCATGTGTATTTTGTGGTGGGCCCAGGATTGCTCTCTACATTTCCGGCTAAAAGTAGAAGAGGGGTGATCGCCGGAAAATCACTCCTCGGTGCAGAAAAAACGTAATATTGCATGTTGAGAAAAAGGATTGTGGTACTCCCCAAGGCAGTCATAGCTCCTCTTGGGGATCAGTGCCACCTGCATGGAGCCGGTGGCCAGGGCTGGTTGCCGCCGTTTGGCCCCCAACTCTTGGGGTTGGGGGGTGGTCCCACGACGTAGACGCTGCGGCTCCAGGACCTGTTGTATAGTTTTGGCACTCACTATTTCTCCATTTAGTTTGTTCCAGACATCAGTCACTCTATGTAGGAAGCTATTCTTTTTCAAAACTCTTCTGTAACTGTCCTTCTTTAGCTTCTTTTCATGTTCTCTTGTTTCTCTTCTGTCCCATTTTAATAAGCTATCTCTATCAAGAATTTCCATCCCTTTCATAATTCTGTAAATGGTCAATAAATCAACTTTTTTCTTCTCTGTTCCAGTGTTGATGGATGTAATTTTTCCAATCTTTGTTCGTATGTCAAATCTGATAGTGTAGGTGCCATTTTTTGTTGCTACTCTTTGTATTCTTTCTAATTTTCTCTTTTTTTTTTGTGCTAGGTGCTCAAAGTGTTGCAGTACTCTAGTTTAGGTCTTATTTGTGTAACCACTATTTTCTTTACCATTTCTTCATCCATGTAGTCAAAGGCCACTTTCATTGATCTTAATAAGTTAAAAGTCTCTACAAATAACTTATTTACATGTTTATCAGGTGTCAAGTCACTTGAGATAATTACTCCCAGGTCCCTTTCTGAATTTATTTTTTTGACTTCCTCGTTTCCAATTTTATATTGACCTGATATTCTATTTTTGGTTTTTCCAAATTCCATTATGCTACATTTCTTAATGTTAAAGTTCATTTCACATCTCTGACTCCATTCCCATATTTTGTCCAGGTCTTCTTGTAGCGATCTACAATCTTCTTCTGCGGTTACTCTCTTGAGTAATTTGGCATCATCAGCAAAGAAGTTCATGTAACACTTCACTCCCTCATCCATATCATTTATGTATATGGCAAACATTAAAGAAGCCAATACAGAGCCTTGCAGGATGCCACTCTTCATATCTTCCCAGTTCGGATTTTTGTCTCTCAGTGCCACTCTCATTTTTCTCCCACTTAAGGGGGTACGCGACACCTGGGGGGGTGAATTTGGTCAAGATATGGCATTTTTCAAAACTGTGTTCAAAATGTTCGTATACCACTTAGAAATAAATCCCGACAAATAATTTTCCAGCCGTGCGCAATTTAAAGGTCCTGGGTGAGGATTAAAGGGACAGATTTAAAGGCGCAACCCACACTAGAAGGAGGCGTGCCACTTAGGACCTTCAGGCGCAGCGAATAACGTTGAAATTTGATTGAATTTACACTCGCCCAGTGTATCAACGGCCAATACGATTGTGGAGGGGAAGGGAGGAAGGTGGAGGGAGAATATTTCGCCAACTTTGTGCGAAACTAAGCGTTAGTTACCGGCTAACTCTGAAAAGGGAAGTACGCATGTCTCATGAGCTCTCATTGCAATCTATTACTTTAGCTAGTACATATTACTCTTTAGTACAGTCATCATGGGTAGCAAAAAGAACAAAAGAACATCACAATGACAAAAAACAGCAGTCAAAGATGGCAAGCAGTCAAAGACGACTAAAGATCTCACCACCTCTCACTCCACCACCGCCCTCACCTGCACCTCTGTGACGGTGACAGAGGTAAAGGACAACATTAGACTAAACAATTCAAAGAGGAAGATTAAATCCAAAGAAGAAAGCAAGAGGAAAAAGATCAAGGCTATACAGGAAGAAGAAAGAAGAAGGGACATCATATGATGCTGGAGGGGGTGCCCTACCAACATAGATTGGCGAGGGGAATCTGATGAGGAAAGAGAAGGTGCCCACTACTGGAAAATAAACCTCTTTCCAATGATTTAGATACCCTGAAGACCCCCAGCAGAGAGGTTTCATATGAAGAAACCGCCAAAGGTGCAAAAAAGCAAATTATATGATGTTGTCGTCTGTGCGTCGTCACTACTGTGACATACTTATACTTTAGTTTTTCAGTATTTAAAGTACTTATAATTAAAATATGTTGATAATTTTTACTGTACTTACTTATTATATAATAAGAATTAAGCCATGAAAAAATCATTCAAATTGGTGAAACTATAAGCAAGTTACAGATATATTCATATTTCAAGTTGCCATATCTCCGTTCGATATTTTTCTACTTTTTTTTAATCATAAAAAATCTAATATACATTAGATTTAAATGAAACTTACAGGGAATATTACTTTTAGTAACTGCTAGGGCCGATCGTTCGAATATTTTGAATAGGATGGAAGAGTTCGCAGTAATAATGGAAACAGAGCAAAAAAATTGTATTTTTCACGATTTTTGCCAGCCATTAAAATTGAAATGCCTGTATGCAAAAGTATAAAGGAAATTGTTCAATTACTCAATGACCGGCCCTAGGTGTGCCTACTGACTAATCATAGCCAAAATATAAAACAAATTGGTTCACGTATTATGGTGCTGTGCACTTTTAAATGTCGCTACTGGTATACGTACATGTGTACATGTGTACATATGTACATGTGTACATACATCATTCTGCTTCACCTAAAATGTAAGCAATATGGATACCTATTTACCTGAGAAGTTTCAGCTCTTTACTCTAAATATTTTAGAAAATGACCTCCAGGTGTCGCGTACCCCCTTAAGAAATCCTTCATCCATTCCAGTACCTTGTATTTCTCCTATTATTTCAATTTTTCTTATTAACTTTTTATGTGACAGTTTGTCAAAAGCCTTCTGCAAGTCCAAGAAGGCGCAATATGACCAGCCATCTCTTTCTTGTATTATCTCAATTAATCTAGAGTTAAAGCATATTAAGTTTGTGGTACACAATCTTCCACTTCTAAAGCCAAATTGTTTAGGGTTTAATATTTTATTCTCTTCCAAGTGTTTGATCCATTTGTTTCTGATAACTTTTTCGCATATTTTTCCTACTGTACTTGTAAGGGATACTGGTCTGAAGTTTGTAGGATCCTCTTTGTTTCCTTCTTTACATATTGGTACTATGTTTGCATTTTTCCAATCTTGCGGTACCTTTCCTTCTTTGAGTGAAAAGTCTATTATCTTGTATAATTTGTCCTTCAATTCGTCTATACGCTCTTTCAGTATCCAATTTGCAATTCCATCTGGTCCATGCAATTTCCTAACATCTAGGTTTTTTATTTGGTCTCTTATTTCTTTCTGTGTTACCTTTATTTCTTTCATTTTAGAGGGTCTTTCTTGTTGTCCATCTTCCCAAAATTGAGCTCTCAATTGTAAAAACAGACCAGAAATGTCTGATCATAACTTCTGCCATTTCTGTGCTGTCCATATGTTCTTTATCTCCTTCTCGCAGTTTTACAATTTCATGTTTATCCTTTGTCACTTACATATCTGTAAAAGAGTTTAGGTTGATCCTTACATTTGTCTATAATAACTTTTTCATAATTTCTTTTTTCTTTCCTGCGTATATTCACATATTCATTCCTAAGTTTTATATATGTTTGCCATTTGGATGTTTTTTGTCTCTTTTCCATCTTTTCCAGGCTTTGTCTCTTCTGTCTTTAGCCTCACTGCACCTTTTGTTATACCAACACTTTATATAAATCTCTTTTTGCTTCTTCTTTGGTACATATCTATCAATTCCTTCCTTGTACTTTTCTTTGAATATATTCCATTTGTCTTCCATCTTTGTTTCCTCTTTGGAGAAATTATCCCAGTTTGTGTTTTGGAATTTTTTTCTTAGTTTTACAAAATCCATTTTGTTGTACATTAATTTTCCTTCTCTATGTTTATCATTCCTACCTACTACTTGATATGAATATACAGTGAATCAATGGGTAAAGGAAAATACCAGATACAGAAACAATGAGGAACCATCGAGACTAGATCTAATACTTATGTCAGAACATGAAATTGTGGACAGAATTGATTACAAAACTCCAATAGGGAAGAGTGACCATGTACTAATAGAACTCGAACTAAGAGAACAAATGGACTAAACCACTTCCATACGGTGACGCCTACGTAGGCGGCATGAGGAGCAAGTGGGTCTTCATCATATTTTCTATGGTTATCAAAATACACAGGTGAAAGAGAACGAATGATTGAGCACTGACTTTATTTTTTATAATGCGATTATGACGCAACATCGCACGTCGGGCAGCTAATGCTGCCAGACGTGCGATGTGCCCCGGAGTGAAAAGGTTAAGAAGAAACAAGAAACATTGAAAAGGAAGACTAATGTACAGGAAAACGAATATTGAGAAACTAAAAAAATTCTTTCAAAACGCAATGAAGAAACAAAGATGGAAGAGAAATGGAATATACTAAAAGAAATTTATAATGAGGGAGTGAACAAATATGTACCACAACAGAAGCAAGAAAGAGTATACATAAAAAGCTGGTACAACAAAAAATCTGGGTATTGGCTGCTTGTTATTGTGGCAAAGTAGCATGCAGTTGATACTTTAGGGTCTATATGGGGCGCCCCTACGGACCAGGGCCACACATCATTTTGTCTATGATAGAGGAAAACTCTTCACAGAGAAATGATGACACTTTTATACTATGACTGTCCCTCCGTTATGCTGTCCTCCGACCCCTTGCTGCTGTCCTGTACCATTTCTCTGAGTATTCATTTTCTGCTGTGGGGGAATTCCCTGTGGTGGGGAAAAAGAATATTGCCACCACAGGGGACATTCCTAAACGAAAAAGTAAAAGCATATGCCTTTTCCTTTTTGGCTACCTCCCTTGTAAGGGGGAAAAAGCCTTGGTATATGTATGTATGTACAACAAAAAATGTAGTGAAGCCAAAGATAAAAGAGACATAGCTTGGAAAAGATGGAAAAAAGATAAAAAACCAAGTATATGGCAAACATATATCAAACTAAGAAATGATCACATAAAAATATGCAGAGATGAAAAGAGAAACTATGAGAGCTATAATAGAAAAATGCAAGGAATGACCTAAACTATTGTACAGGTATGTAAATGGTAAACTAAAAAACAAGAAATTGAAAGACTGCACCAAGGGAATTATGAACATAAAGAAGTAGACGTACATACATACATATACCAAAGGCTTTTCCCCCTTACATGGGGGGTAGCCAAAAAGAAAAAGGCATAGAAACCACTCCCACCCATTCCATTCCCTACATATTCCACTCCCCTCCACCCTCCTCCCTCCCTCTTATCATGGCACCTACTGGATGACAGGTCATCCCTGCATCCTGTCCACTGCCCTGGGTCAGAAGCAGTGTCCCAAGACACAGCACATCCACAGCAAGGCTGCTTCATAAATTCAGCGACCCCCCTCTCCGTCCCCTCATGCAGAAAAGAAGACGGGGAGAAATCCCTTCGGGCTGCGTCAATTTTTGTTCTCATACGTACTTCCTCATCCCCCATCCCCCACCCACTCCCCCTCATGCATCACAGCATCATCCATACACAACCCTTCTCCATTCACCCCTATCTTCTGTCCTCTCCTGTTCTTCCTCAACAGGCATTCCTCTCTTTTGTAATGCCCCATTCACCCCACCCATCAATCTCATCCTGGGATGCCCCCTCATATTCACTCCTTCCACCTCTGCCTTCCACACTTTTTTTACTAGTCTTTCTTCACTCACTTTTTCCATGTGTCCAAACCATCCCAATACTCTTTCATCAACACTATCTTCCAGCTCTCTTTCCACCCCTGTCCTCCTCCTCACCTCCTCATTTCTCACTCTATCTAGCCTAGTAACCCCCATCATACTTCTCAGACATTTCATCTCAAACATATTCAAACTCCTTCTCTCCTCTTCTCTCATGCTCCATGTTTCTGCCCCGTACAGTGCTGTTGGCACAATCACTCTTTCATACAACCTCCTCTTAGCATCCATTCACAGATGTCAATTTCTCATTACACTTTTTAATCCACCGAGGCATTTACTCGCTTCTCTCAATCTACACTCCACCTCCACTCCTCCCCCTCCTGCCACATTCGCAGCCAAGTACCTAAAACTATTCACTTCCTCCAGCCTCTCACCCTTAGTGCTCACTTCCAGCCTGCTGTCACTCTCTCCCCTTGTATATCTCATCACCTTACATTTGCCCACATTTATCTTCAGCTTCCCTATTTCACACACCTTCTCAAACTCTGTCACTAACTTCCTCAATCCCTCCTCTGATCCTGCCACAAGCACAGTGTCGTCAGCAAACAACAACTGCCCCATTTCCCACTTTTCTCCACCTTCTACCATCTCCAACCCCTGACCCACTACCCTTGCATTCACCTCTCACACCACCTCATCCCTGTGTAGATTGAACAGCCAGGGCGACATAACACATCCCTGACGAAGTCCCACCTTTACCTCAAACCATTCACTCTCTCCATTTCTAATCCTGACACAAGCTCTACTACTCTTGTAAAAACTCTTGATGGCTCTTAACAGCTTTCCTCCTATCCCATAGATCTGCAGTACCTCCCACAGTGCCTTCCTGTCTACCCTGTCATAAGCCTTTTCCAGATCCATAAAAGCCCAAAAAACATCCTTACCTTTTCCTATAGCTTAATCACATATCTGTCTTACCACAAAAATCTGATCTACACAACCCCTACCTGTCCTAAAACCACACTGTTCCTCACCAATTACTCCCTCTCTTCCTCTCCTAATCCTGTCAGTCAAGACCCTCCCATAAGCCTTCCCAACTACACTCAACAAACTGATCCCACTGAAACTACTACACTCACACTTGTCCCCTTTTCCCTTGAGAAGTGGAACTATATAGGCACTCCTCCAGTCCTCTGGCACTCTACCCTCTCTCCAGCAAACATTAAATAACCTCACCAGCCAGTCCACCATAACGGTACCTCGTTTCTTCAGACATTCTGCATGGCATCCATCCAACACAGGTGCCTTACCTGCTCTCATCGTCTTAACCTCTTCACTCAGGGGCACATCGCACGTTTGGCAGCATTAGCTGCCCGACGTGCGATGTTGCGTCATAATAATCGCATTATAAAAAATAAAGTCAGAGCTCAATCATTCGTTCTCTTTCACCCGTGTATTTTGATAACCATAGAAAATTGATGAAGCCAGTTTAGAGAGAATGGAAATTACATAGGTACAACTACAATAAATATAATCAAGATGGCGACGTCGGCATCATCGAGTACCCACTTGCTCCTCATGCCGCCTACGTAGGCGTCACCGTATGGAAGTGGTTAACAGCTGCTTTCACTTCATCTTTCCCTATTTCTCCTTCATCTTCCTCAGTCATCACTCTCATTTTCTTAGCGCTTCCCACTGCAACTACCTTTCCCTCCCTATCCTCCTTCACATTTAGCAACTCCCTAAAATAATCTGCCCACCTTCATCTCACTGCCTTCTCTTCCATTATCATCTCTCCATCTGCACCTTTTACCTTTTCTTCTCTACTTGATTCGCCTCCTCTTCCTCTTTTAATTTCTTTCCAAACATCTTTTTATTACCTTCAAAATTTTCTGTCATACTCTTACCCCATTTCACATCTGCTCTCCTCTTTGCTTCCTTTATATTATGTTTAACTTCCCTTCGCTTTACTTTGTACCTCTCATACGATTCCCTTCTCCTAATTTGTAGCCAAACTATGAATACCGGTTTCTTCTCTTCTACACCCTTCTTTGCTTCCTCATCCCACCACTCACTACCCTTTCTTCTATTTCCTCCCGCCCTCCTTGTTCCACACACCATCTTTGCAGAAGTAGAAATGGCTGAAATTATGAACAATCATTTCAAATCAGTTTTTGCAATTGAAAGTTCACAAAACTGTGAGGTAATAGGGAGAGAGAGATACCTACCAATGAAAGAAATAACTGTGACACAGAAGGAAATCAGACCAAATAAAAAACCTGGATGTCAGAAAATCAGACAGTCCGGATGGAATTGCAAATTGAATATTAAAAGAATGCATAGAGGAGTTGATGGACAAAATATACCACATGACTGGAAAAATGCAAATATTGTACCAATGTATAAAGGAGGGAACAAGGAAAATCCAACTAACTACAGGCCAGTCTCCCTTACAAGCACAATAGCAAAAATATGTGAAAAAGTTACCCATCTACTTTTGTAGATGGGTTAAACATCTGGAAGAAAAAAATATACTGTATCCAAATCAATTTGGATTTAGACAAGAAATATCATGTACAACAAACCTGATCTGCTTCTATTTGAGACTAATAGAAATAATACAAGAAATGGATGGATGGGCAGACGGCACTTATCTAGACCAACAAGCACAATAGCAAAAATATGTGAAAAAGTTATCAAAAGTAGATGGGTTAAACATCTGAAAGAAAAAAATATACATACATATACCAAAGGCTTTTTTCCCCTTACACAAGGGGTAGCCAAAAAGAAAAAGGCATAGAAAACACTCCCAACCATTTCATTTCCCATATATTCCACTCCCCTCCACCCTCCTATCTTGGCACCTCCTGGATGATGGGTCATCCCTGCATCCTGTCCACTGCCCTGGGTCAGAAGCAGTGTCGCAAGACACAGCACATCCACAGCAAGGCTGCTTCATAAATTCGGCGACCCCCCCTCTCATGCAGGAAAGGAGAAGATGGGGAGAAATCCCTTCGGGCTGCGTCAAATTTTTTCTCATTCATACTTCCTCATCCCCCATCCCCCACCCACTCCCCCTCATGCATCACAGCCTCATCTATATACTGAATCCAAATCAATTTGGAGTTAGACAAGGAATGTCATGTACAACAAACCTGATCTGCTTCTATTCGAGACTAATAGAAATAATACAAGAAAGGGATGGATGGGCAGACTGCCCTTATCTAGACCTACAAAATGCATTTGATAAAAGTACCACATAAAAAACTAATAAGAAAAATAGAATCAATAGGTGGCATCAAAGAAAGATTATTAGAATCGATGGAAGACTTCTTGACTGGGAGGAAAGTGAGGGTAGATGATGCTAAATTGATGAGGAAAGTGAATATTGAAATGGATTGTGAATCACTACAGATGTGGGAAATAGACTTCAACATTATGTGTAGCATAATGGAGTTCGGAAAAAGTATTAAAAAAAAAAAAAAAAAAAAATACCAGGATAATATAAAATTGGAGCGAAGGAAGTAAAGAAAGTGGTATCTGAAAAAGGCCTAGGAGTAACTATCCTCTGATAAACAGATAAACAAAATAGTAAGGAGAATCTTACAACTTGGTAAGATCAATAAAGGTGGCTTTTACTTATTTAGATGAAGAAACGGTTAAAAAATACTAGTCACACTAATAAGGCCTAGACTAAGCTGCGACACTATGGTCACCCAGTACCAAAAATAATATAAAGAAAATTGAAAGAAAACAGAGCAGCCACAAAAATGGCCCCAACACTTTCAAATATGAGGAGATACTGGCTAAATTGAAATTACCAACTTTGAAACAATGAAGAGAAAGAGGCAACCTGCTGACCATCTACAGAATCATGAAAGGCATGGAAGTCTTTGATAAAGAAGACTTACTAAATTGGGATATGAGAAATACAATGGGACATGAAAAGAAACACAAAAAAGGATAAAGAAGAGACCTGAAAAAAAAAAACTGTTTTCCACACAGAGTGGTAGATAGTGTGTCCAAAAACTATACATGGATTTAAGAGCAAACTAGACACTGCAAGATACAAAGGCAGGACACCACAAGCATAACTCCCCTTCCCATAAGATACTAGTTAAATACACACATATGCATGTACATAAATTTACTTACCTTCAACGTTGTGTCTGCCACCACAATGATAGGACGGCGAAGAACATGAGCCAAAGCAAGAACATGAATTTCCTCAAGGCTTTCATATACATGACCAGTACATTCATCACTCTGTCCTCCCATAAACCTAAATGTAAATCACTTAATCAACTGCATATTCCAAAATTTTCATGTAGTTAAGTATGAAAAAATATATGCAAACTACAAAAAAAAAACAAGAAATCTGTTGAGTTTGAAATTTTTCATTTTGCAGTCAATGTCCAAAGACATACACTCTCCTGACTCAAAACAATCCTTTGAAAAAATGTATATAAGGGAACACAGACCATGAAAAGCTTTAAAATATTTTCAACTACACACAACAAAACTTGTGTATATACATATATATATATACAGTAAAAGCTCTTTTATCCGTTATTCTTGTATCCGGCTCCTTCTTATAACTGGCATACTATTCACGAGGAAATAACAATTTTGTATAAAAATGTAAAAATTCGAAAAAATAAAATTTAAAATTCCCATGCCTTTCCCGCCGCCGCCAGAGGCATGCATCTTTCCCGCCATCTCCCACAAATCCCGCTGCTCCGTTAGGCCCAGTGCCCACTGTAATAAGACGCCTGATGTTAAGCGTGCGACTGTCTATTAGCAACTCTCTCAACACACAAACACATACCGACAGCAAAGGAAGGCAGTGATGGCTGAGTTGAAGGATATGCGTGGTAGTGCTAAGCTTAGCGTCACTGATGAAGCTCTTCAGGAGTGGATGGAGGTCGACAATGACGAAGCTATCACCCCCACACTAACTGACGACGAAATCATTCAGGCAGTGATTGAGGAGAAGCATGGTAAGGAAACAGAGGCTGATAGTGAAGAGGAAGATGACCCAGAGCCAAGAGTAATGTGGAAGGATGCCGCTAAAGGATTGGCAACATTTATCAAGTTTGTGGAGCAGTGCACCTACATGGGGACTCACGACATGATGTCTCTTCACTGTCTTCAAAATGAATTTTTAATGCACAGAGACAAACATTCTAAACAAAGACATACGTGATTTCATGAAAATAAATAAAGATAAATAAATATGAATATACTGGTAAATAAATAAACAACAAAAGTGAAGCCATTCAATGAATTTTATTTAAGTACTCTATGAATAAAGGCAATAAATGTATTTTTTTAATATTCCTTCTCGTAACCGGGATTTCCCCTTTCCGGCATGTCTTTGGTCCCACTCGTGCCGGTTAAAAGAGCTTATACTATATATATATACTGCATTAATATGTGAACAGGCATGGCTGATACAAACCCGTTACTTAGTCTCTTAGTGTGTGACAATTTGTCCGATGCATTATTGTTGTCACTGTTGGCAGATCCTGAGCCTCCTCGTGGTGCACTGGATGCTAAGCGAAGAACATTTGCCCACTCAGCCTCCCACTCTTCTTGGCTGTATACTAGCCCTGAAGAAAAATCATTAGTCTTAACAAAAAATCACATTCATAACCCATGTTACTCATTCTGGTAAATGACAGAGTTTGGGAGAGCGTGTGATAGAAGAAAGCTGAAGATAAATGTGGGTAAAAGTAAGGTGATGAGATGTACAAGGGGTGAAAGTGGCAGTAGACTGGAAGTGAGCATTAAGGGAGAGCGACTGGAGGAAGTGGATAGTTTTAGATACTTGGGTGCAAATGTGGCAGGAAAAGGTGGAGTAAAGGTGGAGGTAGAATGTAGATTGAGAGAAGCGAGTAAATGCCTTGGTGGATTAAAAAGTGTAATGAGGAATAGAAATTTGGGAATGGATGCTAAGAGGAGACTGTATGAAGGAGTGATTGTGCCAACAGCACTGTATGGAGCAGAAACATGGAACATAAGAGAGGAAGAGAGAAGGAGCTTGAATGTGTTTGAGATGAAGTGTCTGAGAAGTATGATGGGGGTTACTAGGCTAGATAGAGTGAGAAATGAGGAGGTGAGGAGGAGAACAGGGGTGGAAAGGGAGTTGGGAGATAGGGTTGATGAAAGAGTATTAGATGGTTTGGACACGTGGAAAGAATGAGTGAAGAAAGACTAGTAAAGGAGGTATGGAAGGCAGATGTGGGGGGAGTGAACATGAGGGGACGTCCTAGGATGAGATGGATGGATGGGGTGAAGGGGGCTTTGGGGAAGAGGGGAATGTCTGTTGAGGAAGGACGGGAGAGGACAGAAGACAGGGGTGAATGGAGAATGGTTGTATATGGAAGATGTTGTGATGCATGAGGGGGTGAGGTAGTGTATGTGAGCAAAATTTTGACGCAGCCCGAAAATGTGCAAGGCAAACATCATCATAGTGAGCGATAGCCCGACTAGTGAACACTTTTTCTGGGTGATTCTTTTCAACAAATTCCGAAACTTCATAGAATTTTCCTAAAATGTCTTTTATTTGGGCTGTCAGAATAATGGCTGCCTCCCCTTCGTCTTTACTGAACTCCTACGCACTGCCGTGTGTTGCATCGCCTCCAACTCCCTCAGCTCCTCTGTTGAAAGCTCCTCGTGGTGCTCCTGAATCAACTCGTCGATGTCCTCGTCATTCACCTCAAGCCCCATGCACTTTCCCAGCGAAACAATTTCGTCAACTTCAGGCTCAACTTTACCCTCCAACTCCACCTCGAACCCCTCAAAATCTCATGGGGCAAAACCATCGGGCCACAGCTTTCTTCAAGCCGCATTAAGGGTACGCCTGGTCACCTCCTGCCAAGCCATGACAATTATCTTGAGGCAACCAACAATATCGAAGTGCTGCTTCCAAAACTCACGAAGGGTAAGCTGGGTGTTTTCAGTGATGTCGAAACACCTCTTGAACAAGTGTTTCGTGTAGAGTTTCTTGAAGTTCGAAATGACTTGTTGGTCCATGGGCTGGAGGATAGAGGTGGTGTTAGGTGGGAGGTACAGCACCTTAATAAATGAGAACTCCTCCAGGATATCATCTTCGAGGCCGGGCGGATGGGCAGGTGCATTATCAAGAATGAGGAGGCACTTGATGGGGAGATTGTTCTCCTCTAGGTACCTCTTAACAGCAGGGCCAAAAACCAAATTGACCCACTCAACAAAAAATTGTCTGGTAACCCAGGCCTTGGCACTGGCCCTCCATAGCACCTGAAGTTTTTCTTTTAATATTTTGTGGGCCTTAAATGCTCTGGGATTTTCGGAGTGGTACACCAGCAGGGGCTTGATTTTACAATCCCCACTGGCATTGGCACACAGGGCAAGTGTAAGGCGGTCCTTCATGGGCTTGTGTCCTGGCATTTTTTTTCTCTTCTACTGTGATGAAGGTACGGCGAGGCATCTTTTTCCAAAAAAAGACCAGTCTCGTCACAATTAAAAATTTGCTGTGCAAAGTAGCCTTCATCGATCTTAATTGTTCAAATTTTCGCACAAATTCGTCGGCCGCTTTCTGGTCGGCGCTAGATGCCTTGCCATGCCGAACAACAGAGTGAATTCCAGTCCTCCTTTTGAACTTCTCGAACCACCCACGCGATGCCTTAAACTCCTGGTGTGGTTCTTGCGCCGAAGTTCCCTCGCCTGCATCCATCTTTACGAGGTCATTAAAGATGGCGGTCGCCTTTTCGCAAATTATGGTCTCGGTCACTGTCTCCAGCTATCTCTTTTCTTTCTCCTTTATCCACACGAGTAACAACCTCTCCATCTCATTGTTCACTGCCGACCTCCTCTTCGAAATGACAGAGGCCTTTGGAAGGAGTCATAGCTTTTAGGGCTTCCTTTTGTTTTAATATCGTGCCGATCGTAGATGGATTATGGCCATATTCTTTGGCGAGATCAACCAAACACATCCCTTTTTCATACTTTTCTATTATCTCTTGCTTTGTTTGTATGGACAAATCAACTCTCTTCTTCTTCGCACCACTTTTCTCCATCACTTTCTTGGGGCCCATAGTGAATAAAAGTTAATACACACACGTAAAGTTGCAATAAACACTAACAAAAGCGGACGAAAAACAGTCCGAACACTTCGTGCTTTACTGAATTTCGTTAGTGTGAGACCGAGGCTTCGGTGATCCTCGTGGGCCGACGGGAAAACGAAGAGGATTCTGGGTATACGCACATACACACAGAGGTCCCTCCTAGCCAATGGGATGCCAGTAAGATGCTGGGCAATAGCCAATGGCAGAGCAGCTCGGACGCGCCACTTTCAAACCAAGATACAGGATGCTACAAGTATGTTTACGTTTGGTGGACTCTGGGAGCTGTGAGTAGCAGCGCGTATTTTGAAATTTTCGCCTTTCCTATCCTGAAATTTCTTTTGTAACAAGAGGCAATATTTTTCCGAAGAAGTGTTTCGTAACCTGAAAATTTCGTATGTAGAGCCTTTCGTAAATAGAGGTACCACTGTATATATACACATATTGGTACAATATTTGCATTTTTCCAATCTTGTGGTACTTTTCCTTCTTTGAGTGAGAAATCAATTACCCTGTGTATTTTGTCTGTTAGTTCATCTATACATTCTTTCAATATTCAATTTACAATTCCATGCGGCCCATGTGACTTTCTGACATCAAGGTTTTTTATTTGGTCCCTTATTTCTTTCTATGTCACCATTATTTCTTTCATTGCGGGGGATCTTTCTGTCTTTCCTTTCAATTTTGTGATTTTTCAACTGTGAGTACAGATTTAAAATGTTTGATCATAATTTCAGCCATTTCTACATCTCTATATTTTTAATTTCCATCAAACAGTTTCACTCTTTCATGTTTGTCTTTTAATTTGTCATTTACATATCTGTAGAATAGTTTAGGTCGGTCCTTGCATTTTTCTATTATGTCTTTTTCATAGTTTCCTTTTTCTTCCCTGTGTATTTTTACATATTCATTTCTTAGTTTAATGTATATTTGCCATTTGGCCTTTTTTT
Organism: Oratosquilla oratoria; assembly: GCF_046742065.1. Classification (NCBI taxonomy): domain Eukaryota; kingdom Metazoa; phylum Arthropoda; class Malacostraca; order Stomatopoda; family Squillidae; genus Oratosquilla; species Oratosquilla oratoria. The sequence continues at coordinate 37,542,058 of NC_134781.1, read as the reverse complement.
TTTTTTCTTTTTGTCATTCCATCTTTTCCAGGCTTTGTCTCTTCTATCTTTAGCTTCACTACACTTTTTGTTATACAAACACTTTATTTACCAAGTTGTATTATACGTGAAGGGAGCTATGCTCGTGGTGACCCGTCTTTGTATCTTTCAGCATAAAGTTTTTTCTTAAAATCTTGTATAGTGTTTGCACACACTGTTTTGTTGTCTAATTTATTCCATGTATCTATCACTCTGCGTGAGAAGCTGTTCCTTTTTAAATTTCTTCTGTAACTATCTTTTTTTAGTTTCTTTTCGTGTCCTCTCGTTTTACCGTTGTCCCATATTAACAAGTCTCCCTATCTAAAACTATTCCTTTCATTATTCTGTAGATAGTCAGCAGGTCACCTCTTTCTCTTCTCTGTTCCAAAGTTGGTAGTTCTAATTTGGATAGTCTTTGCTCATATGTTAGTTCGGAAAGAGTTGGTACTAGTTTGGTTGTTACTCTTTGTAACCTTTCTAGTTTTTTAATGTTCTTTTTGGTACTGGGTGTTCAGTGCTGCTGCGTACTCGAGTTTTGGTCTTATTAGTGTAGTTAGGATTTTCTTTATCATTTCTTCATCCAAATAGGCAAATGCCACTTTGATTGATCTCAATAAATTGTAGGTTTCTCTGATTATTTTGTTAATATACTTATCTGGTGTCATGTCCTTGCCAATAATCACCCCAAGATCTTTCTCTGAGTTTACTTTTTTCACCTTTTCTTCACCAATTTTGTAATCTTTTGATATTCTGTTTTTACTCTTTCCAAACTCTATTACACTACATTTCTTTATACTGAATTTTACTTCCCACTTTTGGGTCCAATTCCAGATCTTGTCCAAATCTTGTTGCAATGAGTTGCAGTCTTCCTCCGTTTTTACCTTCTTTAGTATCTTTGCATCATCTGCAAAGAAATTCATATAACACTCTACACCTTCATCCATGTCATTAATGTATATGGCAAACATGATCGGGGCCAGTACTGATCCCTGCGGGACACCGCTTTTCACTTCTTCCCAGTTTGAGAATTTTTCTCTAATTACAACTCATTTTCCTTCCAACACTTTATGTATACCCTTTTTTGGTTTCTTTGGTACTTATTTATCTATTCCCTCCTTGTATTTTTCTTTTAGTATGTTCCATTTCTCTTCCATCTTTGTTTCTTCACTTAAAAATGTTTCCCAGTTCATTTGAAAAAAAATTCTAAGTTTTTTGAAGTCTGTTTTGTTGCACATTAGTCTTCCTTTTCTATGTTTTTCAGTTTATTCCATGTATCTATTAATCTGTGTGGAAAACTGTTTTTTTTTTCAGATCTCTTCTGTGACTGTCTTTCTTAAGTTTCTTCTCGTGTCCTCTTGTATTTCTTCTGTCCCATTTAAGTGGGTCATCCCTATCAAGAATTTCCATCCCTTTCATAATTCTGTAGATGGTTATCAAATCACCTCTTTGTTCTAGGGTTGATAAATTTAGTTTGTCCAATCTCTGTTCGTATGTCAAATTGCAAAGTGTTGGTGCCATCTTTGTCATTGCTCTTTGAATTCTTTCCAGTTTCTTTATGTTTTTTTCTGGTACTAGGTGTCCATAGAGATGCTGCGTATTCCAATTTTGGTCTTACCAGTGTAACTAATATCTTCTTTACCATTTCCTCATCTATGTAGTCAAAGGCCACTTTCATCGATCTTAATAAGTTATAAGTTTCTTCAACTATTTTGTTGACATGTTTGTCTGGTGTCATGTCATTTGAGATGATTACTCCTAGGTCCCTTCCTGAGTTTACTTTTATAATTTCCTTTGTACCAATTTTATATTGACCCGAGATTCTATTTTTGCTTTTTCCAAATTCCATTACACTACATTTCTTAATGTTGAAATTCATTTCATTCTTTTTACTCCATTTCCAGACTTTGTCCAGGTCTTCTTGAAAAAATTTGCAACTTTCCTCTGTACTTACTCTCTTCAATAGTTTTGCATCATCTGCAAAGTTCATATAACATTGCACTCCTTCATCCATGTTGTTTATATAAACAGAAAACATTATCGGAGCCAGTACAGAGCCTTAGGGGACTCCGCTTATCATATCTACCCAATTTGAGTTCTTTTCTCTAAGTACCACCCTCATTTTTCTTCCGTACAAGAAATCTTTCATCCATTCCAATAATTTTCCTTGTATTCCACCTATTGTTTCAATTTTCTTAGTAGCTTTTTGTGTGGTACTTTGTCAAAAGCTTTTTGTAAGTCCAAGAAGGCACAGTCTCCCCAACCATCTATTTCTTGTATTATTTCTATTAATCTTGAGTAAAAGCATATCAAGTTTGTAGTACATGATCTTCCACTTCTAAATCAAAATTGTTTGGGGTTTAGTATGTTGCTCTCTTCCAAGTGTAAAATCCATTTATTTTGAATAATTCTTTCACATATTTTTACAATTGTGCTTGTAAGGGATACCATTCTATAGTTTGTTGGATCTTCTTTATCTCCTCCTTTGTACATTGGTAGAATATTTGCATTTTCCCAATGTTGTGGTACTTTTCCTTCTTTAAGTGAGAAGTCAATTATCTTGTGTATTAAATCTGTAAGTTCATCTATACATTCTTTCAATACCCAGTTCGCTATTTCATCGGGCCCATATGACTTTCTGACATCAAGGTTCTTTATTTGGTCTCTTATTTCTTTCTGTGTCACCGTTATTTACCTAGTTGTATCTTATTTCTTTCAAAAGGAACATATGATCTGTATATTTCGACCACAACTGTGTTCTTCAGCTGAAAAAATACAAAGGTTAGATGACATAAATATATACAAAAATAATGGTACATAATAGGAACAGGGGATGGTAGCTCAAGTCACATGTCTGAGGTGGGGGTGGACTCAAGATAGGTGGCAACAATCTATTAACAACAAGAGAGAGATGGGTGGACAGACCGTGCCTTTCTGGACCTACAAAAGGCATTTGATAAGGTACCACACAAAAAACTATTAAGGAAGATAGAGTCAATAGGTGGCATCAGAGAAAAATTACTGGAATGGATGAAAGACTTCCTGACTGTGAGGAAAATGATAGTAATAAGTGACAAATTCTCAAACTGGGAAGAAGTGATAAGTGGTGTCTCGCAGGGATCAGTACAGGCCCCGATCATGTTTGCCATATGCATAAATGACATGGATGAAGGAGTAGAATGTTACATGAATTTCTTTGCAGATGACGCAAAAATACTAAAGAAAGTAAAAACGGAGGAAGACTGCAACTCATTACAACAAGACTTGGACAAGATCTGGAAATGGACTTCAAAGTGGGAAGTAAAATTCAATATAAAGAAACGTAGTATAATGGAATTTGGGAAAAGTAAAAACAGAATATTGAAATATTACAAAATTGGTGAAGAGGTCAAAAAAGTAAACTCAGAGAAAGATCTTGGAGTGATAATCAGCAAGGACATGACACCAGATAAGTATACAGTATTAATAAAATAGTCGGAGAAACCTACAATTTATTGAGGTCAATAAAAGTGGCATTTGCTTATTTGGATGAGGAAATGATAAAAAAATTCTAACTACACTAATAAGACCAAAACTTGAGTACGCAGCAACACTATGGACATCCAGTACCAAAAAGAATATAAAGAAATTAGAAAGAATACAAAGAGCAACAACAAAACTAGCACCAACTCTTTCCGAAATGACATATGAGCAAAGACTGTCCAAATTAGAATTACCAACTTTGGAACAAAGAAGGTAAATAGGAGACTTACTATCTATAGAATAATGAAAGGAATGGAAATCTTAGATAAGAATGACTTATTGAAATGGGATACTGGAAAAACGAGAGGACACGAAAAGAAACTAAAAAAAGATAATTACAGAAAAGATTTGAAAAAACAGCTTCCCAGACAGAGTGATAGATACTTGGCACAAATTAGATAAAGAAACAATGTGTGCAAACACTATTCAAGATTTTAACCACTTCCATACGGTGACGCCTACGTAGGCGGCATGAGGAGCAAGTGGGTACTCGATGTTGCCAATGTCGCCATCTTGATTATATTTATTGTAGTCTTACCTACGTAATTTTCATTCTCTCTAAACTGGCTTCATCAGTTTTCTATGGTTATCAAAATACACAGGTGAAAGAGAACGAACGATTGAGCACTGACTTTATTTTTTATAATGCAATTATTATGACAACATCGCACGTCGGGCAGCTAATGCTGCCAGACGTGCGATGTGCCTCGGAGTGAAGAGATTAAGAAAAAACTTGATGCTGAGAGATACAAAGACGAGTCACCACGAGCATAGCTCCCTTCCCGTATAATACAACTAGGTAAATACAAGTTGTGATGCAATCTGGTGACCATTGGCCTTTGGAAGTATTAAAATTTGGCAGGTGTTTAATAAGAAAAGATTCAACTATTTTTCTCCTAAAACTACAACTGGATTTATAAATAATTTCTGGGTTGTTCCAATCTACAGGGTCTAACAGATAAATTCGTACAACTTCTTATCACATGTTTTAAGATTAATATCTCGGGTTATAATAAACAGAGAGTTATGAAATTTTCAGTATATTTAGAAAAGGCAATAAGAACAATGATTTCATTCAATGTAACCACCTTCAGCTGTTATGACGCTTTCAACGCGTTTACGAATCTTGGATACAGCGTTGATGATCTCAGACTTTGATAATGAACCCACAGCCTTCTTGATGTCTGTCTTCAGGGTTGTTATACTTCTGTGTGGCTTGTCACATGCCTTGGCCTCAATTCGCACCCAAAAATAATCTAAAGGGTTTAGGTCTGGCGAATTTGAGGGCCACAACTCTTTGTTCCAGAACTGCACATTTGACCCTTCGAGAAGGTTGGTGGTCCTCTTCGCTGTGTGGGCTGGAGCCGTGTCTTGTTGGTAGACAAACTGGTTGCCACTAGCCTTATCTTTCATCCAGGGTATTATTTTCTCTTCTAGAACTTTGCAATAGACAACGGCATTGACTTTCTCCTTGTTGTTGAAGAAGTGAGTGAAGATGTCCCCCTCAGTTGACACCACACAGAGCACCATGACACTTGCTGGTTTCTTCGTCGTTGTCTTGTGTTGAACCTCTGAGGATGAGGAGGCTATCCAGCGATCATTCCGCTTATTGAAAGTCGCATCAACCGTGAAGATCTTCTCGTCGGATAAAAACTTGATGACTGAGCCATTCGACTTCATCCAGTTCAACAGCTTTTGGCACCTGGTCAAGCGGATTTCTTTCATTTTTCGTGTCAAAAGATGTCTTTTTCCTTGTGAGAATGAGGTTAATCCCAATTTCTTTAATGCTCTGTGAATTGTCATTGTGCTGACACCTCTCTTCTTTGCCAATGTCGATAATGGTAAAGCTGGATTTGCATTGACACTTCTCTTGAGACCAGCTAAAAAGCGAGGTGTTAAAATTCTGCCCCTTCTGGGCTTGTGAGCAGCTCATTGGTCTTCACCGGTCTCATCAAAACATTTACAAACATCGTAAACAGTTTGTCTGGAGTATTTTAGCATCCTTATTATGGCGCTAGGAGTGTGACCCGCGCGACGAAGTTCGCATATGGCTGAACGTTTGGCTTGTTCCATTGCTTAATGTTTATTGCACCGGTGCTAGTATACAACTGGCTAAATTATTAGACAAATGGAAGTATCTGGAAACAATCAGAATTGCCATATGTTACTTTTTAAGTGCTTAAAACCTCTTCAAAGTTTGTACGGATTTATCTGTTAGACCCTGTATGCAGTGATCCTTTGTGGATGTATGGAGGAAGACTGCGGAATTGCTTTGTGCATATCTTACAGAGTTTTGGTGTTCTTTTACTCTGGTATTGAGGTCCCTACCAGTTTGGCCCCAGTAAATTATACTAAAATATGTAAAAAAAAATACTATTACCCTGTTAGACACAAAATTTGATCCTGACATGAGACTTTATTATAAATTCTTGTTACAAATCTATCAGGAATATATGTACCTGTTTCTTGGTTCTGATGACTAAGTTGCAATAGATTGTCAGTGACCCATTAAAATCTTCCATTGTATTTATCTAGTTGTACTATACGGGAAGGGAGCTATGCTCGTGGTGACCCATCTTTGTATCTCTCAGTATCAAGTTTTTTCTTAAAATCTTGAATAGTGTTTACACACACTATTTCTTTGTCCAATTTGTTCCAAGTATCTAGTAGATTAGTTTTGAGTGCATATGCAAATCATGGTACAGAAAAATAAAAGGACATACATTCTAGAATTACAGTAAGCCCTCAATATAACAGATGATATGGGGACAGGGGTCTGTCATTATATCCGAAGATCCGTTGTAACCGAGGATCAGTTGTATCCAATGGAAACACCAGACATATCCGTTATATACCGAAGTTTGTCCGGTATTAGAAATTAGTAGGATTAGAAATTACAGTAAACCCTAAATATAATGGACGATGTGGGGACAGGGGTCTGTTGTTATATCCAAAGATCCATTATAACCAAGGATCCCTCGCTATAACGGATTTTCATCCATTATAGCGAGGGTTTGTCTGGTCAAATTTTTGGTCCATTATATCCAATTTCTGGTACATTGAGATCCATTATATTGAGGGTTTACTGTACATCTTCATACAAAATTATACTGCAATATATACAAGACACTATTGTTATCCTGTTAGAAAATAGATTAGATCTTAACATGTATCTTCACTATATATTCTTGTTACAAATCTATCAGGAATATATGTACCTGTTTCTTGGTTCTGCTGACTAAGTTGCCATCGCCATCGTCGCCACAATGGACGACTATATTGACTCTTTGTGAGAAACTCATGCAATGCCTTGCGGAGTGTCAGTAGTCGGTCATGGAATCCCCACATACCTGTAAGTAAAAATAATTTCTTTGCTTCTAGTTCACTGTCAGAAATCAATATAATGATAATAATGAGATGCAGTTGTACAAAGCCTATATAAAATTGGACATTATTACATACATACACCGAAGGCTTTTTCCTCTTACAAGGGAGGTAGCCAAAAAACAAAGGCATAAAATCTATTCCCAACCATTCCATCCCCACATACTCCACTCCCATTCACCCCCCCCTCCCTCCCTCTTATCTTGGCTCCTCCTGGATGACGGGTCATTCCTGCATCTCGTCCACTGCTCTGGGTCAGATGCAGTGTCACAAGACACAGCACATCCACAGCATGGCCACTTTATTAAATTGGTGAACCCCCCCCCCCTCTGTCCCCTCATGCAGAAATGGAGAAAACAGGGAGAAATCCCTTCTGGCTGCATCAAGTTATTTTTCACACATACTACCTCACCCCCCATCCCCAACCCACTCCCTTTCATGCATCACAGCATCATCCATGCACAACCATTCTCCATTCATCCCTATCTTCTGTTTTCTCCCGTCTTTTCTCAATAGACATTCTCCTTTTCCCAATGCCCCTTTTACCCTACCCATCCATCTCATCCTTGGTCACCCCCTCTTATTCACTCCTACCTCTGCCTTCCACACCTCCTTTATTATTCCTTCTTCAATCATTCTTTCCATGTGTCCAAACCATCCCAATACTCTTTCATCAACCCTATCTCCCAACTCCCTTTCCATCCCAGTTCTCCTCCTCATCTCCTCATTTCTCACTCTATCCAGCCTAGTAACCCCTATCATACTTCTCAGACTGGGAAGATATGATAAGTGGCATCCTACAGGGCTCAGTGTTGGCTCCTTTAATGTTTGCTATATATATATATATAAATGATATGGATGAGGGAGTGAAGTGTTACATTAACTTCTTTGCTGATGATGCCAAATTACTTAAGAGAGTAAGCACAGAAGAAGATTGCAGATCGCTACAAGAAGACCTAGACAAAATATGGAAATGGAATCAGAAGTGTGAAGTGAACTTTAACATTAAGAAATGCAGTATTATGGAATTTGGAAAAATCAAAAATAGAATAATGGGTCAATATGAAATTGGTACCAAGGAAGTCAAAAAAGTCGACACAGAAAGGGACCTAGGAGTAATTATCTCAAGTTGAGATGTTGTTTGCGGATGACACTGCGCTTGTGGCAGGATCAGAGGAGGGATTGAGGAAGTTGGTGACAGAGTTTGGGAGAGTGTGTGAAAGAAGAAAGTTGAAGATAAATGTGGGTAAAAGTAAGGTGATGAGATGTACAAGGGGTGAAAGTGGCAGTAGACTGGAAGTGAGCTTTAAGGGAGAGTGACTGGAGGAAGTGGATAGTTTTAGATACTTGGGTGCAAATGTGGTAGGAAAAGGTGGAGTGGAGGTGGAGGTAGAATGTAGATTGAGAGAAGCGAGTAAATGCCTTGGTGGATTAAAACGTGTAATGACGAATAGACATTTGGGAATGGAGGCTAAGGGGAGACTGTATGAAGAAGTGATTGTGCCAACAGCACTGTATGGGGCAGAAACATGGAACATAAGAGAGGAAAAGAGAGAAGGAGTTTGAATGTGTTTGAGATGAGGTGTCTAAGAAGTATGATGGGGGTTACTAGGCTAGATAGAGTGAGAAATGAGGAGATGAGGAAGAGAACAGGGGTGGAAAGGGAGTTGAGAGATAGGGTTGATGAGAGAGTATTAGGATGGTTTGGACACATGGAAAGAATGAGTGAAGAAAGACTAGTAAAAGAGGTATGGAAGGCAGAGGTGGAGGGAGTGAACATGAGGGGACGTCCTAGGATGAGATGGATGGATGGGGTGAAGGGGGCTTTGGGGAAGAGGGGAATGTCTGTTGAGGTAGGACGGGAGAGGACAGAAGACAGGGGTGAATGGAGAATGGTTGTATATGGATGATGTTGTGATGCATGAGGTGGAATGGGTGGGGGATGGGGGGGTGAGGTATGTATGAGCAAAATTTGATGTAGCCAGAAGGGATTTCTCCCCGTCTTCTCCTTATATGCATGGGGGACGGAGAGGGGGGGGTCGCCAATTTAATGAAATGGGCTTGCTGTGACTTGCGACACTGCCTTTGACCCAGGGCAGTGGACAAGGTGCAGGGATGACCCGTCATCCAGGAGGTGCTAAGATAAGAGGGAGGGTGGAGGGGAGTGGAGTGTATTTGGGAATGGAATGGGTGGGAATGATTTTATGCCTTTTTCTTTTTGGCTACCTCCTTTGAAAAGGGGAAAAAGCCTTGGTATATGTATGTATATGTACTTGACACCTGATAAACATGTCAATAAACTAGTTGGAGAGACTTTGAACTTACTAAAATCAATTAAAGTGATCTTCGACTATATGGATGAAGAACGGGTTAAGAAAATAGTGGTTACACTGATAAGACCTAAATTGGAGTATGCTGCAACACTATGGGCACCTAGTTAAAAAAGAAAAAAAAAAAAGAAAAAAAAAATCTCAAATTTGACATACAAACAAAGATTGGATAAATCACATCTATCAACACTGGAACAGAGAAGAGAAACAGGTGATTTGCTAACTATTTACAGAATTATGAAAGGGATGGAAGTTCTTGATAGAGATGACTTTTTAAAATGGGACAGAAGAGAAACAAGAGGACACAAGAAGAAGCTAAAGAAGGACAATTACAGAAGAGATTTGAAAAAGAATAGCTTACCACACAGAATGATTGATGTCTGGAACAAACTAAATGGGGAAACAGTGAGTGCCAAAACTATACATGATTTTAAGAACAAACTGGATGCATCGAGATACAAAAACGGTCACTATGAGCATAGCTCTTGTCCTGTAAAATACAACTAGGTAAATACATTGGAACTAAGGAGGTAAAGAAAGTGGGATCTGAAAAAGACCGTGGAGTAATTATCTCAAATGACTTGTCCTCTGATAAACAAATAAACAATATTGTTGGAGAATCATATAACTTGCCATGATCAATAAAAGTTGCATTTACCTAGTTGGATGAAGAAATTATTAAAAAATATTAGTCTCATTAATAAGGCCTAGACTGGAGTAAGAATATAAAGAAAATAGAATCCAGAGAGCAACCACAAAAATGGCTCCAGCACTTTCAAACTTGTCTTATGAAAAGAGACTGGCCAAATTGAAGTTACTGACTTTGGAACAAAGAAGAGGGATAGGCAACCTACTGACCATCTATAGAATCATGAAAGGCACAGAAATACTTGATAGAGAGGACTTACTAAATTGGGATAAGAAAAACACAAGAAGACTTAAAAAATAAATAAATAAAAAAGGACAACTATAGAAGATATCTGAAGAGAAACAGTTTTCCACACAATTGGAAACAATGAAGTCAAAAAAGTCGACTCAGAGAGGGCCTTGGGAGTGATTATCTCAAGTGACTTGACACCTGATAAACATGTCAATAAATCATTTGGAGAGACTTTTAACTTATTAAGATCAATGAAAGTGGCCTTTGACGACATGGATAAAGAAATGGTAAAGAAAATAGTGGTTACACTAATAAGAACTAAACTAGAGCATGCTGCAACACTATGGGCACCTAGTACAAAAAAAAAAAATAATAAATAAATAAAAAATAAATACATACATACATATACCAAGGGGGGTAGCCAAAAAGAAAAAGGCATAAAATCATTCCCACCCATTCCATCCCTGAATACACTCCACACCCCTCCACCCTCCCTCTTATCTTAGCACCTCCTGAATGACGGGTCATCCCTGCACCTTGTCCACTGCCCTGGGTCAGAAGCAGTGTCGCAAGACACAGCACATCCACAGCAAGGCCGCTTCATTAAATCGGCGACCCTCCCTCTCCGTCCCCCCATTGCATAAAATGAGAGGACGGGGAGAAATCCCTTCGGGCTGCGTCAAATTTTGCTCACACATACTACCTCACCCATTCCACCTCGTGCTATCACAACATCATCCATATACAACAATTTTCCATTCACCCCTGTCTTCTGTCCTCTCCCGTCCTTCCTCAACAGACATTCCCCTCTTCCCCAAAGCCCCCTTCACCCCATCCATCCACCTCATCCTAGGACACCCCCTCATGTTCACTCCCTCCACATCTGCCTTCCACACCTCTTTTACTAGTCTTTCTTCACTCATTCTTTCCATGTGTCCAAACCATCCTAATATTCTTTCATCAACCCTATCTCCCAGCTCCCTTTCCACCCCCGTTCTCCTCCTCACCTCCTCATTTCTCACTCTATCTAGCCTAGTAACCCCCATCATACTTCTCAGACACCTCATCTCAAACACATTCAAACTCCTCCTCTCTTCCTCTCTTATGTTCCATGTTTCTGCCCCATACAGTGCTGTTGGCACAATCACTCCTTCATACAGTCTCCTCTTAGCATCCATTCCCAAATGTCTATTCCTCATTACACTCTTTAATCCACCAAGGCATTTACTCGCTTCTCTCAATCTACATTCTACCTCCACTTTCACTCCACCTTTCCCTGCCACATTTGCACCCAAGTATCTAAACTATCCACTTCCTCCAGTCGCTCTCCCTTAATGCTCACTTCCAGTCTACTGCCACTTTCACCCCTTATACATCTCATCACCTTACTTTTACCCACATTTATCTTTAGCTTTCTTCTATCACATACTCTCCCAAACTCTGCCACCAACTTCCTCAATCCCTCCTCCGATCCTGCCACAACCACAGTGTCGTCCGCAAACAACAACTGGCTCACCTCCCACTTTTCTCCATTTTCTTTAACCATCTCCAATCCCTGACCCACTACCCTTGCATTTACCTCTCGCACCACCCCATCCATGTATAAGTTGAACAGCCAGGGTGACATAATGCATCCTTGACGAAGTCCCACCTTTACCTCGAACCACTCACTCTCTCCATTTCCAATCCTGACACAAGCTCAACTATTCTCATAAAAACTCTTGATAGCTCCCAGAAGCTTTCCTCCTATCCCGTATATCTTCATAAGAGCAGCGACAAAAATGGCACCTACACTATCAAATTTTACATGCGAACATAGATTGGAAAAATTACATCTATTAACACTGGAACAGAGAGGAGAAAGAGGTGATTTGTTGACCATTTACAGAATTATGAAAGGGATGGAAATTCTTGATAGAGACGATTTATTAAAATGGGACAGAAGAGAAACAAGAGGACATGAAAAGAAGCTAAAGAAGGATAGTTACAGAAGAGATTTAAAAAAGAATAGCTTCCCACACAGAGTGATTGATGTCTGGAACAAACTAAATGGAGAAACAATGAGTGCCAAAACTATACAAGATTTTAAGAATAAACTGGATGAGAGAGATATGAAAATGGGTCACCATGAGCATAGCTCTCGTCCCATTGAATACAACTAGGTACAACTAGGTAAATACTTGGAACAAGCTGGATGAAATAACAGTGTGCGCAAAAACCATACATGAATTTAAGAACAAACTAGACACTGTGAGATACAAAGGTAGGACACCAGGAGCATAGGTGCCCTTCCTGTAAGATACAACTAGGTAAATACATTCAAACTCTTCCTCTTTCATGTTCCACATTTCTGCCCCATACAGTGCTCTTGGCACAATCACTCCTTCATACAATCTCCTCTTAGCATCCATTTCCAAATGTCTATTTCTCATTACACTTTTTAATCCCCTAAGGCATTTACTTGCTTCTCTTAATCTACATTCTACTTCCACATCCACTCCTCCCATTGCCACCACATTTACACCCAAATCTATCCACTTCCTCCAGTGTCTCTTCCTTAATACTCACTTGTACCTCATGATGATTATGTAGGCATCATCGCACTGAAGTATTTAAAGAAAAGACAGCATAATGGAGGGACAGTTGCAGTACAATAAAGTAGCTTAATTTCTCTAGGAATAGGAGATTTTCTCTAACATAGACAAAATGATGTGTTGCTCTGGTCTGTAGGGGTACCCCATATAGTCCCTAAAGGATTGGCTGCATGCTACAGAGCAGTTTATACTGACAATAACATGCAGCCAATACCCAAGTATGGGGGTGCATTTTGACGTGGCTACCTCCCTTATGAGGGGACAAAAGCCTTTGGTATACAGAATAGAAATAGAAAAATAGAAGGAGGGTCTGTATGTCAGTGCCCTATGAGGTATGGGCCAAAACTCTAAGTGACAGCACCTTCATACAAGTTGCCTTGATGTATAAAGGTGAGGAACCCTAGTCAGGTAGCTGTCAAATATCAGCACCAGGAGGAGAGTTTCCACCACACAAGAAATTCTTTTTTCTTACACATATAATCTGAATCAGAGTGAACACCATGGAGGCAGCAAAAGTGACAGCACCTTCATACAAGTTGCCTTGATGTATAAAGGTGAGGAACCCAAGTCAGGTAACTGTCAAATATTAGTACCAGGAGGAGAGTATCCATCACACAAGAAATTCTTTTTTCTTACACATATAATCTGAATCAGAGTGAACACCATGGAGGCAGCAAAAGTGTATGGCCACAATCTTTGAAGCAGAGAAATGAAATATCCAAGTTGCAGCCCACTGAGAAATCCTATTAATCACTAACTACAACTTCCTCTTTCTGTGTCACTGAGGAGACTGACAAGTCATTGCCATATAAGCTTCCATGAAGTTCATGGTGCTTATATGGCATGAACTCCTTCTGGAAGTACATCAATGACTTGGTTTATAGCCAGAGCAAAAAGTGTGACACTAGGTATACTTCCTTGCAGGCACACCATCTTCAAGAGGATGAGCTTCAAACAGAATGCTCTCAATTCGCACCCATAAGAAACAATGAGATAAAAACTACTGTATAGAAATAGGACATTGGTTATCGAGACCAAAATCGAATAGGTTTAGTAAAATGCCATGGCACCTAGCAGTGCTGTATGCTTTCTCCAGATAAAAATACAGCAATATGGTGTTGTTTATTTGGAAATGCTTCACAAATAAAAGATTCTAGAGACAAAAGGACATCAGACATAGACTGCATTTTTCGAAAACCATATTGAACAGGCAACAGGTCTGCTTCTCTCTAAACACCATATAAGCCTGACATTTACCATCTTTTCCAGCAATTTACAAATGCAAGAGGTTAATGAAATGGGGCAATAGTTGGTCCCCAACTCATGGTCTTTTCCAGGTTTTGGGATGGGGGTGATTATAGCAACACCCCAAGAAAAGGTAAAATCACAAGTATTCCAAATAAAATATATAAGGTCTAATAATAAGGAATAAGCTTGACCAGACATGTGGTGTGGAAAGGCATTTGGGATGTCATCAAAGCATGGCAAAGAATCACTGCACTATAAGAGCTATCTTTAGTTCTGAGATGGAAAAAGGAACATTCTACTGAAAGCAAAGTTAATTCCACAAGATTCCAAATGGCAACAATGGTGTGCCATAGGCAAGTTAGCATCTTTCTTGGAAAATCTATCAAAGTGATTTGCAAATATGTCAGCAACCATTTTGGCATCAGCCACTGTCTCACCAACATGAGACAATACAGGAGGGCTAGGAGGTGAAAATTTCCCTAATCTGTTGCGAATTTTAATCCACACTTGTATAAGTGGAGTCTGGACTATAACTGATGAAACCGTCTTTCCAAGATGTTTGTTGTGCATTCTTTAGGATTCAAGTCGGACTCCATGCCCATTGGAAGACATCCATGTACTAGGTTCCCTCAAAGTTAGTGAAGACGAAAGAAAACTGCTAATTTTGTCCACACAGCAGCAGAGCAATCATTGCTCTACCAAGGGACCCAACATTTGAAAAAACAGCCTGATGTCCTTGGGATGAATTGGAGTGCTGTAGAATGTAATTTATCAGTGAAATATGTTGCAGCCTCTTCAGAGCTATCAAAGTTGGCCACTGAATGATCAGGTGAAGCAAGTTCCTTAACCACTTCATTCCAGGCCAAAATCTCACGGGCAGCATTAGCTGCCAGACGTACGATGTTGCGTCATAATACTCGCATCATAAAAAATAGTCATCGCTTATATCGATCGTTCTTTCACCCGTGAATTTTGATAACCATAGAAAATGTGATGAAGACAGTTTAGTGAGTATGTCATTACGCAGGAGCAACTACAATAAATATAATCAAGATGCTGATATGGCAGCCTCGCGTATCCACTTGCTCCTCATGCCGCCTACGTAGGCGGCATCTTATGGAAGAGGTTAAATAGCTACCAATCAGCCCTGTCTAGATACCATATGGGAATACGAGACTTTGGTTTAGACTCTGCCATATTTAATAATATGGGATAAGGATCACTGACATACAAATCTGGTAAAACCTGCCAATTAAAATCTAAAAGAGCATTAGGAAAGCTGAGAGAAATATTAATGGCCATAAAAGTACCAGTTTAACTATGAAAATGTTTTGTATCCCCCTAAATATAATTTGTATCCCTAACTCCTCATCCTCTATAAAAGAAGTAAGTAAAACACCTCTGGGTCTTCTCATCTCAGCTCCTTGTGGATGAAAGATCATCCTTGGCTTCTGGCCACTGCCTGGGTTATAAGCAATGCAGCAAGACACAGCACATCCACAGCAAGGTCACTTCACTTAATTGGTGACCCCCACTCACTCTCTGTCCCCTCATATGGAAAATAGAGAAGATGGGGAGAAATCCCTGCAGACTGCATAAAAATATCCACACACAACCACTCCCCCATCCCCTATCCCTCTTCCTTCCTTACTCAACACAGAAAAGAGAGAAGACTGTACCTTGTTTTGGGCTACTCACTGCAAGTTATTATGCAATATTTGCACATTAGCATGCAACCAATGCTTTGAGGATTGTTTTGGGGTGCCTCTATGGACTAGAGCCACACATCATTTTGTCTATGTTACTGTAAAATTTCTACTCCAAGAGGAACAGTGCTACTTTTGTACAGTGGCTCTCTCTCCATTATGCTGTTACCTCTTAAAACTGTTCTGTACCACTTAAGTACATATTTTCCTTTTCAGAAAAAAATAAGGAAGGTAAAAAGTATCCAGAGTTGCCACTTTCTCAACAGCAGCTAAAATAGCATACAGCTCAGCTGTAAAGATAGAGGTTAAAATAGAAAGAGCCCCTCTGCTTAAAAAGTTGCTACTATAGACTCCAAACCCAATGCCAGCATCAGATTTGGAGCCATCAGTAAAGATATACGTAGTAGCACTATGCTCTACAACATGGTTCATAAAGATTGAACGGGCTTCAACCTCTGTCGTGTCTTTCTTAAAACCATTGAAATATTTGCAAAAAGTCACTTCCGGTAGCTTCCAGGGAGGAGCTATTGATGGTTTGAAAGGTAATACCTCATGCATATTTCTATGTTTATTAAAATCTGCTTCGTCCGAAAACCATATGGTTGAGGAGATTTTGGATGAGCTTTTTAAAAGTTAAAATAGGTTTCCTTAGTTACCGTTTTAAAAGTTATAGATTCAGGGAGCCTCTGTAGTCTGTACCAATATCTTAGTAAGAAAGACTAGCAATAAATATCCAGGGGTAATTCGCCCGCATCTACCAAAACACTTGGAATAGGCGAAGTTTTAGATGCACCAGTAGCTAGGTGGATGCTTGCATGGTGTATCGAATCAAGCGTTTTGAGCTGGTTTGGAGAGACTGAAGAATAGATCTTGCAACCATATGAGATTTCTGAAAATATAAGTGTCTTAAACAACTTCAGTAATGTTTTTCTATCTGCACCCCAGGCAGTATGAGCCAATATTTTTAGAATGTTTATTGCATTACTGCATTTATTTTTCAGATATTTCAAATGGGCAGTCCATGTCAATCTTTGGTCGAATATTAAACCCAAGAAACGGGTCTCTTGAACACAAGGGATTTGTTGTCCTTTAATGTAAATACCAGGGTCTGGACATATTCCTCTGATTCTACAAAAGTCCACAAGGACAGTTTTGCTCATAGAGAACTTAAAACCATTCATCTCTGCCCATTCAATAATCTTATCGATTGTCAGTTGGATTTTCCTTTCCACCATAACCATTCTTGCTCCAGAAAGAGATATGGATAGGTCATCCACAAAGTGTGTGTGTAGGATATCATGAGGAATGACAGACGATATTCCATTAATAGCCAAAGCAAATAATGTGACACTCAAAACACTCCCCTGTGGGACACCTTCTTCTTGGCATTTTCTGTCTGAGTATGTATTACCCACCTTAACTTGAAAGATTCGTTAAGCCAGGAAAGCTTGATTAAATAAAGGCAGTTCACCTCTCAATCCTGCTCTATGAATGGCTTTAAGGATTCCATGCCTCCATGTAGTGTCATATGCCTTTTCCATGTCAAAGAACACTGACATGTGGTGATGTTTTGCAGCATATGCTTCACATATTGACGACTCAAGATTGATTAATGCATCTGTTGTCAAGTGCATTCTTCTAAAGCTACAATGATTTGGATAAAAAATATGTTTCTTCTCCAAATACCATACCAACCTTGTGTTAACCATCTTTTCCATTATTTTACAAAGGCAAGAGGTCAGTGCAATAGGACGGTAACTTGCTGCTAAAGATTGATCTTTTCCAGGTTTTAAAAAAGCAAAAATAATTGAGAGTTCCCATATTGTCGGGAAACTAGTGTCACGCCAAATTCTATTAACCCCTTCAATACACGCCACATCGCACGTCGGCAGCATTAGCTGCCAGACATGCGATGTTGCTTCATAATACTCGCATTATGAAAAATAAAGTCACTGCTCTATCGCTCGTTCTCTTTCACCTGTGAATTCTGATAACCATAGAAAATATGATGAAGCCAGTTTACAGAGTATGTGGGTCACGCAGGTACGACTACAATTAATATAATCAAGACGCCGACGTTGGCATCCTCGTGTACCCACTTGCTCCTCATGATGCTTACGTAGGTGTCACTGTATGGTAGGGGTTAAGGGGGTACGCAACACCTGGGGGGGTGAATTTGGTCAAGATATAGCATTTTTAAAAAATGGGTTCAAAATGTTCATATACCATTTAGAAATAAATCCCAACAAATAATTTTTCAGCCGCGCACTAGAGGGAGGCATGCCACTTAGGACTTTCAGGCTCATCACATAACGTTGAAATTCAATTTAATTTACGCTCACCCAGTGCTTCAGTGGACAGTATGAGGGTGGAGGGGAAGGGAGGAAGGTGGAGGGATAGCCAGGCTGGCTGCTTGACAACTCTGAACTCACCTAGACGTCAGGTACCTGCTAGTTCTGAAAGGGGGAGTATGCATGTCTCATGAGCTCTCTTGGCAATTTATTACCTTAGCTAGTATATATTACTCATTAGTACAGTCATCATGGGTACTGTATTTTCCGGCGTATAGTGCACGACTTTTTTCCGTTGGAAGGGCCTAAAAATGGGGGGTGCGCATTATCCGGTGGTGCGCATTATCTACGGCCTACGATAAAAATTCTGCGGCTGTGTGTGTAATTGTTTTCACAACAACGTGACGATGTTGGCCGTCACAAAGTCAGGACGGCACACTTCTCCGTGACGTTCCGTGAGAACAAGAAGAACAGCCATGGTGACATGAAAGAATACGCCAGCATGGGCTATATAAATATTTGGTATAGGTAGGTAGCCTATCTATCAAATCTTATTTTTCATGTTTAAATAGGCCTAAACACCATGAAACATGATCAATATTCATGATATTTGCCCATGTTCACAGCTTCCTAGTTTGAATTTTTATGTTGGCTTTGTTGCTTCACTTTAGGTATGGTACAAATTCCGTTGCAGCCGTTCATAAACTCGTGTCAAACACCTGACTACAACACCCTCTTTCGGGAGTTATATTAACTAAACGTCACCTCGATGAGAGACTGTCCTATTTCACCACTGTCATTGCAGGTTCAAAGCTAAAATGAAACAGTCTGTAGTTTGTTTCAGTATTAAAGAAAAAATGGTAAAGACGAATTATTTCCTCAAGATATAAAATGAACATTTTCTGTAAAAATCCCGAAATTTTTCTGTATATTTTACTTTCAATAAACTTTATTTAGATTATATTTCCTACAAACTATTTAAGCTACAAAGTAATAAGGGACCAACGCACAACATGAGTCATATACCGGTACATGTAGTTCCGACTTTTTCTTAGTTGTGTCCTGATTGATGCCAAAACTGACACTTAATTTAGTGACAAATCAACAGATTTCCCAGCGGTGGCTCTAGCCAATGAAAAATACTTCTCCATGTAACCTCGTTCACATGATACTAAGTAATTAATCGCCGTTATTTCATAGGTTTATTTTTACTAACATTAATTATCGTAGTCTATGCAAATATTTGGGATCCGTAAAACAGCACTGGTACCAACATCATGAACGTTGGCCGTTTTAGCTCATCCGGAATATGCTAGATCAGGGCCGAGATTGACAGTTCTATTGCCAATCTGGCCTACACTAAACACCCTCTTGCGAGAGTTTGTTAAACTAAACGTCACTTCAGTAAAGACACTTATGAACCGAAACATAGTTTGTTGCTGCATGGGGATAAAAACTTATACACGGTGATAAAAATGTGTACACGGTGATATAAACTTGTAAGATGAAATATTCCCTCAGGATAGTAAATTACAATTTTTCTATAAAAATCCAAAAATTTTCATGTACATTTTGTATTCAATAAACTTTTCATGGCTCAAATTTACCACAAAACAATGGATCAACACAAGCAGGAGTCGCATACATGCAGTTCACGAGCTTTAGCCACCAGTGACTTTTCCTGGCATGCGCATTATACGTCGGTGCGCGTTATCTGTGTACTGAGATAACGAAGTGCATGGGTGCGCATTATAACCCGATGCGCATTTTAAGCCGGAAAATACAGTAACAAAAAGAATAAAAGAATATCCACAATGACAAAAAAACAACAGATAAAGATGGGAAACAGTCAAAGATGACTAGCCAAGACTTCACCACCTCTCACTCCACCACTGCCCCCACTTGCACCTCTTTTGACACCTGTGGCCAGCTCTACACAATCAAGTACTTCATTCATCTCTAATGCAGCAAGAAAATTAGATATTAGTTCTGAAATTGTACAGAGGGGAGATAAGAATGAATGTGAATTTATGATTGTGGAGAAGCAGTTTTTTTTTGCAGTGGATAAATTCGCTTGTTAGATGCCAGTGTGGTGAGATGATTATTTAGATACCCTGAAGACCCCCAGCAGTGAGGTTTCATATGAAAAACTGACAAAGGTGCAAAAAAGCAAATTATATGATGGTGTTGTCTGTGCGTCGTCACTACTGTGATGTACTTATACTTTAGTTTTTCAGTATTTAAAGTACTTATAATTGAAATATGTTGATGATTTTCACTGTTCTTACCCCTTATATGATAAGGATTAAGCCATGCAATCATCAGTCAAATTGGTGAAAATATAAGCAAGTTACAGATATATTTATATTTCAAGTCGCCATATCTCCGTTCAATATTTTTTGACATTTTTTTAATCATAAAAAATCTAAAATACATCAGATTTAGATGAAACTTAAAGGGAATATTACTTTTAGTAACTGCTAGGGCCAGTAATTTGAATATTTTGAATAGGATGAAAGAGTTAGGAGTAATAATGGGAACAAGACAAAAAAAATATATACAAGCACTCCTCGTTTAACGACGACAATTGGGACCAGCGCGCCGTTGTTAACCGAAAGTGTATACATATACGTACATGTACTGTATGTACAATGTCCAGCAATACATGTATCTTTATTTTTGTGTATTTTCCCTCTTCTATACAGTACATTGAAGCTTTATTTACTGTTTATTTATGGTGGTTAGGTTCCTGAAATTACCGTATATGACCAAATCCGCGTATGCTGACTTTCCATATTGAATACCGGGGTATTTTTTTTAGTTTCGACCATGGGCGCAATATAGCAATAGAAAATTAATTATTAATTTTGTAAATTAAAATGTATCAACGTAATATGCAATTTTGTGGGTGGAAATGAAAGAAAAAAAAAATACCTTGCTACAAGCAAATATGCTAATGAATGAAGTCTGTAGCATAGGATCGGGACGCCATCTCGTCGTCTGTCAATTGACGGCCTTGGTACTTCCGACTACCTCGCCAGGTATATTTTCTTGAAGGAATGTTATGGTGCGGAAATACATGCATTCCTTCAAGCTGCAAGAACTTTGTATACCCTGCAAGCTGAGTGGTTGAAAAGCCCGCCAACGTCTCTCATGACGACGACAACGAGGACGAGCCAGATGACATTTAATTTGCAGGTAATGATTTATTAAACACAGGTTAGGTTAGTTTAGTTTAGGTTAGACGAATTTATCATCCTTTCATTTCTTCGACGTCGGCATCTATCATAACAAACATGGTGTACCATTCGTCCGACATGACTTCGTTACTTACGAAATCTGTTTTAGCACTTTTTTTTTTCCCGCTCACAAAATTGCATATTACATTGATACATTATAATTTACAAAATTAATAATTAATTTTCTATTGCTATATTGCGCCCATGGTCGAAACTGAAAATTTACCAATACCGGTATATTCTGTACCCCAGGTAGTTTTTGCAGCTTGCAGGATGGTAATGTAGACCTAAGCTTCAGAACACTTTACCTCACAGCTAATATCCACCGTACAAGTTCATTTATAACATCATACAAATTTGCCTCAGCCAACTTAATTATTGTACACGACATCGTAACTTCGGGAGATTTACGTTAAACGAATATTGGTCAGTCATAAAGCCCGTCATTACTCTGAGTTGTCGTTAACCGAGTAGGTCGTTAAACGAGGAGTGGGTGTATATATATTTTTCACGATTTTCGCCGGACATTAAAATTGAAATGCCTGTATGCAAAAGTATAAAGGAAATTGTTCAATTACCCAATGACCGGCCCTAAGTGTGCCTACTGACTAATCATAGCCAAAATATAAAACAAATTGGTCCCCGTATTATGGTGCTGTGCACTTTTAAATGTCGCTACTGGTATACGTACATGTGTACATACATCATTCTGTTTCACCTAAAATGTAGGCAACATGGACACCTATTTACCTGAGAAATTTCAGTTCCTTAATCTAAATAGTTTAGAAAATTACCCCCAGGTGTAGCGTACCCCCTTTAATAATACTTAAAATTAACTTCTTTGTATGAATAGAAGCATGTTTCACCATTGCATAGGGAATCTCATCAGGGCCTGGAGTCTTATTATTACATGATGACAAGGCTGAATCAAATTCCTTTTTGCTAAATGGTTGGTTATAAGCCTCAGTTTTATTGGTAGAGAAATCTAGTCTTTTGCTCTTCTCTGAGTCGATACTGATATCTAGGCGAGACTTGTGATTTACTGGATATATTTGCAAAATGATTGGCTAAAGAATTACTCATGTCTACAGCACTGGTTAAAATTTGCACGTTTACGTTTAATACTGGGGGTGGATTTGAAGCTAACTTCCCTGTAATTTTCCTGAGTTTTTTCCATACAGATGAGGGTGGAGTTCTATCATTTATTGAGGATACATATGATGTCCATGAAGCACATTTGGCAGCCTTTACCGAGCGACGAAATAGTGCCCTACATTTCTTGTAAAAAATTAGATTTTCCTCTGTGTGATGTCTACGATTGATTGATTTATGGAATTTTTGGCTTGAAGGCCAAGCGCCGGAGCTGGTAAGCCATTCAGCACATATCTTATCATGTATGAATATATAAAATTTCAAGTAAAACAGTAAAGACAATAATCACTCGCAAAAACACATCAAAACAAGATACACTCACAAGCAATCATATACACAATTTTAAATTTCATAAAATGAATTGATGTCTTTTAAAAATTTTAAAACATTCTTCACATGGGCCTCCTCCCCTAAAAATTCTTTAAGAGATAAATTTGTTAAAAAGTTTGCCCTGCGCTTATTAGAGTATGCAGGGCACTGAATTAAAATGTGTTTCATTGTAAAAACAACTTGGCAAGTGGGGCATTGGGTTGGTTGGTTGGTTTATGAGGTTTAGGCTCAAAAGTCAAGCACTGGAGCATCAAGGGCTATTCAGCGCTATGAAAGCTAAAAGGTGGATGAAAGCTAAAAGTTCAGTGATTTCATTAAAAAGATAATAATAAAATTGAAAATTACAGTAAGTTATAATAGGTGATAAAATTTGATAAGCTTTAAAAATCTGACCACACGGGCTACTTCAAGATGAACCAGAAATTATGAAGGAAATTGAGGAAAAATTCAGGCTCAGAAAGTATAGTACAGATAAGACCAGACCAATTAAGATTAAATTCAGGTCACAAACAACGGCAGAGAATATCTTATCCAAAACAGGGAAACTAGCAACAAGTGAACAATATAAAAAGGTATGGATAAAAAGGAAAATGAATAAAGAGGAAAGAGAGGAAGAAAAGCAGAAAAGACTTGAAGCTAAGACAAAAAACGAGAACAGAACGGAGTCAGAGAAAGAGAGATTCTATTGGAGAGTAGTGAATATGAAACTAAGGCGGTTCGACATACATACATACATACATACATATACCAAGGCTTTTTCCCCCTTTCAAGGGAGGTAGCCAAAAAGGGAAAGGCATAAACACACTCCCACCCATTTCATCCCTAAATACACTCCACACCCCTCCCACCCTTCCTCTCATCTGAGCACCTCCTGGATGACGGGTCATCCCTGCACCCTGCCCACCGCCCTGGGTCAGAAGCAGTGTCGCAAGACACAGTACATCCACAGCAAGGCCGCTTCATTTAATCGGCGACCCCCCCTCTCCGTCCCCCTTTGCATATAAGGAGAGGACGGGGAGAAATCCCTTCGGGCTGCGTCAAAATTTACTCACACATACTACCCCCCCACCCCCCCGCCCATTCCTCCTCATGCAGTCACACATCATCCATATACAACCATTCTCCACTCACCTCTGTCTTCCGTCCTCTCCCTTCCTTCCTCAACAGACATTCCCCTCTTCCCCAAAGCCCCCTTCACCCCATCCATCCACCTCATCCTAGGACGTCCCCTCATGTTCACTCCCTCCACATCTGCCTTCCATACCTCTTTTACTAGTCTTTCTTCACTCATTCTTTCCATGTGTCCAAACCATCCTAATATTCTTTCATCAACCCTCTCTCCCAAATCCTTTTTCACCCCTGTTCTCCTCCTCACCTCCTCATTTCTCACTCTATCTAGCCTAGTAACCCCCACCATACTTCTCAGACACCTCATCTCAAACACATTCAAACTCCTTCTCTCTTCTTCTCTTATGTTCCACGTTTCTGCCCCATACAGTGCTGTTGGCACAATCACTCCTTCATACAGTCTCCTCTTCGCATCCATTCCCAAATGTCTATTTCTCATTACACTCTTTAAACCACCAAGGCATTTACTCGCTTCTCTCAATCTACATTCTACCTCCACCTTCACTCCTCCTTTTCCTGCTACACTTGCACCCAAGTATCTAAAACTATCCACTTCCTCCAGTCGCTCTCCCTTAATGTTCACTTCCAGTCTACTACCACTTTCACCCCTTGTACATCTCATCACCTTACTTTTACCCACATTTATCTTTAGCTTTCTTCTATCACATACTCTCCCAAACTCTGCCACCAGCTTCCTCAATCCCTCCTCTGACCCTGCCACAAGCGCAGTGTCGTCCGCAAACAACAGCTGGCTCACCTCCCACTTTTCTCCATTTTCTTTAACCATCTCCAATCCCTGACTCACTACCCTAGCATTCACCTCTCGCACCACCCCATCCATGTATAAGTTGAACAGCCAGGGCGACATAACGCATCCTTGACTAAGTCCCACCTTTACTTCAAACCACTCACTCTCTCCATTTCCAATCCTAACACATGCTCTACTACTCACATAAAAACTTTTGACAGCTCCCAGAAGCTTTCCTCCTATCCCATAAATCTGCAGTACCTCCCACAGTGCCTTTCTGTCTACCCTATCATAAGCCTTTTCCAGATCCATAAAAGCCCAAAAAACATCCTTCCCCTTTCCTATAGCTTTCTCACATATCTGTCTTACCACAAAGATCTGATCTACACAACCTCTACCCGTCCTAAATCCACACTGTTCCTCACCAATTACTCCTTCTGTTCCTCTCCTAATCCTCTCAATTAAGATTCTCCCATAAGCCTTCCCTACTACACTCAACAGGCTAATCCCTCTGAAATTACTACATTAACACTTGTCCCCTTTTCCCTTGTAAAGAGGAACTATACAGGCACTACTCCAGTCCTCCGGTACTCTACCCTCTCTCCAGCAAACATTAAATAATCTCACCAACCAGTCCACCATCACTGAACCTCCCTTTTTCAGACATTCTGCATGACATCCATCCAGACCAGGTGCCTTACCTGCTTTCATCATCTTTACAACTGCCTTCACCTCATCCTTCCTTATTTCTCCTCCATTCTCCTCACTCATCACTCTCATTTTCTTCGTATTTCCCACTGCAGCTATCTTTCCTTCCCTATCCTCCTTCACATTCAGCAACTCCCTAAAATATTCTGCCCATCTTCCCCTCACTGCCATCTCTTCCATTATCAACTCTCCATCTGTACCTTTTACCTTTTCTTCCCTACTTGATTCGCCTCCTCTTCCTCTCTTAATTTCTTTCCAAAACATCTTTTTATTACTTTCAAAATTTTCTGTCATACTCCTACCCCATTTCACATCTGCTCTCCTCTTTGCCTCCTTTACCTTTTGCTTTACTTCTCTTTTCTTTTCTTTGTACGTCTCATATGACTCCCCTGTCCTCTTTTGTAACCAATCTGTGAATGCTCGCTTCTTCTCTTCTACAACCTTCTTTGTTTCCTCATCCCACCATTCACTACCCTTTCTTCTATTTCCCCCTGTCCTTCTTGTTCCACACACCATCCTTGCACACTTTAAGACTCCCTCCTTGAAACATCCCCATTCCTCCTCCACACCCATCTCTGCTCTATCCTTTACTCCCTCCCACTCCTCCTTCAGCTTCTTTTCGTACTCCTTCTCCTTTTCCTTTTCATTCAAGGAGTTCACTCTAAGAACCTCCCTACCTTTTGTCCCTTTCCTCCTTCTCCATCTATCCTCCACTCTCAACTTACCTTCCACCAAAAAATGATCTGATATTCCCCCACCCTCTCCCCTTAGCACATGTACATCCTTAACTCTTCCTATCATAATCCTATTTACCACTACATAATCCATTAGCGCTCTATCTACCACCCTTCCCTCCACCACCCTCTCCCATGTGTACTTATGCTTGACTTTCTTCCGAAACACTGTATTTGCTATCATCAACTCTCTTTCTAGACACATTTCCACCATCAACTCTCCACTACGATTCTTTCCTGGAACTCCACACTTCCCAACCACTCCATCGATTGGACCATTTCCCACTCTAGCATTAAGGTCTCCCAGTACTATTACATTGACATTTCTTCCTAAACCCTCTATGCACTCATTTAAATCTATCCAAAAGGCCTCCCTTTCTTCCATGCTCTTCTCACTGCCCGGCCCATATGCACTTACAAAGACCCACATCTCCTTTCCCAGTTTCACCTTCATCCACATTATCCTTGAGGAAACCTCCTTCCACTCCACTACCCCTTTACCTATCTCCTCACTTACTAGAATAGCCACCCCTTCCCTCCCTCGCCCTCTCTTCACTCCTGATAACCTCCCACTTACACTCCCAAACATACACTCACCCTTCCCTTTCAACTTAGTTTCACTCAAAGCCAACACATCCAACTTTCTTCTCACAAACATACTACCTATCTCTTCCCTTTTACTCTCATCTGTACCACATCCACGCACATTAAAAGACCCAAACCTTAGGGTGCTGGCCCGAGGCCCGCCAGCACCCCTTATGCCTTTTCTTTTTGTTTTAGGAAATTGCCCCTTGGGGCTACAGGGAGATGGATGCCTAGTCCCTCTCCCCGTCCCTTTCTTCTCCCTTTCTTCTCGCCTCTTACGATCCAAGTGGGAAAACTTGGTGGCAGTATTCTTTTCCCCCACCACAGGGAATTCCCCCAATCAGAAAGAGAATACTCAGAGAAATGGTACAGGACAGCAACAAGGGGTTGGGGGACAGCATAACGGAGGGACAGTCGTAGTATAAAAGTGTCATCATTTCTCTATGAACAGAATTTCTTCTATCATAGACAAAATGATGTGTGGCTCTGGTCCGTAGGGGCGCCCCATATAGACCCTAAAGTATTGACTGCATGCTACTTTGCCACAATAACAAGCAGCCAATACCCCAGACATACAAGAGAAAAACAAAAGGGAAACAGAGAACACAATGGAAGTGACAGAAAACTAAGAGTGTCTTACACAAATATAGATGGATTAATAACAGGATTGAATGAGCTGAATTATTATTTGAAAGAAAAAGAACCGGACATAATGGGAATTGTAGAAACAAAATTAAAAGGCCCACTACCACCCAACAGTGTAGGACATGATGCATATAATTATTGGATTAAAAACAGAGAAAAAAAGCAAGGGGGTGGAGTTATGTTCCTGACTAAGAAGGATATAAACGTGAAGGGTGTCATATATGGAAAGAATACAGTAGAGATGATTATGATAGAAGTGGAAGACAGAGATAAGAAGAGCAGAAAGTTTGTGATAAATTATGTGCCTCCGAAAACAGCCTCATGGGAGGAGAGTGAACATAAAAATATGTTAGAGGCACAAAGATAACATTAAATAAAATAATGGAAGATGGAGGAAGAATAGTTATAATGGGCGACTTTAATTGCAAAGAAATCTGCTGGGAAGAAATGACAGTAAAGGGTGGAGACGGCTCATGGGGAAACGCTCTACTTGAGATGATTACTGACCATACAATGACACAATGGATACAGGAGAACACCAGGTATAGAAATGAAGAAGAACCATCGAGACTAGACTTAATAATTACATCTGAACCTAGAATAGTGGACAAGATTGAATATAAAACACCAATAAGTAAAAGTGACCACATATTGATTGAACTGGAACTTAATGAAGAAAAATATAGGAAAAGAAATGAGCAATATAGAAAAGGAAGAATGATGTATGAAAAAACAAACTTTGATAAAATAAGAGAATTCTTTCAACAAGAAAACTGGGAAGAAATATACAAAGAAGAAACAACAGTGGAAGAGAAATGGAATATTTTGACAAAAATTTACAAAAAAGGAGTGGAAAAGTATGTCCCAAGACAAAAACAAGAAAAAGAATATGTAAAATGCTGGTACAACAAAAGTTGTAGGGAGCTAAAAGACAAAAGAGACAAAGCCTGGACCAGATGGAAAAAAGACAGAAGACCTGAAAAATGGAAAATATATACCGGTTATAGAAATGAATATGTACAAACGTGCAGAGAGGAAAAGAGAAAATATGAAAAAGATGTCATAGAAAAGTGTAAAGATCAACCAAAACTATTCTATAGATTTGTAAACAATAAACTGAAAAACAAACAAGACTTGGAGAAATTAAGACAAGAGGGAGTTGAATACACTGAGGAAATGGAAATGGCGGAAATTATGAACAAACATTTTAAATCAGTGTTTACAAGGGAGAACATACAAACTGAAGAGATTGAATGGAAAGAGAAAGTCCCCCCTATGGAAGAAATAGAAGTAACAAAGAATGAAATATTGACACACTTGAGTAATCTTGATGTCAGAAAATCGCATGGACCAGATGATATAGCAAACTGGATTCTGAAAGAATGCAGGAATGAACTGGCAGACAAAATACATAGCATACTAAATAGTTCCTTGAAAGAAGGAAAAGTTCCAGAAGATTGGAAAAAAGCAAATATAGTACCTATATATAAAGGAGGAAATAAAGAAGAACCTACAAACTATAGACCAGTCTCTCTAACAAGTACAATAGCAAAAATTTGTGAAAGAATTATCAAAAGTAGATGGGTAAAATATTTAGAAAAAAACAGTGTTAAATCCAAGGCAATTTGGATTCAGACAAGGACGATCATGCGTCACCAATTTAATATGTTTCTATTCAAGGCTAATAGATATAATACAAGAAAGAGATGGATGGGCGGACTGTGCATTTCTAGACCTAAAGAAAGCTTTTGACAAAGTACCACATAAGAAGTTGCTTAAGAAATTAGAAACTGAAGGAGGAATACAGGGAAAACTACTAAATTGGATGGAAGACTTTTTGCAAGAAAGAAAAATGAGAGTAGTGATAAGAAACCAGCACTCAAAATGGGATGAAGTAATAAGCGGTGTTCCGCAGGGAACAGTACTGGCCCCAATAATGTTTGCTATATATATTAATGATATGGATGAAGGAATAGAAAGCTATATGAGCTTCTTTGCAGATGATGCAAAACTACTGAAAAGAGTGGAAACTGAAGAAGATTGTGAATCACTACAGAGAGATCTAAATATAGTACAGGAATGGAGTAGGAAGTGGGAGATGGAGTTCAATACAAAAAAGTGTAGTATAATGGAATTTGGAAAAAGCAAAAACAGAATAACAGGAGCATATAAATTGGGAGAAGAAGGAATTAAAAAAGTAGAAAATGAGAAGGACCTGGGAGTCATTGTTATGAATAATATGTCACCGGAGAAACATATAAATAAGATTTTTGGAGAAACTTATAATTTAATAAGAACAATCAAAGTTGCATTTACATACCTGGATGAAGAAATGGTGAAGAAAATCCTAATCACCCTGATAAGACCAAGATTGGAATATGCAGCAACGATATGGTCACCAAGTACAAAAAAATGTATAAAAAAACTTGAAAGAATACAAAGAGCAATTACAAAACTGGCACCAACGCTCTCAAAACTATAATATGAAGAGAGACTAGAAAAACTTGAACTACAGACACTAGAGCAAAGAAGAGAGAGAGGAGATTTGATAGCTATTTACAGAATCATGAAAGGCATAGAAATTACTGATAGAGAGAATCTGATAAAATGGGATAACAGAAATACAAGAGGACACGGAAAGAAAATAAAAAAAAGACAGCTATAGAAGAGACTTGAAAAAGAACAGCTTTCCTCACAGAGTAATAAACAGTTGGAACAAATTAGATGAGAAAGTGGTGTGTGCAAAAACAATACATGAATTTAAAAATAGTTTAGATAAAATGAGATATGAAGACGGGACCCCACGAGCATAGCTCCCCTTCCTGTAAAATACAACTAGGTAAATACAGTTATCATCAAGCAAGTCCGTCATGGACTTGCCTGTGATTGAACATGCTCGTCATTCACGTTGAAAACATATGCACTCCGTTAAAAAGTGCTGTACAGTAATGTGAGCCTGACATGTACGGCAGAATGGTACCTGCCGCTCGTCACCACCTGTCATTAAAAAACTGTGTGTCAGATGTGTATGTCCGATTCACAATCTGGTCAAGATGATGCTGTTCCTTCTATATGGGCAATTGGATGACTCCCACTTCTTTATGGAGGGACGGATATTTTTTAGCTTCAAGTTGTCAGTTAAGGTGCTCCATCTATGCTGCCACTTATTTTGTATATGAGTGTGTATAATCTCCTTAAGGTCGCCATGGGGTATATGGATGGCAGTAGTCAGCTGTAGATCAGCTACTGCCGACTTTGAAGCTTTATCTGCCGTTTCATTCCCCATGATGCCAGTGTGACCAGGTACCTAACAAAAGTTCACCTTGGTACATTTTCGTGAGTGCAGGAGGACCAGCCAATCTTGCACTTCTTGCACCAGTGGGTGAGTGGGCAAAAGTTGCCGAATAGAAGCTAAAACAATGTTGGAGTCTGTATAAATAATAAAACTTTGCTCGTTTGAGCAACTGTAGTAGATCTCTTTCATTGCCAGGAGTATTGCATAATCTGCTGCAGTGAAATTTGAGCAGAGGGTAATTTACGTTTAATCACTTTTCCGTTAAAAACTGCAGCAGAGCCTACACCTTGCTTAGACTTGGAGCCATCGGTATAGACAGAGATAGAGGTGTTGTGTTTAGAGGAGTGTTCTAAGAATTGCGCCTTGACAGCCTGAGGGTCGTGGTGTTGTTTACCACCGGTACAAATGCAAATCTCCACAGGGGGTTTACACCAAGGAGGATACTTTGTTGGGCCTAATTTGGCTATAGTAGAGTCATAGAGACTGATCTCTCTAGATTCCTTCTCCAATCAAACCTCCAGTGGCTTAGGGATACGGGGCCTATTTGGAGAGACATCGTAAGGGTTCATAACAAATTTAAAGTTGGAGTTATCCTTTGATGTCAAACATTTCACCAAATATCGTAGTCCCAGCTCCTCTCTGCGTAAGGAAAGAGGTGGTACACCTGAGTCCACGTATAGGCTGTCCACAGGGGAGGTACGATAGGCACCCGTACAGATTCTCAAACCCAGATTGTGCATAACATCTAATTTTTCAAAGGTGGTTTTAGCAGCAGAGCCATATATTTGGCAAGCATAATCAATTTTGGTGAGGCAGAGAGTTTTATAGAGCCTTAATAAAATAGTACGATCAGCTCCCCAATCATAATGTGAGACAACTTTCAGAATGTTGGTGGACTGTCGTACTCCAACACATAAGTCGTTAACATGGGAAACGAATGTGAGGCCCTTGTCAAAAATTACACCAAGGAACTTCACCTCACTCTCATACGATAGGATAACTCCCTTCAAAAACAGTTGGTATCTCTTCTCGTTTCCTACACCTTGTAAATCTGATGGCCTTAGTTTTTTGAGGTGAGAACTTGAAACCTCTCCTGTCAGCCCATTTAGTGATTGCATTTATCGTAGCTTGTATTTTTCTACCAGCTTCAAGGGCTGTTGGGGCACTACAGTAAATAGCATGGTCATCAACAAATAGGGTACCCTGAACTGTCGGTGGTATTTGATCCATGAGGCTATTAATGGCCACTGCAAATAGTGTAACACTTAACATGCTACCCTGGGGGACCCCCTCTTCCTGCAGATAAGATGATGAAAATACAGATCCAACTCGGACTTTTAGTCGTCAGTTTGATAAGAAGTTCTGTACAAATGCAAACATGTGGCCTCCAATGCCCCATGATGCTAGCTGTTTCAAGATGCCACCCCACCAGGTTGTGTCATAGGCCTTCTCTAAATCAAAGAACACACCAATGGTTTGATGTCTTCTAGCTAAGGCATTTTGGATTTCTCTTGAGAGTATTAGCAAAGGGTCAAGCGTGCTGCGATTCTTCCGGAATCCAAACTGCCTGTTTGACAGTAACTCTCTGGATTCTAGATACCAGATAAGTCTGTTATTAACCATTCTCTCAAAGAGTTTACAAAGACAGCTAGTGAGGGCAATAGGTCTATAGCTTCCTGGAAGTTCTGGGTTTTTCCCTGGCTTATGACGGGATTAGTATCGACAGATCCCAGGTATCAGGTGAAGAGTGTGTGGTCCATAGACCGTTATATACTGTAAGTAGGAACAGCTGTGAACACTGGGGAAGGTTGGCAATCATCTCATATCTAATGTCATCATCGCCAGGGGAAGTGAGGGCTGAGCTCGATAAAGCATGTTTCATTTCATCGAAGGTGAAAGGTAGATTAAAGGACACTGCATTGTTTGAAGGCGGAGGGAGAACTGTTGCCGAGTCACGGTGTATTTGAAATTCAGGAGCATAATTAGCTGCACTTGAAACACTAGTGAAGTGGGCACCCAAGATGTCAGCAACCCTCTTCGGGTCACAAACTTGAGTACCGTTAGATTCTAAAACGGGCAAGGCAGTCGGTACAAATTTACCTTGTAATTTACGGATTTTATTCCAAATCTGACTCGTAGGGATAGCGATGGTTAATTCTGAAACATATTTCTTCCAGGATTCACGCTTGACTTCTTTAAATATTTTCTTCTGTCTCGCACGGGCTCTAGAATAAGCAAGTCGGTTTGCCTCACACGGTGACCTGAGCAATCTACGAAGGCATGTCCTGGTTATTTTCCTAGCAACCTCACACTGTTTATTCCACCAAGGGACTACAGGGCGCCTGGGTAGGCCAGCAGTTTTGGGGATGGTTTGTTGCGCAGAATCTATGATGGTCTGTGAAAGGTGGGCATAAGCAGCAACAGGGGATAAAAAATTGGTGTGCGATTCATTGATAGCTGATGATTTAGTGAACTCTTTCCAATCAGCCTCCTTGATCTTCCATTTTGGCAGGCAGGGTGATGGGATACTTTTAACATATTGAAGTAGTATTGGCCAGTGGTCACTGCCATGCAGATCTCTATCAACAGCCCAATTGTACTCCAACTGGAGGGATGCTGTGCTTATAGTTAAGTCGATGGCTGAGGTGGTGTTATGAAAAATATCATATCGAGTGGGAGAGCCATCGTTCAGCAGCACTAAATCATTATTGGCATCAAGTAGCTGCTCAATGATGTAACCCCATCTATCACAGTGTACGTCACCCCATAAGGTGTGTTTGGCATTGAAGTCACCCATTAAAATAAATGGTGGAGGGAGCTGGTTCACTAAGTCTTGGATATCTGAGACATCCAGCTGTCTATTTCGCCTAAGGCCGTCGAAAAGGTGGTCTTCAAGTTTAGGGTCTAAATAAAGGGAGCACAAAGTGATCTTTCTCTCAAGCTGAACCTGTACAGCACAGGCTTGAAGGTCTGTATTGAGCTGGATTGTAGAAAATCTAATAGACTTGTGAATTATGAAAGCAGTGCCACCCTGTGCCCTCTCCTCCATAATAGGGGGTGACCTATGAAAGTTATAATTGAGTCCAGGATTATAACTTGTATCTCCTAGTTTTGTTTCTTGAAGGCACAAAATCATGGTGTTGTAGTCTCTAAACAGTGTTCAGATGTGTTCAGAGCTACTGTTGAGACCTCGGCAGTTCCATTGTATGATGAACATTTTTATTTAGGGAGCTTTCCACTTCCGACTTTATGAGACTTTTTCTTTTCTGCCTGATCAGTGTTTTGTCTAGAGATAGTAGGCCTGCCAGCAATTCCGGCTGGAGGCTTTCCACCTCTAGATCTCTCATCCTTTGAATTGCCCTGAGAGGAGTTAATACGGCCAGGATTGTGGCTCTCAATCTTGATCTTCTTTGATGTGTTTGGTGTCGATGTATTAGCTTTTGGAAGGCCAGTAGCATCCGATGAAAGCACCTTATATTTGTTTGAGGTAGGGATACTCAGGGTAGGAGAGGGAGGGGTAGGGGATGTTCCTCCCCTTTTCTTACCACGTGTTGGGGATCTCTCCGCTGTAACACCCTTTGCTGGCCGCGCATCATCTTGTGAATGTACATTCACTAGTGAGGGAGTGTCCTCTGAGCCCTCAATAATGGGCACAGATGATGCCTGAGTTAACTCCTGAGAAGGAGGGGTGGGGGAGCTGGGAGGTGCTACCTCAGCAACGGTCGAAGCCTGTTTCAGGCGGGTATCTGTTACCTCAGGGGTTCTATCGTGTGAAGCGGTAGGCTGAGGCGCCTTAGAGACAGTAGCTTGTTTCTTTGCAACCTGGGCATATGTTCTAGTTTGGCCTAGAAGCTTCTTTGCGTATCGGATACTGATATGCTCTGCTTTGGATTTTTGAAGTGCTGCTTCTTCATCCTTATAGGACTGACAAGTCCTGTCACGGGCCTGGTGATCCTGGCCGCAATTCACACACTTGGGTGGTGTTGTGCATTCACCATGAATGGGGTAGGAGCATATAGCACACAGTTGCTCTCCACTGCAAGCAGTCGACGTATGGCCAAATTTAAAACATTTGAAACATTGTAATGGCTTTCGCTTAAAAGGGCGCACAGCAATCCTTTCATTTTCAATTATGATATGCGTAGGCAGGTCAGGGCTAGTAAAGGTTAGTACAATCATTTTGGTGCCCCGTAGTTTCCGGATATGGAAGATGTCATCAGGGCACATGTCCAGAATCTCTTCCTCTTCAAAATCATATAGGTCTTTGTCATATATGACACCTCTACCGTAGCTGAAGTCTATGTGTGGCTTAATTTCCTTCAGCATCTCACCACTTTCAGCTTTTAAGTGACTCAGCATATAAGACTGAGTTTTGGACTTTGCATGTATTAGAACTTTGTTCTTGCCAAATCTGGTGATATCACCACTACAAATTCCACCAACTTTCCTCTGCAGATATTTACAGAACTTATAGTAATTATAGTTTTCTTCCCGGGCAGTGGCCACCAACCACATTGGAGGACTTGGTAGTCTCTCCTTGTGGGAAGTGTTTAAGCCATTTTCCTTCTCAGAAGGAGCATACAAAGAAGGTACATAAACATCTAGGGCATTAGGGGCACTGGCACATAAAGCCCCAGTGACGCCTGCTCCACAAACCTTCAAATTTGAAATATCGCTACTAGCTTTCAGAGCAGCATTGTGGCTAGTATATGACAGCCAGGCTTCCCAAGAATTTCCAGGTTCAGCATAACACATACGGATTTCTGTAATTTACCATAGCAACCAAAGTACTTCATAAGAGTCTCATAGTTACAGGCCTTAGGAAGCTGGAGGATATGGACCACAGACAAGTTTTTCACATTCTTGATTTCCAAGGCTCTGGAGGAGGGAGAACCCAACTCAGTAGTAACTTTTACCACATTATTTTTACTAGTGGAATCATAATGCTGTCCTTCATTAGGAGTTATAGTCTCCTTTGAAGGACACAAAGAGTGAGAATTATCCAAATCGGGATTTGAAATGACGGAAGGGTCAGCATCGGTTCCCTCCTGGTCAATGGGTTTTGGAGGAGGAGGGGGCCTCCAAAACCTGGGAGGATGATTCAACCATAATTGGATGGAATCAAAGTTTTATGGTATAGCCTACTAGAGTGCTTTCGGTAAGTTGTAGGGCCACACCATAAGCAACATGAGGTTTGAAGTGCGTGGAAAGAGATACTGCAGGTGCCTGGCGCCCCAGTCACTTAAGGAAAGTCCCTGCAGAGCCAGAAAAGGGTCCAGAAATGGCTATTTACGGGTAAAGGGCCTCGGCATCAAATTTTTTGGCTTTGACAACCCGTTTGTCCTCTGTAGTTTTGTCTCATATAGTATGAGGCCGGCGTAGCCACCCTTTTACCTGTACTGAAAGGGAGAATGGTATCAAGCTCAGGAGTCCTCCTTCCCATGCACATCCACTGACCACCGAACCTTGCGAGCCCTCACCGGTGGCACCTGTCGCCAGGTGAGCCCCCAACAACTCGGTCAGCTACCAACACACAGGTCAGAGAGAAACCGAGAACTTAGAACTACCTTAAGTAGATGCAAGAGAAAGTCGAGGGTGCTTCTCAGGGAAGGCAATCTGGAGTTTTTCAGACAACCTACCCCGAGATAATAGCCTGTTCAGAAAGAGAAGAAAGAGTGCAACAACTAAGAAGGGTAGGGATAAACGAGCCATCAAATGAAAGAGGGGTGGGGGTCGTTTACCAGTTACTTACACTCCAGTCTGTGAGTCTTGGTCTGACAGTTCCAGTATGGTCTGTGCAGCTTGATTGAATCTGCCAGGGAGGAAATCTCTCCCTGCTGCCATAGCCCATACCTTCATCACTATGCACAAGCCCCTCCAGGACAGCAACCTGCTCACAGGGCGGAGGGGGTGGGGCATTGGGGGGGCCAGCCTTTCTGCTCCACTTGCCATCAAAAATTTATGGGTAGTATAGGAATGGCCAATTCTTAATCTTGTTAAAACAATACTTGATCTTCTGTCCAGAGAATGAGGCTTCCAAGGGCTCACCAAGGGGTGAATCTCTTTTAACTTGTAACTACCGTTCAGCCTTGTCCATTGTTCTTGCCACTTCTCCATAGCATAACTATGAATTACTTGTTTGAAGTCTGTATGTGGGATTTTTGTGTCTGTTATATGGCTGAGCCTAGTAGCGGCTTTGGTTGCAACATCAGCCTGTTCATTTCCAGTGATACCCACATGGGACAGCACCCAGCAAAAGTTTACTTTTATTTTCTTCCGGTTGTTAATAAGTATCAACCAGTCCTGTATTTTTTGGACTAAATAGTGAAGAGGCAATAACTTACTTAGAGAGGACAGAATGCTCATAGAGTCTAAAAATAACAACGTTTTTATTAGCTGGAACGGAATAGAATTAAAAACAAATTTCAGGGCGTTGTTGACTGCCAGCAGTTCAGCAGTAAAAATAGAGCTAAAATAAAGCAACTTCCTCTTTAAAACTGTTCTGTCAGATACAACAGCACAACCAACACCATCTTGGGATTTTGATCCATCTGTATAAATAAAAACTGAATCAGCATGTACTGATAAGTGTTCTAAAAATTCACTCCTTAGCTCTACAGCAGTTCTATTTTTCTTGTTTTTAATAGGACAAATTACAGTGGGACATCAGTTCCAAGGAGGGAATTTGGGAGGTGTGATCTCAGCAATTGTAACAGGAACAAGTCCTACTTCCTTTGTTTCAACTTCACATCTCACTTCTAGAGGTTTTGGCAGAGTACTTTTTCTTGGAGCTCTGTCTACCGGCTGCTTTACATATTTGAAGTTTGGATTTTGTTTTGATGTTAAGCCACGAGACATACAGGTACTCCTTCTTTAACGACGACAATTGGAACAAGCGCGCCGTCGTTAACCGAATTGGTCGTTAAGCGAAAGTGTATACATATACGTACATGTACTGTATGTACAATGTCCAGCAATACATGTATCTTTATTTTCGTGTATTTTCCCTCTTTTATACAGTACATTAAAGCTTTATTTACTGTTTATTTACGGTGGTTAGGTTCCTAAAATTACAGTATATGACCAAATCCGCGTATGCTGACATTCCATATTGAATACCGGGGTATTTTTTTAGTTTCGACCATGGGCGCAATATAGCAATAGAAAATTAATTATTAATTTTGTAAATTAAAATGTATCAACGTAATATGCAATTTTGTGGGCGGAAATGAAAGTAAAAAATACCTTGCTAAAAGAAAATATGCTAATGAACGAAGTCAGTAGCATAGGCTTGGGACGCCATCTTGTCGTCTGCCAACGTCTCTCACGACGACGACAAGCTGGATGACATTTAATTTGCAGGTAATGATTTAGTAAACACAGGTTAGGTTAGTTTAGTTTAGGTTAGACGAATTAATTTATCATCCTTTCATTTCTTCGACATCGGCATCTATCATAACAAACATGGTGTACCATTCGTCCGACATGACTTCGTTACTTACGAAATCTGTTTTAGCATTTTTTTTCATTTCCGCTCACAAAATTGCATATTACGTTGATACATTATAATTTACAAAATTAATAATTAATTTTCTATTGTTATATTGCGCCCATGGTCAAAACTAAAAATTTACCACTACCGGTATATTCTGTACCCCAGGTAGTTTTTGCAGCTTGCAGGATGGTAATGTAGACCTAAGCTTCAGAACACTTTACCTCACAGCTAATATCCACCGTACAAGTTCATTTATAACATCATACAAATTTGCCTCAGCCAACTTAATTATCGCACACGACGTCGTAACTTCGGGAGATTTACGTTAAACGACGTCATAAAGCCCGTTGTTACTCCAAGTTGTCGTTAACCGAGTAGGTAGTTAAACGAGGAGTACCTGTATATCTAAGGCTTAATTCCTCTCTGCGAATATAAAGGGGAGGAATTCCTGTGTCCACATACAAGCTATCCACTGGAGATGTTCTATAAGCTCCCGAACAAATCCGCAAAGCCATATTGCGGACTATATCAAGCTTCTTTAATAAAGTTTTACATGCCAATCCATAAATTTGGCATCCATAATCGATTTTGCTAAGGCACAATGCTTGGTAAAATCTTAATAGAGTTATACAATCTGCTCCCTAGTTGAAGCGAGACACTACCTTTAGTATATTAAGTCGCTGTTTAACAGTGCATATAACCTCGTTTATGTGATGAGTGAATGTCAACCTTTTGTCCAAAAACAGACCCAAGTATTTCACTTGATCTTCATATGGTAATATGACACCCTCTAAGAATAATGTTGGTATTTCTTCCTTGCGTCTTAGTCTAGAGAACCTAATGGCTTTTGTTTTTTCAGCAGAGAATCTGAAGCCCCTACAATTAGCCCATGCTGTTGCTAAGTTAATAACTTCTTGAATCTTTTGGTCTGTTTCTAATGTTGTCGATCTGCTGCACACAATAGCAAAGTCGTCAGCAAAAGCCAATCCATGAATTCTAGTTGGAACTTGTTCTAACAAACTATTAATGGCTATGCTGAAGAGTGTAGGACTCAGAACGCTTCCTTGTAGAATCCCTTCCTCTTGAAGATATGCAGAAGAGAAAGAAGAGCCCACTCTGACTTTTAGATAACGGTCAGACAAGAAATCCTTTAAACAATTGAACATATTACCCCTGATACCCCACTCTGCAACTTGCTTCAGAATGCCTCCCCACCAGGTAGTATCATAGGCATTTTTTAAGTAAAAAAACACAGCAATGCTTGGATTCTGTATTGCAAAGGCATTCTGAATCTCATGAGTGATAAAAAGTAAGGGATCCAGGGTGCACGTAATTCTTCTAAATCCAAATTGTCAGTTATATAGGAGATTCTTAGATTCTAAAAACCAAACTAAACGCATATTAACCATTCTTTCATAGATCTTACAAATGCAGCTAGTGAGAGCAATAGGTCTGTAACTTTGTGGGAGATTGGAGTATTTTCCTGCCTTTAAAATTGCTATGATAACTGAAGTCTTCCAAGATTTAGAAGACCCAGAGGACCAAAATTTGTTCAGCACATTTAAAAGGAATTTCTTCGAGGATATGGATAAATGAGCAATCATGGAATAGAGAATGTCATCCTCTCCAGGAGAGGTTGGGGAGGATAAAGATAAAGCATGATCCATTTCATTCAAGGTGAAAAGAAGATTATATGCCTCCGAGTTTGTATTGGTAGGAGGATTAATCGTGGTCTTGTTTCTAATTCTTCTGAAGTCATGTGAATAGTGGAGTGGACTTGAAATATCAGCATAGTGTCTTACAAAAGCTTCTGCTACTTCTCTGTATTCTTTTTCTAGGTTTGCTAGATAATTGTTACTTTTAATTCTCTTTTGTCTATGGAATACTATCTAGTAAGTGTAAATGATTTATCTGGAACCTCTCCATTATTCAAATGGAAACAATGACAGTGTACCATTGACAGAATAGAAAATACTGTAATAAAAAATAATTTACTTACACTTAGCCAATAAAACTTCAATACATACAAACCTAAAGATGCAGCATGCAGGAGGCAGTTGCCATCTCCTGTTGTTGCTAGAGGCCAGAGACGTTGTGAAGCTCCTGTCAAGGCCCACCAATTTAACTTCCCTGCACCTTCAAGGGACACCAGTGTTGATGTTTCTACTAAATCTCTCTCAAGAAAAGCTCGAAACTCATCTGCAAAAATTAATAAATGAATAAATAAATAAAGAAGACATAATTCGCAGATGATGCAAAAATACTAAAGAAAGTAGCTACAGAGGAAGATTGTGAATTACTACAGATAGACCTAGATAAAATCTGGAAATGGAGTCAAAAGTGGGAAGTGAACTTTGACATCAAGAAATGTAGTATACTGTAATGGAGTTTGGAAAAAGTAGAAATAGAATATCAAGGAATTATAAAATTGGTGAAGAAGTAAAAAATGTGAGCTTGGACAGGAACCTAGGAGTAATTATGAGCAAAGATATGTCACCAGACAAACATATCAATAAAACAGAGAAACCTTCAACTTGCTAAGATCAATGAAAAAGGCTTTTGACTATTTGGATAAGGAAATGGTTAAGAAAAGTTTCACTGATAAGACCAAAATTGGAGTATGCTGCCACACTATGGACACCAAGTACTAAAAAGAATATAAAGAAATTAGAAAGAATACAAAGACCAACAACAAAGATGGTACCAACACTCTCCAAATTGACATACAAAGATTGTTTAAATTGGAACTACCAATTTCTGGAACAAAGATGAGAAAGAGATCTACTGACTATTTATAGAATCATGAAAGGAATGGAAGTCCTAGATAGACTTGATTTATTAAAGTGGGACAACAAAATAACAAGAGGACATGAAAAGAAACTCAAAAAGGATAATTATAGAAGAGATCTGAAAAAGAATAGCTTCCCACACAGAGTGGTGGATATCTGGAATACATTCAATAAGGCAACACTGTGTGCAAATACTATTCAAGAATTTAAGAACAAACTTGATGCTGAAAGATACAAAGATGGGTTGTTACGAACATAGCTCCCTTCCTATACAATACAACTAGGTAAATGCAGTAATACGAAAAAAAAAAAAAAAAGCAATACAAACAAGAAAGGTTTGAATGTTACATTCCTTTGAATCAATCAATGAATCAATCCATTGCCCCAGGTCTCACCTGGAGAAGACCAATGACTCCCAAGTATCTAGGAACAACCACTGGATTGGTTTTAAGTCACTAAAGGAAAAAATATTGTTGTTCTCTGGTTGGCTAGGATGGGGCAGTGTAATATGAGGTGTTCTGTGTCTTCTGTGTGATGGTTGCAGTTGGTAATTTTCATTTCTTTGGCCTGGCCTATTCTAAGCTGGTATTGCTTAAGTGCTGGATGGTGACCTTATTACAATCATGCAAGTGTGGTTCTTGTTTCTCTTGAGAAGGGCTTTTCTAAAAAGTGAGGCTAATGTCTGGAGGGATTTGCTGGAGGAGGGAGTTCAGTGGTTGGTCTAGGTGAGCTTGTTTTGTGATCTAGGTGTCAATGTGATTTTGTTTGGATGTGTTGTGCAATGTAGGTGGAAGGTGGTTGTAGACATTTGAATAGTATACTGCAGTTGTAGTTTTTAGGTTGCATTCACTTAGCTGCACTTGTGTAAAGTATAAGATGGGTTTATAGGGCAAGGGAGTCTTGCACAGAACTGTGTACTCATCATCCTCATGTGATGTAAGAGTAGGATTTTGGCTTGTGTGTGTAGGTATTCTATTGGAGTGGTTTTGGTTTCCTTCTACTATCCAAAGCTTATAATATGTGACTGACATTAGTATGTTTATTTTCTTGTTGGTTTTCACTGTCAGATCTTTAATGTATGTCT
Organism: Oratosquilla oratoria; assembly: GCF_046742065.1. NCBI lineage: Eukaryota > Metazoa > Arthropoda > Malacostraca > Stomatopoda > Squillidae > Oratosquilla > Oratosquilla oratoria. The sequence goes on along the minus strand of NC_134781.1, from coordinate 37,500,156 downwards.
TCTGCTATCATTTGTAATTTCAAGTTTTATCTTTAGGGGTCAATTTCTTTAGAATATTGTTCCATTCTATATACTTCTATTTTTTTTCTACTTCTTCATAGTCTTGCACTTTTTTTAGAATTGTTTTTGCCACTTCTTTTTCTGAATTTTCTCTCAAGTACCTAACCAAACCACATTTTTCCTTTAGTCCATATACTACAATATGAATAGACATTTGGGAATGGATGCTAAGAGGAGGTTATATGAAGGAGTGATTGTGCCGACAGCACTGTACGGGACAGAAACATTAAACATAAAATAGGAAGAGAAGGAGTTTGAATGTGTTTGAGATGAAATGGCTGAGAAGTGTGACAGGGGTTACTAAGCTAGATTGAGTGAGAAATGAGGTGAGGACAACAGGGGTGGAAAAGGAGTTTGGAGATAGGGTTGATGAAAGAGTATCGGGATGGTTGGGACTAATGGAAAGAATGGGTGAAGAAAGATTAGTAAAAGAGGTGTGGAAGGAGTGAACATGAGGGAGCGTCCTAGGATGAGATGAATGGATGGGGTAAAAGGGGCATTACGAAAGAGAGGAATGTCTGTTGAGGAAGAACGGGACAGGACAGAAGATAGGGGTGAATGGAGAAGGGTTGTGTATGGATGATGCTGTGATACATGAGGGGGTGGGGGATTGGGGGTTAGGGAGTATGAGAAATATATTGACACAGCCCGAAGGGATTTTCCCCATCTTTTCCTTTTCTGCACGAGGGGACAGAGAGGGTTGCCGAATTAATGAAGCAGCTTTGCTGTGGATGTGCTGTGTCTTGCAACACTGCTTCTGACCCAGGGTAGTGGACAGGATGCAGGGATGACCCATCATCCAGGAGGTACCAAGATGAGAGGAAAGGAAGAGGGTGAAGGGGAGTGGAGTATGTAGGGGATGGAATGGGTGGGAGTGGTTTCTATGCCTTTTTCTTTTTGGGTACCTTCCATGTAAGGGGGAAAAAAGCCTTTGGTATATGTACGTACTACAATACACTTTTCTATCCACTGTATCTCTGACACAATTTGCTTTTTCTTTGATTACTTGAATAAGTGTATCCTTTCCATTTTCCTGCATCAGTTGATGTACTATTTCTTTAAAAGCTATCTCATCATTTTCTCTGTTTTCATTCCATTTCTTAATCTTCTGCAAATTTTCCTCACCTAAGTTTTCTTCAATTCTTTCAGACATTGCCTGTATTTTGTGATTTACCTCTTTTCTTAAATTCTCACTATTGGTAGTATCATTGTTTTTCATCTTTTCATTTTCACATATTACCTCAATTAGTTCTTTTAATTCACTTAACTCAGTTTATTTCAGAATTTTTCTTCTTTAGATCAAATACCTCTCTACTGAGTTCAAAATAGTCTTTCCTTAAAATCACAACCTTTTTCCTCAATTCTATGAATTCTCTTTCCCATGAGTTTCTATTAAAATTCATCTCCCTTTCCATGTCTATGATTCGACTCAAATTTCTTTTTTCGTACTTACCAAAGCCAGAAAATAGGTCATCACTGTACAATCTACCAATCCCTCTTGGGGTTTCAAAGCCTCTATTTACATTTAGCTTTGGTATAGCACCTCCAGAGGGCTCTGCATTCATGTCGACGTTCATTGCTCACTCAAAGAAGGAAAAATATCAAAAGACTGGAAAAATGAACATTGTACCGATATATAAAGGAGGAAACGAGGAAAAACCAACTAACTATAGGCCAGTCTCACACTAACAAGCATTATAGCCAAAATTTGTGAGAAAATCATCAAGAATAGATGAGTAAAACACCTGGAAGACAACAATATAATAAACCCAAGACAATTTAGGTTCAGACAAGGAAGATCATGTACCACAAACTTGATATGTTTCTACTCAAGATTAATAGACATAGTGCAAGAAAGGAATGGATGGGCTGATTGTGCCTTCCTGGACTTACAAAAAGCTTTTGACAAAATACCATACAAAAAATTATAAAAAAAACTCAAACATATAGGAGGGATACAAGTGAACCTACTAAAATGGATGGAGGACTTCCTGATTGGTAGGAAGATGAGAGTAGTGCTCAGAGAAAAATATTCAGATAGGAAAGAGGTGATCAGTGGAGTACTGCAAGGATCTGTACTAGCTCCAATAATGTTTGCTATTTATGTGAATGACATGGATGAGGATGTGAAATGTTACATGAGCTTCTTTGCAGACAATGTCAAACTGTTAATGAAAGTAAAAATTGATGAGGATTGCGAATCACTGCAGGAAGACCTTAATAAAGTATGGAACTGGAGTCAGAAATGGGAAGTGGACTTCAATATTAAGAAGTGTAGCATAATGGAGTTTGGAAAAAACAAAAACAGAATATCAGGACAATATAAAATTGGAACCAAGGAGGTAAAGAAGGAGAGATCCGAAAAAGATTTGGGTGTAATCATCTCAAACAACTTGTCCTATGACAAACAGATAAACGAAATTGTTGGAGAATCCTACAACTTGCTAAGATCAATAAAAGTGGCATTTACATATTTGGCCAAAGAAATTATTAAAAAAATATTGGTCACACTGATAAGGCCTAGACTAGAATATCCGTCAACATTGTGGTCACCCAGTACCAAAAAGAATATAAAGAAAATAGAAAGAATCCAGAGAGCAGCAACAAAAATGGCACCTGAACTTGCAAACTTGTCATATGAGGAGAGATTGGCTAAACTAGATTTACCGACTCTGGAGCAAAGAAGAGAGGTTACTGACCATCTACAGAATCATGAAAGGCACAGAAATACTTGATAAAGAGGACTTGTTAAACTGGGATAGGAGAAGCACAAGAGGACATGGAAAGAAAAGATCTGAAGAAAAACAGTTTTCCACATAGAGTGGTAGGCACTTGGAACAAACTGCACAGGGAAATAGTGTGCGTAAAAACCATTCATGAGTTTAAAAGCAAACTACTGTGAGATACAAAGGTGGACACCATGAGTGTAGCTCCCCTTCCCGCAAAATACAAATACGTAAATAAAGCTCATCATCATTTCTCCTGATCTGCCTTTATTCCCTTGCATTTTTTCTTGGTATACAAGTTCAACACTGCACAGAAATCATTTTGGGCAACCACAAGTGCTTCTCCTCCCACTCAATACAACCCAGGCCTCTTGCTTTCCTTGCACTGTTGCGGTGTTCCATCTCTGTATCTTGCAATATCTAAATTGTTCTTAAATTCATGTATGGACTCTGCACAATCATTTTGTCCAGTTCCATACATCCCACTCTGTGAGGAAAGCTGTTCTTTTTCAGGTCTCTTCTATAACTGTCTTTTTTGAGCTTCCTTCCATGTCCTCTTGTATTTTTCATATCCCAATTTAGTCTTCTCTGTCAAGGACTTCCATACCTCTCATGATTCTATAGATGGTCAACAAGCCTCCCTTTCTTTTTTGTTCCAGGGTCGGTAACTCTACTTTTGACAATCTCTCTTCATATGACAATTCTGAAAATGTGGGGGCCATCTTCATAGTTGCTCTTTGGTTTCTTCCAATTTTATATTCTTTTTGGTACTGGGTGACCAAAGTGTTCCTGCATACTCCAGTCTTGGTTTTATCAGTGTGACTAGTATTTTTTCCACCATTTCTTCATCCAAGTAAGTAAATGTCACTTTTATTGATCTCAGCAAGTTGTAGGATTCTCTGACAATTTTATTTATCTGTTTATCAGGGGGACATCTCCTTTGTGATAATTACTCACAGGTCTTTTTCAAATCCCATTTTCTTTACCTCCTTATCACTAGGTTTTTCTCCCATTTACTTGATGTTTGGTAGAACCCCAAGGGAGCCCCTTGCCTCCCTGTATGACCAGCTACTGTCAAAAACCCCAGAGAAAAGTATGTATACCAAGTTAGTGGGTACCAATTTCGAGAAGTTGAGGAAGGTCAGGCAAATAGCAAAAAGAAACCTCAAAATAGTGCAGGGTAACTATAAGGATTATTATGATAGGAAATCGGTTAAGAGGGAACTAAAAGTCAGAGAATATGTGCTTATGCTGTCCCCTTAAAAAACATCATTGCATCCAAAATATGAGGGACCATTCAAAGTGCTTGAGAGAAAAGGGGGTCATAATTAAGTTTTGAGAAACCTGACAAGGAGGTCTGGGGGTGAAACAAGCACATATTAACCTTCTGAAAGAATTCAAGGAAACAATAGAGGAAGAAGTGACTGGCATGGTTGAGACAGGGCGAACTGACTGGAGCCTCGATTCAGATATCGGGGATCTAACCTTCTTTTATGATTTAGGCAGATCAGACACCAGTGAGGCATTGGAGGAATCTTTGTCATCACTGGAAGGAGAGATGCAGGAAAAGGTTAGAGCACTTCTCTGCAAAAATGCCCAGATATTTTCCTTATGCCCCACTGTTACTCAAATAATATATCATGATGTTGTCCTAGAAGATGGAGCCAAGCCAGTGAAGCAGACACCATACAGATTGTTGCCCCAGAAGAGAATCATGGAGGAAGTAAGGCAACTCATAAACCAAGTGTTAGTGGAACCTAGCACTAGTCCCTGGGCCTCACTAGCTATGCTGATACCAGAGTGGAGGTTATGTGTTGATTACAGGAAGGTGAACACAGTCACTATAGCAGGTCCTTACCCTCTCCCTAGAATAGATGACCTCATTCAGGAGGTTGCTGCTGCGAACTTTTTATCAAAATTGGATTTGATGAAGGGATATCATCAGATCCCCCTTACAAGTAGGGCTACTGAGGTATCTGCTTTTGTTACCCCACATGGGCACTTTCAATATAAAGTGACCCCATTTGGGATTAAAAATAGTGGAGCATCCTTCCAGTGCCTCATCAATTGGCTAGTTGAGGGATTGCTGGGTGTCAGGGCATACTCGGATGACATAGTAGTGTTCTATGACACATGGAGTGATCACATACACAGGTTGTGGAATTTATTCAACAGACTAGCACAAGCTCATCTCATTGTGAACCTAAAGAAGAGCACCTTTGGGAGGAGTACTATTGACTACCTGGGACACCAAGTTGGCCAGAATTGCATCACACCATTAGAGCCCTGAGTGAAAGACATCATGGACTTCCAGGTCCCGAAGACAAAGAGAGGCATCAGAAGATTCATGGGCATGCTTATATTCTATCAGAGGTACTGTCCAAACCTTGCAGAGGTAGCCACCCCTTTAACCCACATACACATACATACATATACCAAGGCTTTTTTCCCCCTTACAAGGGAGGTAGCCAAAAAGGGAAAGGCATAAAATCATTTCCACCCATTTCATCCCTGAATACACTCCACACACCCCCACCCTCCCTCTTATCTGAGCACCTCCTGGATGACGGGTCATCCCTGCACCTTGTCCACTTACCTGGGTCAGAAGCAGTGTCGCAAGACACAGCACATCCACAGCAAGGCCGCTTCATTAAATCGGCGACCCCCCCTCTCCGTCCCCCCATTGCATAAAATGAGAGGACGGGGAGAAATCCCTTCGGGCTGCGTCAACTTTTGCTCACACATACTACCTCACCCCCCATCCCCCCTCCCATTCCACCTCATGCAATCACATCATCCATATACAGCCATTCTCCATTCACCCCTGTCTTCTGTCCTCTCCCGTCCTTCCTCAACAGACATTCCCCTCTTCCCCAAAGCCCCCTTCACCCCATCCATCCATCTCATCCTAGGACGTCCCCTCATGTTCACTCCCTCCACATCAACCCTATCTCCCAGCTCCTTTTCCACCCCTGTTCTCCTCCTCACCTCATTTCTCACTCTATCTAGCCTAGTAACCCCCATCATACTTCTCAGACACCTCATCTCAAACACATTCAAACTCCTTCTCTCTTCTTCTCTTATGTTCCATGTTTCTGCCCAATACAGTGCTGTTGGCACAATCACTCCTTCATACAGTCTCCTCTTAGCATCCATTCCCAAATGTCTATTCCTCATTACACTCTTTAATCCACCAAGGCATTTACTCACTTCTCTCAAATCTACATTCTACCTCCACCTTCACTCCACCTTTTCCTGCCACATTTGCACCCACATACTCTCTTATAATCATTTCAGGTGGGATGAGGGCACTGATGCAGCCATTGACAAATGCAAGAGACTTCTCTCAAATCGTCCTGTCTTGACAGCCTCAGATTATAGTAAGACCTTCTATCTTTTTTGTGATGCCAGTCATGTAGCTGTAGGAGCCATGCTTGCTCAGGAAAAGGATGATGTCATGAGACCCATCTCATTTATGTCTCAGATTCTCAAGGAGTATCAAACACAATACTCTACCATTGTGAGGGAGGCTCTCAGCCTCATATTAGCCTTAAGGAAATTCCATATATTCCTAGATAAGAAAGTAATCATCCTAAGTGACCATAACCCACTGAAGTATATCATAGATGGGAAGACGAAAAATGACGCATTGGCCAGATGGGCATTAGCACTCCAAGGGTATGATCTCAATATTCAACATATTCCAGGAAAATCAAATGTGGTAGCTGACGCCCTGTCACGTCCTAACACAAAATGTTCCGGCTTTGTTCCACAGGTCTTAAAATTTTTCTCCAGTGAAGGTGGATATATGTCATGTTCCATGACATGTTACTGACAATGGATGTGGGCATCGCACACACGGATGACGTGAAGGGTTTAGAAGCTGGCAGCAGAGGACTACAAAATCAGGGCCTCCTGCCATCAGAGGTGAGAGGGCACGTAAATTGTTACTGACAATGGACACGGGCATCACACACACAGATGATGTGAAGGCTTAGAAGCCGGCAGCAGAGGACTACAAAATCAGGGCCTCCTACCATCAAAGGTCAGAGGGAACATAAATCAAAATGATGAATCAAAGTAGGGCCCTCATTTCTAGGACCCATTGCTTATATAACTTAGATGAGTATTAGTGACTATATTGTAAGCCCTCTTCACACAAAAATAAAGATACGAGTAAATCATGTGGAGCTGGGTAAATAGAAATAGGGTAGGTTACATTGGCATACACTGGCACCTGTGCCATGGCACTGGTGTTGTAAGGCTGTAGTATAAAAAAGAAGTGCAGGCATTTTTTAGTTCTCCTGATCACCACACTTGCACTCTGTTCACACCGACTAACTAGTAAGATTTAGTTGTAATGTAATTAAAATATTAAATTAAGTGATTGCACTCCACTATTTTTCTTGATCCCAGTGAAGTTAAACTGATCAGAAGAGGCAAAATGTTGTTCTAGGATTCTGGATTGCAGGAACTACTCAAGTCACGGTTTATGATTCAATGTATCAACTCAAATACAGGCAGTCCTCGATTTATACAAGTTTACTTTATACGAATTCAGAGTTATACAGTGTCCAAAAATAGGGGTTATTCATCACATTGTATGAATTCCTCAGAAATATACAGTTTCAAGAAAGTTAAAATTCGTGCAGCGATTTAGTTCAGAAATGCATCCACAGGGTGTTGCTAGCTAGCTGTTTCCCGCCACCTGCATCCCTCTCACCCTGGCCGCGCGCCAAGCTCATTGTTCACCTACACGTGGTTGTGGCAACGTCTCTCTCTCTCTCTCTCTCGTGAAAAGTGATTTCAGTGTCCAGTGTTTAGCATGGCTCCCAAGCCCCCATCTACATCTCCAGCTGGCGGTGATACTCCTAAGAGAGCAAGAAAGACCTATACACTGGAGGAAAAGCTGGAAGTCTTGGACAGGGTAGAAAAAGGCCAGCGGAACACTGTTATTCAGACAGCATTGGGCATGAATGAAGCCACAGTAAGGTGCATAAAACGCAACGCAACAAAGATCCGAGAATCAGCTAAAGCAGGAACTCCACTCAAAGGTAGCCAGTCGTCCTATGCTCATCCTGTGGAAATGCAGAGAATGGAGAAGATGCTAGCTACATGGATTGAGCACCAAAATAAGACCCGTGTGCCCATCAGCTTAGCACTAATTAAGGCAAAGGCTGTGTCCATCTTCGACACCATCGAAGGGGAGAAGTAGCCTTTCCTCACCAGTATCGGCTGGTTCAACAACTTCCAGAAGAGGCACAGTTTCCACAATCTGAAGATGGTAGGGGAAGCATCTTCAGCAGATGCTCGAGCTGCGGCGGAATATCCTGCTGAACTGCAGAAAATTATAGACGACAGCGAGTACTCCCCTAAGCAAGTGTTCAACATTGATGAGACTGGCCTCTACTGGAAGAAACTGCCAAACCGGACATACATCTCGAAAGAAGAAGCTTCTGCCCCAGGATTCAAAGCCTCTAAGGACCAAATGACGCTGTTGCTGGGGGCAAACGTGGAAGGCGATTGCAAGCTCAAGCCAGCGCTCGTATACCACTCCGAGAATCCTAGAGCCCTCAAGGTAAGAGTTGTTCTGTAAAATTAACCTTGTTCTATGTTACCATTTTCTTTTTGCTTTGGGACATATTTATTCACTATTTCCTTATAGATTTCCATCAGAATCACCCATTTTTCTTCCACTTGTGTTTCTTTATTGTAGAATTTTTCCCAACTAGCTTTAAGAAAAAAATTCCTAAGTTTCTCTAAGTCCTTTTTACTATACATCAGTCTTCCTTTTCTGTATTTCTTATTTCTCTCTATATTTCCTCCTTTAGTTCTAACTCAAGTAATATGTGGTCAATTTTCACAATTGTTGTCTTGTATTCAATTTTATACACACAATTTCAGGTTCTGATATAAATAATAAATCTAGTCTCGACAGTTCTTCATTATTTCTATAGCATTTTGTTTTATCCATAGTGTTATTTCATGTTCTATAGTCATGTCAAGTAATACATATCCCCATAGAACCTCTCCACCTATCATTGTCATCTCTTTCCAACAGATTTCTTTGTAGTCAAAATTTCCCATAAGTTCCACATTTCCTCCATCCTTCAGGATCTCATTTAATGAAAGCCTTGTATCTTGTAATATTTTAGAATAATGTCTCCCCCTCCAATACCCCATTTTTGGGGGCGCATCAATCACTACAAACTTTCTACTTTTTATGTCACTTCAAATCTTATTGTGATCATTACCACCCTGTTCTCTCCTTTTGTAACTTTCACCACATTTACATTTTTCTTAGCCAAAAACATGATTCCTCCACCCTGTCTCTCCTCTCTAATTCTAAGCCAATGATTGATCCATGTCCAACACTGTTTGGTAATAGTGGACCCCTTAATTTTGTTTCCACAATTCCCATTATGTCTGTTTTTTCTTCTGACAAGTAATCATTTAGTTCATTCAAGCCTGAGATTAATCCGTCTATAATAGTATAAGCCACTTTTAATTTTCTACTCTCTCCATCTCATTTTCTGAACCTTTCATTTCTTTTTCTTGAATATGCCATTTTTTCAGTCCTCTGTCTAACACTCCAATAGTACATCATATATGGAGTCTAAATAACTAGTACATAAACAATGCAGGTAACAAAGGTGAGTGTAAGAGGCAGGTAGATAGAGGTAGACATTTAAGGTAGATCTGAGTAGATCGATGGGTAGAAGGACGGGAAGGAAACTTTATAGTCTTTTTATTAGGATGTTATGATACAATGGCCGACAGGAAGGGCTTAGTCATCCACGTGCTTGCCCACGTCATGTATATATTTAAAAGTGCTGAGTGTAGGTTGAATGAGAGTGTCGCCTGGGGTTTTGAAATATTATTAAATAGAGGTGATTGATTATAATAACGCTGATGTAGCAAAAAAATTGTAAGCGGACAAGCCATCTTTGTTACAACATAATGCTTACGTGGTGATATCGTTTAGAAGAGTATAACAGCCTCTCTAATTGGAGAAAAAGGTGGAGGAGAAAAATCATTGGTGCAGAAAGGAAAAGTCACGCCCTTAAGGTGTGGCACTTGTTTGAGAAGTAAAAGGCTATTGGATGAATGAAAGAGTGATGTCAGAACGAAGGTGGCTTGACGTAATGTAGAGAGTTCCGGCTGGGATTCTCGGGGTGTACTGATTGAGACCAAGAAGCATCTGAAAAACTACACCTATTTTTATTCACCCCACAAGATGAACCTGGCGAGGGGCCTTAACCCCTTCCATACGGTGCCGCACACGTAGGCGGCATGAGGAGCAAGTGGATACACGAGGCTGCCATATCGGCGTCTTGATTATATTTATTGTAGTTGCCCCTGCGTAATGACATACTCTCTAAACTGTCTTCATCACATTTTCTATGGTTATCAAAATTCACGGGTGAAAGAGAGAACGATCGATATAAGCGGTGACTATATTTTATGATGCGAGTATTATTACGACACATCGTATGTCTGACAGCCAATGCTGCCCGCGAGATTTTGAACCGTACTGAAGAGGTTAAGAACTAACTTCAAGAACAAAGAGAAACACTCTGAGAGGAGGCGGGGGCGACAGTGAGAGGCATGTAACATGTCCCAATTATCATGTCCAGTTATCATCAGTGTCAATATTCCAACCACATAAAATTTATTATCTCAACATCAGATTCAGTGTCACTTTCATCTTTCCTGCTATCATCTTGTTCATTTCTGGTTTCTATGTCTACCAAGTGATCATGCAATTCATTTCAATCAAACCAGCAATTATAGTAGACCAACTAATTACCATCCATGACTGGTGAGGCTTGGGATCTCTGAATTAGATATGTGAAATCTTTTTTCATATTACCACCTGATAGCCAAAGGGATGCAACACTCACCAGAACATAAACCTACTTTGGGAACTGACACAGAACATAAAATACCACAAATTCCTGAAGTGGGTTTATGTCCTGGGCCCAAATGTCTGCACAAATGGCAGTTGGCAAGTGCTGGGTTAAGAAACCCATGTATATGAGACAGGAAAACCTATGCCTTACCTTCAGACGATGGAGTCAATGTGAGGTTGTCTACAATACCTCTGCTGTGTTCATCTCAAGAGAAGATGTATACAAGACTTATTCTGTATATAGGGTAGCCACAGAGTAAGGGGAAAAGGTATGCCAAAGTGAGAAGCCCCAGCACTAATTTCTTTTTTACAAAGAAAAGAAAAGAGAAGTAAAGCAAAAGGTAAAGGTTGCAAAGAGGAGAGCAGATGTGAAATGGGGTTAGAGTTTGACAGAAAATTTTGAAAGTAATAAAAAGATGTTTTGGAAAGAAATTAAGAGAGGAAGAGGAGGCGAATCAAATAGAGAAGAAAAGGTAAAAGGTGCAGATGGAGAGATGATAATGGAAGAGAAGGCAGTAAGGGGAAGATGGGCAGAATATTTTAGGGAGTTGCTAAATGTGAAGGAGGATAGGGAAGGAAAGATTGCTGCAGTGGGAAGTGCGAAGAAAATGAGAGTGATGAATGAGGAGAATGGAGGAGAAATAAGGAAGGATGAGGTGAAGGCAGTTGTTAAGATGATGAAAGCAGGTAAGGCACCTGGTCTGGATGGATGCCATGTGGAATGTCTGAAAAAGGGAGTTGCAGCGATGGTGGACTGGCTGGTGAGGTTATTTAATGTTTGCTGGAGAGAGGGTAGAGTGCCGGAGGACTGGAGGAGTGCCTGTATAGTTCCTCTTTACAAGGGAAAAGGGGACAAGTGTGAATGTAGTAGTTTCAGAGGGATTAGCTTGTTAAGTGTAGTTGGGAAGGCTTATGGGAGGATCTTGGTTGAGAGGATTAGGAGAGGAACAGAAGGAGTAATTGGTGAGGAACAGTGTGGATTTAGGGCAGGTAGAGGTTGTGTAGATCAGATCTTTGTGGTAAGACAGATATGTGAGAAAGCTATAGGAAAGGGGAAGGATGTTTTTTGGGCTTTTATGGATCTGGAAAAGGCTTATGATAGGGTAGACAGAAAGGCACTGTGGGAGGATATGAAGATATACGGGATAGGAGGAAAGCTTCTGGGAGCTGTCAAGAGTTTTTATGAGAATAGTAGAGCTTGTGTCAGGATTGGAAATGGAGAGAGTGAGTGGTTCGAGGTAAAGGTGGGACTTCGTCAAGGATGCGTTATGTCGCCCTGGCTGTTCAACTTATAGATGGATGGGGTAGTGCGAGAGGTAAATGCAAGGGTAGTGGGCAAGGGATTGGAGATGGTTAAAGAAAATGGAGAAAAGTGGGAGGTGACCCAGTTGTTGTTTGTGGACGACACTGCGCTTGTGGCAGGATCGGAGGAGGGATTGAGGAAGTTGGTGGCAGAGTTTGGGAGAGTATGCGATGGAAGAAAGCTGAAGATAAATGTGGGTAAAGGTAAGGTGATGAGATGTACAAGGGGTGAAAGTGGCAGTAGACTGGAAGTGAGCATTAAGGGAGAGCGACTGGAGGAAGTGGATAGTTTTAGATACTTGGGTGCAAATGTGGCAGGAAAAGGTGGAGTGAAAGTGGAGGTAGAATGTAGATTGAGAGAAGCGAGTAAATGCCTTGGTGGATTAAAGAGTGTAATGAGGAATAGACATTTGGGAATGGATGCTAAGAGGAGACTGTATGAAGGAGTGATTGTGCCAACAGCACTGTATTGGGCAGAAACATGGAACATAAGAGAAGAAGAGAGAAGGAGTTTGAATGTGTTTGAGATGAGGTGTCTGAGAAGTATGATGGGGGTTACTAGGCTAGATAGAGTGAGAAATGAGGAGGTGAGGAGGAGAACGGGGGTGGAGAGGGAGCTGGGAGATAGGGTTGATGAAAGAATATTAGGATGGTTTGGACACATGGAAAGAATGAGTGAAGAAAGACTAGTAAAAGAGGTGTGGAAGGCAGATGTGGAGGGAGTGAACATGAGGGGACGCCCTAGGATGAGGTGGATGGATGGGGTGAAGGGGGCTTTGGGGAAGAGGGGAATGTCTGTTGAGGAAGGACGGGAGAGGACAGAAGACAGGGGTGAATGGAGAATGGTTGTATATGGATGATGTTGTGATAGCATGAGGTGGAATGGGCGGGTGGACGGGGGGTGAGGTAGTATGTGTGAGCAAAATTTGACGCAGCCCGAAGGGATTTCTCCCCGTCCTCTCATTTTATGCAATGGGGGGACGGAGAGGGGGGGGTCGCCGATTTAATGAAGCGACCTTGCTGTGGATGTGCTGTGTCTTGCGACACTGCTTCTGACCCAGGGCAGTGGACAAGGTGCAGGGATGACCCATCATTCAGGAGGTGCTAAGATAAGAGGGAGGATGGAGGGGTGTGGAGTGTATTCAGGGATGGAATGGGTGGGAATGATTTTATGCCTTTTTCTTTTTGGCTACCCCCCTTGTATGGGGGAAAAAGCCTTGGTATATGTATGTACTATGCTCTACTATGGGACTGGTCCTGGAGCTGCAACGTCTACGTCGTGGGACCACCCCCCAACCCCAAGAGTTGGGGGCCAATCAGCAGCAACTACCCCTGGCCATCAGCTCTACGCAGATGGCACCGATCCCCAAGGAGGAGCTACGCCTACCTGGGGGAGTACCACAATCCTTTTTTTTCCAACACACAATGTTACGTTTTTTCTGCACTGAGGGGTCATATTCCGGCGATCACCCCTCTTCTTCTACTTTTAGCCGGAGATGTAGAGAGCAATCCTGGGCCCACCACAAAATACACATGCCCAACATGCTCTAAACCCATTACTTCGAGCAGACAGACAAAGGGCTCAGTTCAGTGCAATATGTGCAAAAACTGGGCCCACCTCACTTGTACAACACTTGCTGACACAACCCAATACACAAACACTTGGACATGTTCTACCTGCCCTCCAGTAGCCCCAATCCCACCTCCCCAACCACAGCCAACACCCTTACCCACTCCCAATTTCCCTTTGCCCTTACCCCCGATTAGTACTCCCCTTCCTTTGTCCCCGATCTCTCCTTTCCCCCCCTCTGACCCAGATCCTACACCTTCCCCACTACCACCCCAACCTCAACCCCAAACGGCAACATACAACACATACAAAACACACAACATCAACATATTACAACACAACATTGACGGTATTAACACTAAAAAACATGAACTTGAACACTTTCTTAAACAACACAACATACACATTGCAATTCTACAAGAAACAAAATTAAGACACTCACACAAAACACCCTCATTTCATAATTACACCACCATCAGACAAGACCGGACTGACGGCAAAGGCGGTGGACTCATCACCCTGATCCACCATTCCATCTGTTTTGTGGACACAAGTGCCACAACCAAAATTCTCCTCCCTACCACAGATAACACAACAGAAACCCAATCCATTCGTATCCGCACAGGTAACAATTCAACACTAACAATAGTTAACATGTACATTCCCCCCCAATCATCCCCCACAGTTCCAAACACCTTCAGACCTCAACTCAGCCAACTAACCTCAATCCCCAACCTGATCATGGGTGGTGACTTCAACGCCAAGTCGTCTGCCTGGTTTGTCGACAACCCTGACACAGACAGAGGGCTTGATATACAGACTCAATTCGACTCATTGACTATAATGAACAACACGCATAATCATACACATATCCCATACCAAGCCCTCTACACTCCCTCCTCTCCTGATATCACCTTTTGCTCCCCCTGCCTAACCCCAACAACATCATGGAGAGTGGTCGGAGCCCTTGGTTCTGACCACCTTCCAATCATCATCACCACCAAAACAAGATGCACCCCAGCTGGCCACAGACACACTTACACCAATTACAAGAGAGCTAACTGGGAAGCCTTTAATGAAGAGACAGAACAACATTTTGAAACACTTAACAGTACACCAATCACAAACATAAACAATGCTGTGCACGCTTTTAATACAATCATACAAAACGCAGACAAGAGATACATCCCTAGAGGCAACAGAAAATCACACAACCCCAACTTCACACCAGAAATCCAAGGCCTCATCAGACAACGTGACACACTTAAACACGATACCCCCACACCTATCCCTCAAAACATAGCAGACCAAATACAAACACTAAACACTGTGATTGCCAATAAAATACATGAACAAAAAAACACAAAATTGGCAAAACTTTATCAATACACTTGATCACAAAACAAACACCAGCAAATTGTACAAAACACTCAACAGCATTACACTATCCAACACCACCACTACACGCTCTCACGCAGCAATAATCACAACAACAGATAATCTACCCTCAAACAGACAACAAGCAAACGCACTCATACGTCATTTTGCACAGACGAGCCATCTTACATCTCACCCTGACGACCGACGCACCATTCGACGTAAGAAAGACTTTCCCACAGACTCAGACTATACACCCTTCATAGACAGTCAGACAAAACTCATAATGCATAGTCTCAAGCACTCATCTGCCTGTGGCCCTGATAACATAAGCAACATCCACCTAAAAAACATTGGACCACAAGGTATACACGCACTCACAAACATTGCAAACTACAGCTATTCACACAACACTATACCCGACATCTGGAAGCATGGTAAAATAATCACCATTCCAAAACCGAACAAAGACCCAACAATCCCAACATCGCACCGCCCAATCACACTTCTCTGCACCCCCTCTAAAGTCATTGAACGCCTAATACTTAAACTTGTCACACCATATATTCCCCTTGCTGACTCACAACACGGTTTTAGGCCACTACACTCCACAAACACTCTTCTGACAAACCTCACACAAAGAATTTTAGATGGCATCAATTCAGATAGGCCCCACCACAGAACACTTCTTATAACATTGGACATTAGTAAAGCTTTTGATGCTATCCCCCGCCACAACCTAACAAATAAAATATATAACACAGACATGCACAATAACACCAAAAGATGGCTGGCCAATTATCTGGCAGGCAGGAATGCTCATGTGTCATATAATGGCCAATCATCGCACATCAGAAACATTAAGAACGGAGTACCACAGGGCTCAGTTCTATCCCCCACATTACTTAATCTATACATGCATGACTTACCCACGCCAGACACCTCAGAAATACAAATCTCTTCCTACGCAGACGACATAACAATCACATGCACACATCGTAACACAGACAAAGCCGCAGAAATAATCCAGCCTTACCTTGACACACTCAACACATGGTTCATCACAAACAGACTCAAAATAGCTCCAACCAAATCTACAGCAACACTTCTCACCAACTGGACAAAAGAACACAAATACATACCTCATCTCTACATCAACAACACTCTAATACCACACACAAACACACCGAAAATTCTTGGTGTAACATACGATACATCCATGTCTTTCAAACAACACCTCACAAACATAAAAAACAAATGCACACCTAGACTTAACGCACTTAAGTCAATCACTGGAACAACATTTGGACAAAACAAAGAAACTAATATAACAATATACAAACAATGCATACGCTCAGTGATGAATTATGCGAGTCCTGCATGGGCTCCTAATCTCAGTGAGACACACCACAACACCCTTCAAATCATACAAAACAAAGCCCTAAAAACAATTACAGGCTGCACAAATACATCACCTACAGACCATTTACACCATGAAAAAAAAGTCCTCAAAGTCAAGGACCACCTCGACATGAGAGGCACACAAACACTTGCCGCAGCCACCACAAACACATCACACCCGCTACACTACATAGCAGAACACCCACACACACCAAGAAACATTAAAACTACACCCAAAGACCTTTATTACACACAGATACTCTCTTCTCTTCCTCCACAACCACCAAATACCAGCCTCCGGAAACATATTCATAATCATATCACTCACCGCTCCATTAACACACTGAAAGACAACACACTGCTGCATGCCAGACCCCCTGATATCCACCCTTCTGAATCCTCTCTCCCACGAAAGGACAGAGTCCACTTGGCCAGACTGCGATGCGGTCACCACCCAGCACTTCTAAGCTACCAGAAGAGGCTGGACGACCGTGTTGTGAACAGCTGCCCAGGATGTAACACTTCACCCCATACCATACAGCACATAATGGAAGACTGCATTATACACAATCATGCACGCAAACAACACAACATACACTCTATAAAGGATTTGTGGGAAAACCCAGTTTCGGCTGTGGCCTTCCTTGGGGAGACGGGACTGCTCGGACAGACAGTCTAGGGAACGACAACAACAACAACAACAACTATGGGACTTTGTCAAGGATGCGTTATGTCACCCTGGCTGTTCAACTTATACATGGATGGGGTAGTGCGAGAGGTAAATGCAAGGGTAGTGGGTCAGGGATTGGAGAAAAGTGGGAGGTACACCAGCTGTTGTTTGCGGACGACACTGTGCTTGTGGCAGGATCGGAGGAGGGATTGAGGAAGTTGGTGACAGAGTTTGGGAGAGTGTGTGATAGAAGAAAGCTGAAGATAAATGTGGGTAAAAGGTGATGTACAAGGGGTGAAAGTGGCAGTAGACTGGAAGTGAGCATTAAGGGAGAGCGACTGGAGGAATTGGATAGTTTTAGATACTTGGGTGCAAATGTGGCAGGAAAAGGTGGAGTGATGGTGGAGGTAGAATGTAGACTGAGAGAAGCGAGTAAATGCCTTGGTGGATTAAAAAGTGTAATGAGGAATAGACATTTGGGAATGGATGCTAAGAGGAGACTGTATGAAGGAGTGATTGTGCCAACAGCACTGTATGGGGCAGAAACATGGAACATAAGAGAGGAAGAGAGAAGGAGTTTGAATGTGTTTGAGATGAGGTGTCTGAGAAGTATGATGGGGGTTACTAGGCTAGATAGAGTGAGAAATGAGGAGGTGAGGGGGAGAGCAGGGGTGGAAAGGGAGTTGAGAGATAGGGTTGTTGAAAGAGTATTAGGATGGTTTGGACACATGGAAAGAATGAGTGAAGAAAGACTAGTAAAAGAGGCATGGAAGGCAGATGTGGAGGGAGTGAACATGAGGGGACCTCCTAGGATGAGGTGGATGGATGGGGTGAAGGGGGCTTTGGGGAAGAGAGGAATGTCTGTTGAGGAAGGATGGGAGAGGACAGAAGACAGGGGTGAATGGAGAATGGTTGTATATGGATGATGTGATGCATGAGGTGGAATGGGCGTAGGGATGGGGGATGAGGTAGTATGTGTGAGCAAAATTTGACGCAGCCCAAAGGGATTTCTCCCTGTCTTCTCCTTTTATGCATGGGGGGACGGAGAGGGGGGGTCGCCGATTTAATGAAGCAGCCTTGCTGTGGATGTGCTGTGTCTTGCAACACTGCTTCTGACCCAGGACAGTGGACAAGGTGCAGGGATGACCTGTCATCTGGGAGGTGCTAAGATAAGAGGGAGGGTGTGAGGGGTGTGGAGTGTATTCAGGGATGGAATGGGTGGGAATGATTTTATGCCTTTTCCTTTTTGGCTACCTCCCTTGTAAGGGGGAAAAAGCCTTGGCATATGTATGTATGAGCACATGTATCAAAACATTACCATCTTCTTTAACAGTAGATATATTCACCAACAGATTTCAAAAACCAAAGAGTCAAGACATTTTTCCTGTTAATTTTCTTAACCTTCTTATGTTCATGATACAGTAAACTAATGTTATTTTTGACTTCCCATTTGTATTCCTTTTCAAATAATACATCAATAGACCTTTCAGGTGATACCTTATTTGTTTTGAAATATGCTAAAATATATGTTTAGTGTCAGTTGAGAATTGGCTTCCAATAAATTATGCCCATAAATAGAGTGAGAACACCATGGGTATCCCAGTTTATTTCATGTTTTCTCTCCATTTCATTATCCAGACATGATAAGGGTTCAGAAAAACATGGTGAAGTCAAGTTGGGGTGAGGGAGTGCATGTTGGGCATACCTAGCCCACAGACTAAAAGGTGACCAGCAGGATTGCATCATCTACCATAGCATTACACTGCTCAGTGTGCCAAATAAGGTGCTTGCCCATTTACTGCTGACAGGTTCATTCACATCTGCTTAAGGACTAAGCAGTCTAAGTTCACACCTGGTGAGTTACCTGATCAGATCCTAGCAAGTTTGTATTCTTATGGAGCACTAAATTGAGTTTCAGCACGGGTTTCTTGCAGCTTATGTAGATCTCAAGAAAATGTTTGACTTGTTCTATCAAGGAGTGTTCTGGGATCTTCTGTGGATCTATGGGATTCCTGTGAGGATTATTGACTTCATGTCTGGTACAGAGTGCTTTAAAGTATGTCCAGCTTCTTTCCTGTTAATTCAGGAGTGTGACAAGGATATGTTTTCACCCCAGCACTTTTCAACACCTAGAGCTGCCTAGTGTAGGCCTTATAGTCTCTTGAAGTCTCCTTCATTCTTATGTTATTCTTATGGACTGGACATTGGACAGAGTTGTCAATCAATATTATTGCAGAGCATCTATGGACCATACTAAGGTCACTGACCTTGTTTTTGCTATGATGTTCTCCTTCTTGCAGAGTTGTTTGAGGTCCTGGTTGCAGCCCTCAAGACACTGCACAGGGAGGACAGACTGCTTGGACTTCAGGTCTCCTGAACTAAGACCAAAGTTCAGGCATTTGGAGTCTTACTGGATGACACAGTTCAGTCTGTCCATGCATGTGTCGAGGACATTGAGATCTTGTAAAGCTTCACATACCTTGGTAGTAGTGTATAACAAGGCATTGCTGTTATAGGGACCACCCTAATACTGGTAATTCACCTGTTTATTGTCAAACCACTTAATAATATATCTACTCACCTGAGATCATACTAGAATTAATGGACCATTATAAAAAAAAATAAAAGAATAAGTATATAAATAAATAATACATACATACATGAATACATATACCAAAGGCTTTTTCCCCCCTACAAGGGAGGTAGCCAAAAAGAAAAGGCATAAAAACCATTCCCACCCATTCCACCCCTAAATACACTTCACTCCCCTCCACCCTCTTCCCTCCTTATCTTGGCACCTCCTGGATGACGGGTCATCCTTGCATCTTGTCCACTGCCCTGGGACAGAGGCAGTGCCCCAAGACACAGCACATCCACAGCAAGGCTGCTTCATTAAATCAGCGACCCCCCTCTCCATCCCCCCATGCAGAAAAGGAGAAGATGGGGAGAAATCCCTTCAGGCTGCATCAAATTTTGCTCACACATACTACCTCACCCCCCATCCCTCCACCCATTCCACCTCATGCATCACATCATCCATATACAACCATTCTCCATTCACCCCTATCTTCTGTCCTCTCCTGTCCTTCCTCAACAGACATTCCTCTCTTCCCCAAAGCCCCTTTCACCCCATCCATCCATCTCATTCTAGGTCGGCCCCTCATGTTCACTCCCTCCACATCTGCCTTCCATACCTCTTTTACTAGTCTTTCTTCACTCATTCTTTCCATATGTCCAAACCATCTCAATACTCTTTTATCCACCCTATCTCCCAACTCCCTTACCACCCCTGCTCTCCTCCTCACCTCCTCATTTCTCACTATCTAGCCTAGTAACCCCCATCATACTTATCAGACACCTCATCTCAAACACATTCAAACTCCTTCTCTTATGTTCCATGTTTCTGTCCCATACAGTGCTGTTGGCACAATCACTCCTTCATACAGTCTCCTCTTAGCATCCATTCCCAGATGTCTATTCCTCATTACACTTTCTAATCCACCAAGGCATTTACTCGCTTCTCTCAGTCTACATTCTACCTCCACCTCCACTCCACCCTTTCCTGCCACATTCGCACCCAAGAATCTAAAACTATCCACTTCCTCCAGTCGCTCTCCCTTAAAGCTCACTTCCAGTCACCTGCCACTTCCACCCCTTGTACATCTCATCACCTTACTTTTACCCACATTTATCTTCAACTTTCTTCTTTCACACACTCTCCCAAACTCTGTCAACAACTTCCTCAATCCCTCCTCTGATCCTGCTACAAGTGCAGTGTAATCCACAAACAACAGCTGGCTCACCTCCCACTTTTCTCCATTTTCTTTAAACATCTCCAATCCCTGACCCACCACCCTTGCATTTACCTTTCGCACCACCCCATCCATGTATAAGTTGAACAGCCAGGGCGACACAACACATCCCTGGCAAAGTCCCACCTTTACCTCAAACCACTCACTCTCTCCATTTCTAATCCTGACACATGCTCTACTACTCTCGTATAAACTCTTGACAGTTCCTAGAAGCTTTTCTCTTATCCCGTATATCTGTAGTACCTCCCACAGTGCCTTCCTGTTTACCCTGTCATAAGCCTTTTCCAGATCCATAAAAGCCCAAAAAAACATCCTTACCTTTTCCTATAGCTTTCTCACATATCTGTTTTACCACAAAAATCTGATCTACACAACCTCTACCTGTCCTAAATCCACACAGTTCCTCACCAATTACTCCCTCTGTTCCTCTACTAATCCTCTCATTAAAAGATCCTCCCATAAGCTTTCCCAACTACACTTAACAAGCTAATCCCTCTGAAACTACTACACTCACACTTGTCCCCTTTTCCCTTGTACAGTGGAACTAAACAGGCACTCCTCCAGTCCACCTGCACTCTACCCTCTCCCCAGCAAACATTAAATAACCTCACCAGCTAGTCCACCATCACTGTGCCTCCTTTTTTTTTTTTTAGACATTCTGCATGGCATCCATCCAGACCAGGCACCTTACCTGCTCTCATCATCTCAACAACTGCCTTCACTTCATCCTTCCTTATTTCTCCTCCATTTTCCTCACTCATCAGGGTTATTTTCTTAGCACTTCCCACTGCAACTATCTTTCCCTTTCCTATCCTCCTTCACATTTAGTAACTCCCTAAAATATTCTGCCCATCTTCCCTTTACTGCCTTCTCTTCCATTATCATCTCTCCATCTGTACATTTTACCTTTTCTTCTGTACTTGATTCACTTCCTCTTCCTCTCTTAATTTCTTTCCAAAACATTTTTTTATTACTTTCAAAATTTTCTGTCATAATCTTACCCCATTTCACATCTGCTCTCCTCTTTGCCTCCTTTACCTTTTGCTTTACTTCTCTTTTCTTTTCTTTGAACCTCTCATATGACTCCCTTGTCCTATTTTGTAACTAATCTGTGAAAGCTCGCTTCTTCTCTTCTACAACCTTCTTTGTTTCCTCATTCCACCATTCACTACCCTTCCTTCTATTTCCACCCATCCTTCTTGTTCCATACACCATCTTTACACACTTTGTGACTCCCCCCTTGAACCATCCCCATTCCTCCTCCACTCCTAGCTCTACTCTATCCTTCACTCCCTCCCACTCCTCCTTCAGCTTCTTCTTGTACTCCTTCTCCTTTTCCTTTTCATTTAAGGAGTTCACTCTAAGCACCTCCCTACCTTTTGTCCTTTTCCTCTTTCTCCATCTATCCTCCACTCTCAACTTACCTTCCACCAAAAAAGGATCTGATATTCCCCCACTCTCCCCTTTGCACATGTACATCCTTAACTCTTCCTATTATACTCCTATCTACCACTACATAGTCCATTAATGCTCTATCTACCACCCTTCCATCCACCACCCTCTCCCATATGTACTTATGCTTCACTTTCTTCCAAAACACTGTATTTGCTATCATCAACTCTCTAGACACATTTCCACCATCAACTCTCCACTACGATTCTTTCCTGGAACTTCACATTTCCCAACCACTCCATCAATTGGTTCATTTCCTACCCTAGCTTTAAGGTCTCCCAATACATTGACATTCCTCCCTAATCCCTCTATGCACTCATTTAAATCTATCCAAAAAGCTTCCCTTTCTTCTACACTCTTCTCACTACCAGGCCCATATGCACTTACAAAAACCCACATCTCCTTTTCCAGTTTCACCTTCATCCACATTATCCTTGAGGAAACCTCCTTCTACTCCACTACACGTTTACCTATCTTTTCACTTACTGGTATATCCACCCCTTCCCTCCCTCTCTTCACTTCTGAAAACCTCCCAATTACACTCCCAATCTCACACTTGCCCTTCCCTCTCAACTTAGTTTCACTCAAAGCCAACACATCCACCTTTCTTCTCACAAACATACTACCTATCTCTTCCCTTTTACTCTCATCTGTACCAAATCCACGCATATTTAAAGACCCAAACCTTAGGATGGTTGAAAAACTCCTAAACCCTCTTATGCCTTTACATTTTTTAGGAATGACCCTTGTAGGGCTATAGGGAGAAGGATGCCTGGTTCCAATTCCTGTCCCACTTTTCTCGCCTCTAACGATCCAAGTGGAAATACTTGATGGCAGTATTCTTTTCCCCCCACCACAGGGTAGGCAAAACATGGATATGAAATTCAGAGAAATGGTACAGGACAGCAACAAGGGGTTGGGGGACAGCATATCAAAGGGACAGTAACAGTATAATAAAAGTTTCATCATTTCTCTGTGAGCAGAGTCCTCCTCTATCACAGACAAAATGATGTGTGGCTCTGGTCTGTAGGGGCACCCCATATAGACCCTAAAGTATGAACTACATGCTACTTTGCCATAACAACATACAGCCAATGTGTTAACTTTAAAAGGATTCCAAAAGAGGACATCATTAATAAAACACAAAAAATGCCATAAGCACAATACTCAAGTCTGCTTTGGTTTTGTTCAACTGTGTAATGATAAAACATATTGCATTCAGTGACCCATATGAAAAATATTCAGTGATGTATCTTTTAAATATTAACATATTATGTGTGTGAAAAAATTAGTAGGGATATATATGTATATATATATGTACATATATATATGTATATATATACATATATATGTATATATATGTATATCACATAGAAACCACTGTTGGAGTAGAAAAGACTGGAAACGGGGAATCTATATATTTCGATTGCAAACTGCAATCCTCTTCAGTAGATACAATTTAGAGAGAGCATGCTGCTTAAGTAGCACCCTTAACAAAAGAAAGGGGAACATGGTAAGAGGTCTCTACCCTCGGCTCACTCCGTATGTGAGGTCAGGAGGCAAATGAGTTTTCAATAGGTTGGTGATGAAGAGTCCGGACATTATATCCGGGGACCATTGCCCCTTTGAAATATTTATATTGGGCTGATATTCAATGACAGTAGATTCTACCATTTTTCTCCTGAACTCACATCTGGATTTATAAATAAGCTCAGCTTTGTCCCAATCTAAACAATGTTTAAATTGCTTAACATGTTGGAACACAGCTGAGCTCTCGTCCATATTTAATGGAACGTTTATGTTCAATCATCCTAGTATTCAAATCCTTTCCACTCTGTCCGATGTAAACTAAGTCACAACCTTTACATGGAATCAAATATACCCCTTGGCTCTGCTCTTCTTTTAACCTTTGGTGGACATTTACCACCTTTTTATTAATGGTGTTAGGGTAATAATTAATCGAATTTAATTTGTCTTTGGGAAGAAACTTGGTCGAGGGAATGAATGATTCAGAAAAGGGAACGATTAAAGAGCTCTTGCCCAATGAAAAATTAGAGGAAGTGGGGGTGGTGTTGAAAAAATTGGATCTCGCTCGGCTGAGGGCTTTGACCAAGAACCAATCCGGGTAAGCTAAATTACTAAGTTGAGATTTTATAATGTTTAATTCTCCTTCAAGAAACCGGGGGCTGCAAATTCTAAGAGCTCGAAGGAATAATCCTGAAGCAACGCTACTTTTTACTTTGTCTGGGTGACTGCTGAAAAAATGAAGATAACTGCCAGAATGGGTTTCTTTTCTATAGACGGTAAAAGCAAGCTTGTCTCCGTCACGAACAATGAGAACATCTAAAAAGGGTAGCTTACCTTGTTCTTCCCATTCAACTTTAAACTTAATGTTGGAGGCTAACGAATTTAAATTAGCAAAGAAGTTATCGAATGAACCCCAATTTTCATCCCAAAGAGTGAAAATGTCATCTACGTATCTACACCAAACCATGTCTACGGGTTTAATGGTAGGCAGAAGAACAGACTCAAAGTATTCCATGTACAGATTGGCCAGTACAGGAGAGAGATTTGAACCCATGCTACAACCAAATTTTTGTCTAAAAAAAAATTCTGAAAGGAAAAAACATTTGATGTGACACACAGGCGAATAAGCGCAATGGTTTTTGTAACGGGGAGTGGGAATTTGTCCTGAAATGGTTGTAGCTTGGTTTTTAGGACAAATTCCCACTCCCCGTTACAAAAATCATTGCACTTATTCGCCTGTGTGTCACATCAAATGTTTTTTCCTTTCAGAATTTTTTTTTAGACAAAAATTTGGTTGTAGCATGGGTTCAAATCTCTCTCCTGTACTGGCCAATCTGTACATGGAATACTTTGAGTCTGTTCTTCTGCCTACCATTAAACCCGTAGACATGGTTTGGTTTAGATACGTAGATGACATTTTCACTCTTTGGGATGAAAATTGGGGTTCATTCGATAACTTCTTTGCTAATTTAAATTCGTTAGCCTCCAACATTAAGTTTAAAGTTGAATGGGAAGAACAAGGTAAGCTACCCTTTTTAGTGTTCTCATTGTTCGTGACGGAGACAAGCTTGCTTTTACCGTCTATAGAAAAGAAACCCATTCTGGCAGTTATCTTCATTTTTTCAGCAGTCACCCAGACAAAGTAAAAAGTAGCGTTGCTTCAGGATTATTCCTTCGAGCTCTTAGAATTTGCAGCCCCCAGTTTCTTGAAGGAGAATTAAACATTATAAAATCTCAACTTAGTAATTTAGCTTACCCGGATTGGTTCTTGGTCAAAGCCCTCAGCCGAGCGAGATCCAATTTTTTCAACACCACCCCCACTTCCCCTAATTTTTCATTGGGCAAGAGCTCTTTAATCGTTCCTTTTCTGAATCATTCATTCCCTCGACCAAGTTTCTTCCCAAAGACAAATTAAATTCGATTAATTATTACCCTAACACCATTAATAAAAAGGTGGTAAATGTCCACCAAAGGTTAAAAGAAGAGCAGAGCCAAGGGGTATATTTGATTCCATGTAAAGGTTGTGACTTAGTTTACATCGGACAGACTGGAAAGGATTTGAATACTAGGATGATTGAACATAAACGTTCCATTAACCACTTCACTCCAGACTTAAATCTCGCAGGCAGCAGCCAATGCCAGCCGTACGACGTGTCGTAATAATACTCGCATCATAAAATATAGTCACCGCTTATATCGATCGTTCTCTCTTTCACCCGCGAATTTTGAAAACCACAGAGAATGGGATTCAGGGCACATTTGGAAGAATGTAAAAACACAGGGGCGACTACAATAAATATAATCAAGACGCCGATATGGCAGTGTCGCGAATCCACTTGCTCCTCATGACGCCTACGTGTGCGGCACCGTATGGAAGGGGTTAAATATGGACAAGAGAGCTCAGCTGTGTTCCAACATGTTAAGCAATTTAAACATTGTTTAGATTGGGACAAAGCTGAGCTTATTTATAAATCCAGATGTGAGTTCAGGAGAAAAATGGTAGAATCTACTGTCATTGAATATCAGCCCAATATGAATATTTCAAAGGGGCAATGGTCCCTGGATATAATGTCCGGACTCTTCATCACCAACCTATTGAAAACTCATTTGCCTCCTGACCTCACATACGGAGTGAGCCGAGGGTAGAGACCTCTTCCCATGTTCCCCTTTCTTTTGTTAAGGGTGC
Organism: Oratosquilla oratoria; assembly: GCF_046742065.1. NCBI lineage: Eukaryota > Metazoa > Arthropoda > Malacostraca > Stomatopoda > Squillidae > Oratosquilla > Oratosquilla oratoria. Next base: position 37,473,661 of record NC_134781.1, on the reverse strand, counting down.
TACTTAAGCAGCACGCTCTCTCTTAATTGTATCTACTGAAGAGGATTGCAGTTTGCAATCGAAATATATAGATTCCCCGTTTCCAGTCTTTTCTACTCCAACAGTGGTTTCTACGTGATTGACAAATGTGTGATTACATTTTTCACCTGTAATATATATATATATATATATATATATATATATATATATATATATATATATATATATATATATACATATATATATATATATATACACATATATATGCTATTTAGATACAAAAGTCCACCAGGACATTATTGTAAATTTGCTTTAGTCATGTCCGGTTGTCATGATGAAATGTTTTGCATTCACTCAGGAATATGAACATATTACAGTAACAGAAATTCTCTTTATCTCAATCAAATTACTGAAAGAGTAAAACATATATGGATACATGTACACTCACAAAGTTTATTTCAGTGAAGCTCAGTTGCATCATAATAAAATGTTTCATCCTTACCCAGGAATGTTAAAATATTAGTGGCAGATGTTTTTTATGATTATAAACATTTTATCATTATACTGAATAATCTGTATTCCAGTGATTATAACTATATACATATAAAACTCTTTCTCTCCATTACAAGGGAGGGACAAGTCAAAGCTTATCTTTTTGCCCTTCAGACACTATGTCAGAGAAAAATATGAAAAAGGGGTTCCTACTACCCTTGTTCTGTTCCATTAGGTCACCTTTTATGATAGACACACGGTAGCAGAGGTGAAATGGTAGAAGTTGAAAGTTATCAGTATTCCTCTTGTGGACCTTTGTCTCAACCATAATAAGATACAGCATGACATAAATAATGATGGCATAAAACTTGTACCTTCAACAACCAATACAGAGTAAAAGTTCCTATAAGCCTCATGCCAGCTAAGGAAATCTTAAAAGAAAACATAACAGTACTCACGAGAATATAATGTAAGGTCCGGTAAAGTAAATGTGAAAACTGGAGTTTCAATGAAGAATGGAGTTTTACTTGCATCCAGTGCTTCCCAGATCTCTTGAGCAAATTCTGTTCGAGCCTTTGAAACCAGATTAACATTATCAGTTGCTTTGGATATCCCTCGACTTAGTTTCTTAACTGAAAAAAAAAATAAATAAATAAATAAATAAAGAAAAAAGAAAATGTTAACACCCACCAGCAATTAAAATGACACCTGTATAACAGAAGGCTAAATGATTGCAAATATATGTATATATATATACATATATATACATACATACATATATCAAAGGCCAAAAAACAAAGGCATAGAAACCACTTCTACCCATTCCATCCCCTACACACTCCACCTCCTTCCACCCTCTTATCTTGGCACCTCCTAGATGACGGGTCATCCCTACATCTTGTCCACTGCCCTGGGTCAGAAGCAGTGTTGCAAGATACAGTACATCCACAGCAAGGCTGCATCATTAAATCAGCGACCCCCCCACCTCTCCATCCCCTCATGCAGAAAAGGAGAAGACGGAGAAATCTCTTCGGGCTGCATCAATTTATTTCTCATACATACTCCCTCATTCCCCATCCCCCACCCCACTCCCCCTCATGCATCACAGCATCATCCATACATGACCATTCTCCAATTCCCCCAATCTTCTGTCCTCTCCCATCCTTCCCTAACAGACATTCACCTCTCTCCCAATGCCCCTTTTACCTCATCCATCCATCTTATCTTAGGTCAACCCATCATGTTCACTCCTTCCACACCTCTTTTACTAGTCTTTCTTCATTCATTCTTTCCATGTGTCCAAACCATCCTAATACTCTTTCATCAACCCTATCTCCCAACTCCCTTTCCACTCCTGTTCTCCTCCTCATATCCTCATTTCTCACTCTATCTAGCCTTGTAACCCCTATCATACTTCTCAGGCACCTCATCTCACATTCAAACTCCTCTCTTCCTCCCTTATGTTCCATGTTTCTGCCCCACACAGTACTGTTGGCACAATCACTCCTTCATACAATCTCCTCTTAGCATCCATTTCCAAATGTCTTTCTCATTATGTGTATATATATATATATATATATATATATATATATATATATTAGTAAAGGGGGGGAGCAGGTTCTCAGTAATACACGTGGAGTTAAAAACGAAAGCATTGTTGTAGTTGTTCAGTTTTTTCTTCGTATTCTCGATTTTCCTGATAAGAGATTTTCCATTGACTGGGTGAATTGAAACTAGGTCTCTATATTCTTCCATTTGTTCTTATTTGACATCAACGTTTCGTCTTGAAAAAGACATTATCAAGATATAACTGAAATAACAAAAATTACATGGTAACAGTAATAATAAAGGTGACAAATTTGTGAAAATAAATACGAAGACTTACATTTAAAGGGAAGAGAGAAAGAGGGAGAGTGACAAGCCGAGGATGACCGATGTATATATATACCTAAGATCAGGTCAGACAAAAGGGGGGGGGAAAGGGACAGACAATAAGGATCTCAGAGGTCAAGGGTAAGGGGGGGTGGGGGTGGGGGTGGGGGAGGGTTAGGCGGGTGCGGTCACCGAGGGTGAGGGAGGAGGTGGAGGTGAAGGAAGAGAGAGAGAAGGGGTAGAGGGAGGGGGGATTTTTATTTCTAAATAATGGGATAGAAGAGATTAGATTGCTTTGGATGTTAATGACCGGAGCTTTGTCTTTAATGTGAAAGGCTTTGAGTAATTGTAGTCTCCTAGGGGGGTCATTGCTTGATCCAATAATTTTGGTGTTGTTGATCAAATCATCCCTCCTGAGTGCAGTGTTATGGAAATTCCTATGATGTTCTTTGATTGCTCCCTCTTGTAGGTGTAAAGATAGGCGACGGCTGACTTTACATCTAGTAAAACCATTTGATCAACACCAAAATTATTGGATCAAGCAATGACCCTAGGAGACTACAATTACTCGAAGCCTTTCACATTAAAGACAAAGCTCCGGTCATCAACATCCAAAGCACTAATCTCTTCTATCCCATTATTTAGAAATAAAAATCCCCCCCTCCCTCTACCCCTTCTCTCTCTCTCCCTTCACCTCCACCTCCTCCCTCACCCTCGGTGACCGCAACAAAGTGACCGTAACAAAGTTACATTGATGTAACCCAATACGAGTATTGGGTTACGTCAATGTAACTTTGTTACGGGTTAGCTGGGTTCGAATTCTCAGCTCGTCCACGTTTTAATTTCCAACAGATACCTCCTTTGAGCGATTCTCAGTCTCGTTTGCGATGGTATGGAATTAAGAGATATGTGGTTGAAAAAGATATATATATATACATATATATATATATATATATACATATATATATATCTATATATATATATATATATATATATATACAGTATATATATATATATATATATATATATATATATACAGTATATATATATATATATATATATATATACAGTATATATATATATATATATATACAGATATATATATATATTACATATATATGTATGTATATATATACATAAATATATATATATATATATATATAAATATAAATATATGTATATATATATATATTATATATATATATATATATATATACAGACTAATTACCAACAACTACTGTGAACTCCAAAGATATCCATTGTTTATAGCTAATATTGGCATAAATAAATTATTTGGGCTATATTTGATCGTATCTGTAAATTCTAAATAATTTGGCTACATTAATACTGAGATTCAAGATGTGATACACTATCAACTCATAGCTCAACACCAAGTTTATTTTTGTTCTGGATAGTCATCGTAATTACCATCTGGTACCATCCAGAGCTTTCCAGACACCATCCATACACTGTCCAGGGCCATCCGGACACCATCCAGACACTGTCCCGAGGAATCTGGACACTGTCCAGAGCCATCTAGACACCATCCAGAGCTGTCCGACTGTCTATTGCTGTCCTGACACCGTCCAGGGCCATAAGAACACCATCCAGAGCTGTCAGAACACTATCCACAGTTGTCAGGACATTGTCTGGACACCAAATGTTACCATCTAGATAGGGGTCATACTTAACACCAATAAGTAATATACTTGGACTGACAAGTAACTCAAAATGACAGACAAGCAGCATATAAATTAAGATAATAATTGTTTTTGTGGTCAAAATTATATATGCTGCTTGTCAGTCATTTTGAGTCTTGTCAGTCCAAATATATTTGTTGTTTGACTGGTATCAGTGGTTTGAAACAGGGCTTGTTGGCATAGAAAAACTTATTTATTTACTTATTTCCACATACATGATGTCGAAGAAATAATTTTCACACACAAACACACTACAGTCGAAGTGAGAGCGAAGCTTGGAACTCCAGGAAAACTTCAAATTTTGTAGATCTCAATGATGAGGGAGTACCTTTGTTGTATTAGTGGGGAATGTGAAAGCTCGTGGTGTAGTGGTAAGGTGAAGAAAAAGGAAAAAGGGAGGGATTACTGAGGAAAATGGTAGGAAATGAGGAAGGGGACAAACGGGCCCTGAAAGTCAGAAGGAATGTCAACAAGAGGGTCGCAGACGATAAAGGTGAAGTTGAAGACATTGCTTAAAATGTAAAAATCAGAAATATAGATAAGAGTAGTGCAATGGAAGGTGAAGATAATTATTTCCATGGATTTAATGGGGGAGGTGACAACATAATGGGAATTGTAGAGACAAAATTGAAAGGTCCACTACCACCCAACAGTGTAGGACATGGTGCATATAATTATTGGATTAGAAACGGAGAGGTAAACAAGGGGGTGGAGATATGTTCCTCACTAAGAAGGATATAAATGTGAGGAATGTCACATATAGAAAGAATAGAGTACAGATCATTATGATGGAAGTGGAGGACAGGGATGGGAAGAACAGGAAGTTTGTGGTAAATTATGTGCCTCCTAAAACGGCTTCATGGGAAGAGAAACACAAAAATATCTTAGAAGACACAAGGATAACACTAAATGAGATAATGGAAGATGGAGGGAGAATAATTACAATGTGTGACTTTAATTGTAAAGAAATCTGCTGGGAAGAGATGACAGTTAAGGGTGGAGATGACCTATGGGGAAACATACTACTTGATATGATTACAGAACATACAATGATGCAATAGATACAAGAGAATACTAGATATAGAAATGAGGAAGAACCATCGAGACTGGACCCAATAACACAACAGAACCTGAAATAGTGGACAAGATTGAATATACGACACCAATAGATAACGTGACCACATATTGTTTGAACTGGAACTAAACGAGGAAAAATACATGGAAAAAATGAACAATATAGAAAGGGAAGATTGATGTATGGAATCTTTTTTTTTTTTTTTTATAAAATAAGATAATTCTTTCAAAAAGCAGACTGGGAAAGGATACACAAGGAGGAAAGAACAGTAGAAGAGAAATGGAATATTTTGACAAAAATTTATACAGGAGTGGAAAAGTATGTTCCAAGACAAAAACAATAAAAAGCATATGTAAAGTGTTACATACATATACCAAGGCTTTTTCCCCCTTACAAGGGAGGTAGCCAAAAAGGAAAAGGCATAAAATCATTCCCACCCATTCTATCCCTGAATACACTCCACACCCCTCCACCCTCCCTCTTATCTTAGCACCTCCTGGATGACGGGTCATCCCTGCACCTTGTCCACTGCCCTGGGTCAGAAGCAGTGTTGCAAGACACAGCACATCCACAGCAAGGCTGCTTCATTAAATTGGCGACACACCCTCTCCGTCCCCCCATGCATAAAAGGAGAGGATGGGGAGAAATCCCTTCGGGCTGCGTCAAATTTTGCTCACACATACTACCTCCCCCCCCCCCATTCCACTTCATGCATCACAACATCATCCATATACAACCATTCTCCATTCACCCCTGTCTTCTGTCCTCTACTGTCCTTCCTCAACAAACATTCCCCTCTTCCCCAAAGCCCCCTTCACCCAATCCATCCACCTCATCCTAGGACGTCCCTTCATGTTCACACCCTCCACATCTGCCTTCCATTCCTCTTTTACTAGTCTTTCTCCACTCATTCTTTCCATGTGTCCAAACCATCCTATTACTCTTTCATCAATCCCATCTCCCAACTCCCTTTCCACCCCTGTTCTCCTCCTCACCTCATTTCTCACTCTATCTAGCCTAGTAACCCCCATCATACTTCTCAGACACCTCATCTCAAACACATTCAAACTCCTTCTCACTTCCTCTCTTATGTTCCATGTTTTTGCCCCATACAGTGCTATTGGCACAATCACTCCTTCATACAGTCTCCTCTTAGCATCCATTCCCAAATGTCTATTCCTCATTACACTTTTTAATCCACCAAGGCATTTACTCGCTTCTCTCAGTCTACATTCTACCTCCACCTTCACTCCACCTTTTCCTGCCACATTTGCACCCAAGTATCTCAAAACATCTACTTCCTCCAGTCGCTCTCCCTTAATGCTCACTTCCAGGCTACTGCCACTTTCACCCCTTGTACATCTCATCACCTTTTACCCACATTTATCTTCAGCTTTCTTCTATCACACACTCTCCCAAACTCTGTCACCAACTTCCTCAATCCCTCCTCCAATCCTGCCACAAGCGCAGTGTCGTCCGCAAACAACAGCTGGCTCACCTCCCACTTTTCTCCATTTTCTTTAACCATCTCCAATCCCTGACCCACTACCCTTGCATTTACCTCTTGCACTACCCCATCCATGTATAACTTGAACAGCCAGGGCGACATAATGCATCCTTGACGAAGTCCCACCTTTACCTCAAACCATTCACTCTCTCCATTTCTAATCCTGACACAAGCTCTACTACCCTCAAAAAACTTGACAGCTCCTAGAAGCTTTCCTCCTATCCCGTAAATCTGCATAACCTCCCACAGTGCCTTTCTGTCTACCCTATCATAAGCCTTTTCCAGATCCATAAAAGCCCAAAAAACATCCTTCCCCTTTCCTATAGCTTTCTCACATATTTGTCTTACCACAAAAATCTGATCTACACAACCTCTATCCGTTCTAAATCCACACTGTTCCTCATCAATTACTCCCTCTGTTCCTCTCCTAATCCTCTCAATCAAGATCCTCCCATAAGCTTTCCCAACTACACTTAACAAGCTAATCCCTCTGAAACTACTACATTCACACTTGTCCCCTTTTCCCTTGTAAAGTGGAACTATACAGGCACTCCTCCAGTCCTCTGGCACTCTACCCTCTCTCCAGCAAACATTAAATAACCTCACCAGCCAGTCCACCATCACTGTACCTCCTTTTTTTTTTTAGACATTCTGCATAGCATCCATCCAGACCAGGTGCCTTACCTGCTTTCATCATCTTCACAACTGCCTTCACTTCATCCTTCCTTATTTCTCCTCCATTTTCCTCACTCATCATGGTCATTTTCTTGGCATTTCCCACTGCAGCTATCTTCCCCTCCCTATACTCCTTCACATTTAGCAACTCCCTAAAATATTCTGCCCATCTTCCCCTTACTGCCTTCTCTTCCATTATCATCTCTCCATCTGCACCTTTTACCTTTTTTCTCTACTTGATTCGCCTCCTCTTCCTCTCTTAATTTCTTTCCAAAACATCTTTTTATTACTTTCAAAATTTTCTGTCATACTCTTACCCCATTTCACATCTGCTCTCCTCTTTGCCTCCTTTACCTTTTGCTTTACCTCTCTTTTCTTTTCTTTGTACCTCTCATATGACTCCCTCATCCTATTTTGTAACCAATCTGTGAAAGCTCACTTCTTCTCTTCTACAACCTTCTTTGTTTCCTCATCCCACCATTCACTACCCTTCCTATTTCCTCCTGTCCTTCTTGTTCCACACACCATCTTTGCACACTTTGTGACTCCCTCCTTGAACCATCCCCATTCCTCCTCCACTCCTAGCTCTACTCTATCCTTCACTCCCTCCCACTCCTCCTTCAGCTTCTTCTTGTACTCCTTCTCCTTTTCCTTTTCATTTAAGGAGTTCACTCTAAGCACCTTACTAACTTCTGTCCCTTTCCTCTTTCTCCATCTATCCTCCACTCTCAACTTACCTTCCACCAAAAAATGATCTGATATTCTCCCACCCTCTCCCCTTTGCACATGTACATCCTTAACTCTTCCTATCATAGTCCTATTTACCACTACATAACCCATTAACACTCTATCTACCACCCTTCCATCCACCACCCTCTCCCATGTGTACTTATGCTTGACTTTCTTCTTAAACACTGTATTTACTATCATCAACTCTCTAGACACATTTCCATCAACTCTCCACTACGATTCTTTCCTGGAGCTCCACATTTACAAAGGATTACAAAGGTGGAGAGTGCCGACAGGAGACCTTTTGGTCCATATCTAGGTCGGATGCGAAAAAAAATCATAATGATAAAATAATAAATAAAAACTATAATAATGTAAATAACAAATAAAATACATAAATAAATACATAGGTATATGTATTGGATCATTTCCTACCCTAGCATTAAGGTCTCCCAGTACTATTACATTAACATTTCTCCCTAAATCCTCTATGCACTCCAAAAAGCCTCCCTTTCTTCTATACTCTTCTCACTGCCAGGCCCATATGCACTTACAAAGACCCACATCTCCTTTCCCAGTTTCACCTTCATCCACATTATCCTTGAGGAAACCTCCTTCCACTCCACTACACATTTACCTATCTCTTCACTTACTAGTATAGCCACCCCTTCCCTCCCTCGCCCTCTCTTCACTCCTGATAACCTCCCACTTACACTCCCAAACTTACACTCGCCCTTCCCTTTCAACTTTGTTCCACTCAAAGCCAACACATCCATCTTTCTTCTCACATACTACCTATCTCTTCCCTTTTACTCTCATCTGTACCACATCCACGCACATTAAAAGGACCCAAACCTTAGGGTGTCGGTCAGAAAACTCCTAGACCCTCTTATGCCTTCACTTTTTTTTAGGAATGTCCCCTGTGGGGCTACAAGAAGGATGCCTAGTCCCAATCCCCATCCCTTTCTTCTCGCCTCTTACGATCCAAGTGGAAATACTTGGTGGCAGTATTTTTTTCCCCCACCACAGTAAAGTGTTAGTACAATAAAAGATGTAGGGCGTTAGAAGACAAAAGGGATATAGCCTGGATAAAATGGAAAAAAGACGAAAGACCTCAAAAATGGAAAATATATACTAGTTATACAAATCAATATGTACAAGTGTGCAGAGAAGAAAAGAGAAAATACGAAAAGGATGTCACAGAAATATGTAAAGATCAACCAAAACTATTTTACAAATTTGTAAACAAACTGAAAAACAAAAAGAATTAGAGAAACTACGACAAGGAGTTGAATACACAGAGGAAATAGAAATGGCAGAAATTATGAACAAGTATTTTAAATCGGTATTTATGAGGGAGAACATACAACTTAGAGATGTCGAGTGGGAGGAGAAAGTCCCCCCTATGAAAGAGATAGAAGTAACAAGGAAAGAAATAATGAATTATTTGAGTAATCTCAATGTCAGAAAATTGTATGGATTCGATGAAATGGTAAATTGGATTTTGAGAGAATGCAGGAATGAACTAACAGACAAAATACATAGTCTAATAAGCAGTTCATTGAAAGAAGGAAAAGTTCCAGAAGATTGGAAAAGAGCAAATATAATACCAATATATAAAGTGGGAGACAAGGAAGATCCTACTAACTATAGACTGGTCTCTCTTCAAGTACGATAGCTAAAATTTATGAAAGAATGATCAAAATTAGATGGGTAAGGCATTTAGAAAAAAACAGAGTACTAAATCCAAAGCAATTTGGATTTAGACAAGGACAATCATGCGTCACAAACTTAATGTGTTTCTATTCAAGGCTAATACATGTAATTATTTATTATTTATTGGGGATTATTTGGCATCAGAACATCTATGGTCATTGATGCCACTATTAATTAGATAAAATATCTTTATTTCTATATTGTTATAGAGAGTAGGTATTATACCTTAGAAATATATATTTTAAAACAATGAACATTTTAACAAAGATATATATTTAAACTTTTATATTTGACTTATAAATTAGTTATCATTTGAATTGATACACTGTATTTAAAGGGTTTTAACTAATGCTGCATTAAAGTTGATTAAGAAAATATATAAATAAAATTTAAAACTTGGCATTCTAAATCTTATCAAGAATGCAAATTTCTTTAAGAAAATTAAAAAGGAGATCAATATCACATTCAGCTCCTAAAATCTTAATCAAAGTATATCTGCCATTATTATTTTTACAATGGTAAAAGTAATGTTCTCTAGCCACCATTAGACTTGGGCATTCTACTAAAATATGTTTGATTGTCAATGGGACAATGCAATCATTACAAAATGGTTGAGGTACTCTGTTCATTAGGAAGCTGTGCATCAGTCTAGTGTGACCGTATCTTAATCTGCATAACATAACTTCTTTTTCTCTAGGTAAATCTGAATATTTTGATAGCTATGTCCTTCATTTTCTGGTCTTCTAGTTCCCAGTTAAAGTTCCAGACTTCCTGGAGTCTTGACTGAATGACAGGATAAATATCTCTGACTGGTAGAGTGAGGCTGTTCCTGGGAGTAACTCTAGCTGCATGTTTTGCTAAGGTATCCGCTTTCTCGTTCCCACTAACTCCTACATGGGCGGGGACCCAACAGAACTTTATATTTTTGCCTCTTTTTTCTATTAAATACAACCATTCTGATATTTCTATTACCAGTGGGTGATTTGAGTTAAAGTGAACTATTGCCTGTAGTACACTTTCTGAGTCACTGTAAATTACAAAACTATTTCCGTTGTGCATCATAATTTCTTTGAGTACAGTTAAGATTGCTTACATTTCTGCTGTAAAGATAGAGGCCTGTTCAGGTAAACTTACACTTTGAGTAAGACTTCAAAAGACAACTCCAAATCCAGTGCCCGCACTAGACTTGCAGCCATCAGTAAAAATTGGAATGGATTCTACATGAATTTCCATGTGTTATAGGAAGGTTAGTCGCATCATCTCTGTGGACATTTCTTTCTTTGAACTGAATATACGTTTACAAAATTCTATAGATGGAAGCTTCCATGGGGGTACCATTGAGTATTTAATTGGTAAAATTTAAATTTTTGGGATCTCTAATTCCTCAAAAAAAAAATTGAAACTTGATATCTAAAAGGCTTAGGGAGTCTGGGATGATCAAGATAAAATTTATAGTAGTTTTGATTAGAAACAACTTCACATACAAGAGATTTAGGAATTCTCTGGATTCTATGCCAGTATCGAACCAGCAGTGACTGGCGGTAAAGGTCCAGAGGCAATTCACTTGCATCCACCAACAAACTGGGTATTGGGGATGATTTAAAAGCTCCTGAGGCTAATCTTACTCCAGTATTATGTATGGAATTCAAAATAGATAGTGCCGTTTTTGTTGCCGATGAATACAATTCACATCCATAAGCCAGTTTAGAGGCAACTAGTGCTTTATAGAGGATCATCAGATGTTTCCTGTTGGCTCCCCATGAGGTGTGAGAGAGTACTTTTATTAAATTAAGAGCTTGTGAGCATTTTACCTTTAGATTCTTAATGTGTGGGATCCAAGTTAATGTTTTATCAAGAATCAGTCCTAAGAACCGTGTTTCATCTTTGCAAGATATTCTTTGTCCATATAAATACAAGTCAGGATCAGGATGCAGACCTCTTATTCGGCAAACATGCATCACTACCGTTTTCAAAGCTGCAAAAGAGATGGACAAGTCATCAGCAAATAGGGTATGCATTACTTCACATGGGATTATAGAGCTTATACCATTTATTGATAATGTAAACAGTGTTACGCTCAAAACACTGCCCTGTGGCACTCCTTCTTCTTGAACATGAACTGAGGAAAATGTATTACCAATTTTGACCTTGAACCAATGGTTGTTGAGAAAAGAAGTTCTCCTGTAAGTCCAATTTCGTGAATAACTTTCAAGATGCCAAATCTCCAAGTGGTATAGTAAGCTTTTTCTATACCAAAAAAGACTGAGATGTGGTGTTTCTCATTAGCAAAAGCCTCACAAATTGATGTCTCCAATCTTATCAATGCATCTGTTCACAATCGCACGTTACGAAATCCACTCTGCGTGGGGTTAAAAAGTCCATTTTTCTCCAAATACCAGATTAGGCGTACATTTACCATTTTCTCCATTAATTTGCATATACATGATGTGAGTGCTATAGGACAATAGTTGGTCATGATTTTATCTTTTCCTGGTTTTGAGAAAGCCAATATTATTGCTAGGTTCCAGATATTAGGGAATGATTTTTCTTTCCATATTCTATTTATTATACCTAGTAAAAAAAAAAATTGTCTCCACAGTGAGGTGCTTGATCATAGAGCAAGTTATTTCATCATTGCCCGGAGAGGAGTCGTTACATGAAGATAAAACAGATAGGAGTTCTTTCATGCTGAATGGCAGGTTATAAGATTCATTTTTTTGTTGTTCTAAATTTTAATTCATTATTTTCTTCTTGAATACGATGTTGAAAATACATAGATGAAGGATTTTTTTAAGAGATATTTGCGAAGTGGTCTGCAAAGGCTTCACTTACGTCATCTGGGCTATGAAGTGTTAGATCATTAAGTTGTATGACTGGTGATGGTGTAGGGATGTATTTTCCAGATATTATTTTTACTTTAATCCAAACTTTCATAAGGCTAGTTCTCCAGTTTATTTTAGAAACATAGTTTATCCAGGATTGGCACTTAGCCTGTTTTACTTGATATCGGGATCTAGCTCTTGCTTTTTTTACACACACAAATCAAATAGAATTGACAAGGATGTCATTGATAGTGGGTGAATGCAGCTCTCATTGCTTTACGTGTTAAACGGCATTGGGTATTCCACCAGGGAACAGGTTTTCTGCTAAATTGCCCATTAGTGCAGGGAATTGATGTCACTAGCACTCATAATGACCTTGTTCAAGAAATCTAGAACTTCATTCACTGTGGGGAAGTTTTCGGAATCAGTTTCTATAAAGGTTAACGATGTAAAGAGAGCCCAGTTTGCTTTATTTATCATTTGTCGTGGAGACCTTGGTACAGCTATTTTGTCTACTATATTAATGGTGATTGGAAAATGGTCACTTCCTAAACAGTCGTCCATGGTTTCCCAAGAGAAATCCAAATAGCAATCAGGTGAACAGATAGATAAGTCGATACAAGTAAGTGTTTCAGTTTGAATATGGAAGTGAGTAGGTGCTCCTGTATTCATAATACTAAGTTCTTTTTCTTCAATGTAAGAAAAAATCAAATTTCCCCTAGGATTTGGTTTTATGTCACCCCACATTGGATGTCTACTATTAAAATCTCCGAGGAGTAAAAATGGACGAGGAAGTTGATTAATCAGGTTGTCAAGGTCTTGTTTGAGATTTTGGTCATTTATATTGTCTGGAGGCAGGTAGATTGAACAAACTGTATATTTCTTTTTTGTAAATATTTGTATAGCTACAGCTTGTAAGTTTGTTTGTAAAGGAATTTTTGTGTGTATAACATTTAGTCTTATCAGTAGTGCACTTCCACCATGTCTTCCTTCATCTGTTTGATGTTCATTACGATAAAAGAGATATTCTTTGGGGCATAGTCTATTTTGTCTAAGCATTATTTCTTGTAACGAGATGCAGATGGGAAAATTTGCTTTTATCAATATTTTTAAAGATTCATATTAACCTCTCAAGCTTTGACAATTCCACTGTATTAGGGTGAGTTTGTTATTCATGGTGGTTTATGTTTTATCTTTTTATCTTGGTTACATTTCTATTTGTTGTTAAAGTTGAGTTTTTGTTAGATACATTATTGGAATTTTTAAGAATTCTTTCATTAGAATTTTATTTTGAAGTTCTCTCTCTCTTTTTAGTTTTAATTTCATTATTCATTTCAGATCTTGTTTTCTCTTTTTGGTGGGTGGATTCCTTGGTAATCTGTTTCAAGTTTTCCATTCCATTTCTTGAATGATGGGCAGTGACTTTATTTTGTTCTTTGCTCTCTTGCTTTTCTGGTATTTTCACATCTGAAGTTGTGCTCATTTGTTCATTTTTCTGGTTTGGTGTTAGAAATTTTTTCATTTGCTGAATTTGGTTGATTTCTTTTCAGAATCATTGAAAATACTTCCCCGGGTCTAATTTGTTTATTCAAGGCCTTATTCCTAGCTTCTTAAAAGCAATTTTCTCGAGGGTTTGGATCGCTTGAATATCCTTTTCAAAGATAAATTTAACACAGCTCTTGGAGGATGAAGGATGTTATTCTCCACAGTTAACACATGATGGAGCTTCGTTACAATTGCCATGCGTTTCTTTACCACAGTTTAAGCATACTGCAGGTTTTTCATTAATTCTACTTTTGCATTTTTGTTTTGAGTGTCCAAACATTTGACAATGGTAACATCTTAACCCCTTCGTTACCGACCCATCAACCTTACGTAAACAAACGTTTCAAACCGTCCCACGAATGGCTGGAGCCTTATGTTTGTAAACACAGACACTTGCCACCACGTGGGTAGAAATAACCCAGAAACCGAGGCCTTGAGAGCCCTCAATACACACAGCTTATAACTGTGACACATGCGTGTCACGGGGAGCACGCTCGGTTCCTGGCGGGTGCACTCAGCCGTGACACGCAGGTGTCACAAAACACACATCCGGTACTCAAGGGGTTAATGGGGATGGTATATATGGCTTTATTTTAAGAGACAACCAACCAGCTGATATAAAATTTGGTAATCTACTTTGACTGAAGGTTAAAATTATTGTTCCTAGGGGTACAAGCTGTTTGCAAATCTTCTTTCGCATTCTTACAACTTTTATTACTCCTTGATTTTTTTTAACTCTTTTTCTATTTCATTTTCTTCAATGTGTAATAATTCTGGTGCATATACTACACCTCTGCTTTGGTTAAAAACTGGGTGAGAGAAGCATTTAACATTAAGACCATCTAAACTTGAGATAGTTTTGAGTTTTTCACTTTGTTCAGGCGATGAGGTTTCGATCAATAGACTTCCATTTCCTTGTGGGCGAATTTAGGGCTGATTGCCACAGATATTAACAATTTTTCTATTTGCTCTGAAAACATTTAGACTCATATTTTCCTTCTTCAAATTCAAGTATTAAGTACTTTTCATACCGCATATACTTGCCTATAGGTCGAAATCTTAACCTCTTCACTCCAGGGCACATCGCACGTCTGGCAGCATTAGCTGCCCGACGTGCGATGTTGCGTCATAATAATCGCATTATAAAAAATAGTCAGTGCTCAATCGTTCGTTCTCTTTCACCCGTGTATTTTGATAACCATAGAGAATTGATGAAACCAGTTTAGAGAGAATGGAAATTATGTAGGTACAACTACAATAAATATAATTAAGATGGCAACGTCGGCATCATCGAGTACCCACTTGCTCCTCATACCGCCTACATAGGCGTCACTGTATGGAAGTGGTTAAGGAATTTTTTTTAGGCCAAAACCTAGGTAACATGACAAGAAAGGCTAGGAAGAACTCTTACCTTTTCTTTAGGTTCAGAAATCAAAATATTCACCTACTAGTTACTACCAGTAAACAATGGGGACATAAAATACACAGTACGTACCAAAACATGTGAAATTTCTTCTAGATACGGTAACCCCATACGGAATATGATAAACACCGGCTTTGGTGCCCGGTGTTTGGTTGTTGTGTATTTTCGTCTTCGTGATGTCTTTTATCGTCCTGCTTGTCTGGCACACTACTTCCAAATTGGTGGTTCTTAAAATATGTGTCAGGTTGGTGGCAACATCGCTGGTTTGCAACACGAGACGTCTTGTTGTGCAGCAGGACAGCACAACAAGACGTCTTGTGTTGCCAACCCCAAAAGATACGTTTTCACCATGTAGAAAAAATTTCTACGCTAAAGTTTCAGCTTTCTTTTAGCGATAATATTAAAAAAAAAAAAAATTATATCTTACTGAATATGTTAGGGCATGGGGGCCTTATATACATTCAAGAATAAAAAAAAAAAAACTAGAACCAACATTTTTTCAAAGTTTGACAAGTATATCTTGCTATGAAAGTTTTCACACGCCCGAGAAAAATGTATGCCCCGGTATGGCAACACTCCCATTCTACACGGCAGTGTAGAAAACGCGCCAACCCTGGCCACGTGCAACACTGTCCCGTGGCAACACTGTCCCGCGTGCATACCTTTCGATATTTACAGTGTACGTAATAAAAAATACAGTACAGTACACTGTATATACAGTACATTTACATGCCTGTATTACAGTTGTTATTACATAATTATTAGTATTATAGCATTATTATTATATTGTTATCATTACAGTGTCAGAGTATTATTCTTATGTGTTTCTATGCCATATCATACATTACCTATACGTATACCGATATGAAAATCTACGGGTGTTAGGGCGATATTTTCGATGACCAGACATTTGGCATGACCGGACCACCCTTCCCCCCAATTAGTCCGGGCTTTCGAGGTTCAACTGTAATTGTTGAACTCCTCGCTCATTTTTTCCTCCGATTCTATCATGACATTTTCATCATTTTTAATTGGTCCTATTCTTTCTTTATTTTTTGTTCTATAGAGATGAAAGAAACCCTTTGGGTTGGATCTTGCTTGACTAGCAACCTTAATTTCATAATTACGTTTTGCTGTACGTGTATTCTTTTTAACCAGCTTTGCCATTTCGTTATATCTTGATCTAAGGTGTGTTTCCCTGTTTTTTATTTTTATGTAAAGTCCTCTTTTCATTCTGATCTCATGTTTCAATCTGTCCGTCATCCATTTGGGAGTATTACTATTTTTCCGTATTGACTTCAGGGGGATAAATGTATTTTGTGCATTAATAATTAGATCAGTTAGATTGCTATACATTTCATCCAAATTGCTGACCTGTCTGTTGAGCCCTCGCCCCCAAATGACTTGACCCAAGGTATGTATATTACCCCCCATGACCCGACACCTGGTCATGACCTGACCCCTAGTCACGCACCGAGACTCGACAATGTCCGAAACGTCTGCAACGTCTGCAACGTCCGCATGACATTTCATATTCCATTTCAAATGAGTTTTTATATTGTCACAGTTTGCTCTCCTGAAGTCTGGTACTTTGAGTTATTCATACTTTTTAATTCTTCCCAAATAATATTAAATCTTATTTCTTGATGATAGCTAGAGCCTAGACTATCTCCCACTTTTACGTTACTCATTAGGTGTTTATTATTAGTTAAAACGAAGTCCAGAGTATTTTCTCCCCTCGTTGGATTGGTAATCACTTGTTTTAGGAAATTATTCTGCACCACATCTAGGAATTTCTTTGTTTCCTGATCTCCTATTAAAGTTTCCCAGTCAATGTTTCTATAATTAAAATCTCCCATGATCACAACGTTTTTGTACTGGGACGCTCTGTGAATTTCATGAATCAGGGGATCAGTCTGCTCAATGCTGAGGTTAGGAGGTCTATACAAGATGCCAATAATAACTTTCTTATTCTTGCCTATAATCTCTACCCAAATGGATTCCTTACAGTCCTCTACCTTAATTGAATTGTTGATAATACAGTTTATTGTATTCTTAACAAAAAGTGCTACACCTCCCCCACTCCTGCCAACCCTATCCTTGTGAAAAAACTTATATCATTCTATTTCGATTACCGGGAGGAAATGTTTATCAGCCATGTTGATCCAGGACTCAGTAATAGCTATAATGTTGAAATTCTCTATGCATGCTTTACCTCACAGCAAATCAATTTTGTTAATTATGCTTCTGCTATTTGTATAGTAAACTTTAAATTTATCTTCCCTCCACCTGCTTTGGTGATTCTTTTCACAGTCCCTATCTAAGTTGTTTCTATTGCCTAAACTTTTTTCCGATACTTCCCCCCCTACTCCCACATAATCTACCCGAAAAAACCCTATAGGATGCCTACTTCTTGCTCAAGGGATTCAGCAAAGAGCCAAAATCCTCTGGGAAACAAGTGCACTCCGTCCCTTGTATATAGATGACTCCTATCGCAAAAGCGGTCCCACATTATCAACCCATCTACCTGGTAAAAGTCTTCTATCATTTCATAACAGTGTATACACATAACTACACAAATATATATATATATATATATATATATATATATATATATGTATTTATATACATTCAATATAGAAAGTTACAATCTAATCTAGAAAACAATTCTGAAACGTGCTTTTAGCTATCGCTATCCTTGATTGTATTTCTTTTTTACATCTACAATCTTCTGTCAATATGCTTCCCAGGTACGAAAATTTGGTTACTTGTTCTATTCTTCCCCCTGCTATTTGTACTTGCACTCTTGGTGGATCTGTTTTACTGGCCACTAGTATTTCAGTTTTCCCCATATTTACATTTAAACCTTTCTCCTCACTAGCTCTTACGGTTACATTCAATAGATGTTGCAGTTTTTCTTCTAAGTCAGCCACCAATACCGTGTCATCAGCATATCTGACATGATTTATATTATATCCTCCAATTTTAATCCCTTCCATTCCCTCTAATTCCCTAAGTATCATCTCCCCATATAAATTAAATAAATCTGGAGACATAACACAGCCTTGACGCAATCCCCTCTTTATAGCTTGAAATTCTGTTCTTCTTCCCCGTACCCTCACTGCTGCTCTTTGCTTCCAATAGAAATTTCTGATGATACTCATGTCTTTGCTATTTATATCCACTCTTTCCAAAAAAATATTTATCAAATCCTCATGTCTTACCCTATCAAACGCCTTCTTGTAGTCAACAAAGCAAAGATATACATTTTGCTGTTTTTCTATCATCCTCTCCATAATCGTTATTATAAAAATTGCATTTGCTGTTCCTTTCCCTTCTATGAAACCAAATTGCTCCCATGAAACTTCTCTCACTTTATTTCTTATTCTATTTAAAACTATCCTTAATATAATTTTGGTTATTTGACTCATGATACTGACTGTACGATGTTTACTACATTCCATTGTTCCATTTATCTTTGGTAGTGGTATAAAAATAGAGTTACACATATGTTCCGTTAATGTACCCTTTTTGTAAATTTGGTTTATTAGACTAGTGAGTTTTCTTATTACAAAATCCCCTAATGCCTCTAACACTTCAATCATCACACCATCATCACCCATGACTTTCCCTTTTTTCATTTTCTTCATTGCAAATTTCACTTCCACCTCCATTATTTCTTCCCCATCTAGATATCTATAATTTTCCTCTTCTCCTTCTTGTCTGTTGTCCTCAAATAGGTCCCTTACATACTCCTCCCATCTATGTTTAATATCCTCCTCGTCCATTAAAACCTTTCCTTCTCTATCTTTGATTGCCCCCCCCCCCATTACTCCCCTTTCTCTTGGTAATTTCTCTAATCTTATCATACATCATTTTAGAATCCCTTTCTATGTTAGGATATCAAATAAATCAGTATACCCCTCACTTAAGGTTTTCTATGGTGTTAGGACACTTCCATTTTCTGTGGTTTCATGATTTGATGTGTTTTATTTTATAATGTACAGTTGCCCCACTTAGTTTTGGCACAGTTTTAAAAATGTTTCGGACAAGAATAGCAACTTGCCCAGTATTCTTTTTTATTACATTTTCGTGTCTGTTCATTTACATGCTTTTTTTTTTTTTTTTTTTTTTTTTGCTAAATAGTGTGTGCGCGTGCGTGTATGTGGTGTATGTATGTGGCGTTTGTGGTGTATGTATGTGGCGTTTGTGGCATATGTATGTGTTTGTGCGTATATACATGTGTGTGTATGTGGCGTATATGCATATGTGTATGTGGCATATATACATATGTGTGTGTATGTGGCATATACATGTGTGTGTGTGTATGTGGCGTATGTATATGTGTGTGTATGTGGCGTATGTATGTGTGTGTGGCGTGTATGTGTATTTACCTAGTTGTACCTAGTTGTATTTTACGGGAAGGGGAGCTATGCTCGTGGGGTCCCGTCTTCATATCTCATTTTATCTAAACTATTTTTAAATTCATGTATTGTTTTTGCACACACCACTTTCTCATCTAACTTGTTCCAACTGTCTATTACTCTGTGAGGAAAGCTGTTCTTTTTCAAATCTCTTCTATAGCTGTCTTTTTTATTTTCTTTCCGTGTCCTCTTGTATTTCTGTCATCCCATTTTATCAGATTCTCTCTATCAGTAATTTCTATGCCTTTCATGATTCTGTAAATAGCTATCAAATCTCCTCTCTCTCTTCTTTGCTCTAGTGTCTGTAGTTTAAGTTTTTGTAGTCTCTCTTCATATGATAGTTTTGAGAGTGTTGGTGCCAATTTTGTAATTGCTCTTTGTATTCTTTCAAGTTTTTTTATACATTTTTTTTGTACATGGTGACCATATCGTTGCTGCATATTCCAATCTTGGTCTTATCAGGGTGATTAGAATTTTCCTCACCATTTCTTCATCCAGGTATGTAAATGCCACTTTGATTGTTCTTATTAAATTATAAGTTTCTCCAAAAATCTTATTTATATGTTTCTCAAGTGACATATTATTCATAACAATGACTCCCAGGTCCTTCTCATTTTCTACTTTTTTTATTCCTTCTTCTCCCAAATTATATGATCCTGTTATTCTGTTTTTGCTTTTTCCAAATTCCATTATACTACACTTTTTTGTATTGAACTCCATCTCCCACTTCCTACTCCATTCTTGTACTTTATTTAGATCTCTCTGTAGTGATTCACAATCTTCTTCAGTTTTCACTCTTTTCAGTAGTTTTGCATCATCTGCAAAGAAGCTCATATAGCTTTCAATTCCTTCATCCATATCATTAATATATATAGCAAACATTATTGGGGCCAGAACTGTTCCCTGCGGGACACCGCTTATTACTTCATTCCATTTTGAGTGCTGGTCTCTTATCACTACTCTCATTTTTCTTTCTTGCAAAAAGTCTTCCATCCAATTTAGCAATTTACCTTGTATTCCTCCTTCAGTTTCTAATTTCTTAAGCAACTTCTTATGTGGTACTTTGTCAAAAGCTTTTTTTAGGTCTAGAAATGCACAATCAGCCCATCCATCTATTTCTTGTATTATATCTATTAGCCTTGAATAGAAACATATTAAATTGGTGACGCATGATCGTCCTTGTCTGAATCCAAATTGCCTTGGATTTAGTACGTTGTTTTTTTCCAAGTATTTTACCCATCTACTTTTGATAATTCTTTCACAAATTTTTGCTATTGTACTTGTTAGAGAGACTGGTCTATAGTTGGTAGGTTCTTCTTTATTTCCTCCTTTATATATAGGTACTATATTTGCTTTTTTCCAATCTTCTGGAACTTTTCCTTCTTTTAAGGAACTGCTTATTATGCTATGTATTTTGTCTGCCAGTTCATTCCTGCATTCTTTCAGAATCCAGTTTGCTATTTCATCTGGCCCATGCGATTTTCTGACATCAAAATTACCCAAGTGTGTCAATATTTCATTCTTTGTTACTTCTATTTCCTCCATAGGGGGGACTTTTTCTTTCCACTCAATCTCTTCAGGTTGTATATTTTCCCTTGCAAACACTGATTTAAAATGTTTGTTCATAATTTCTGCCATTTCCATTTCCTCAGTGTATTCAACTCCTCCTTGTCTTAATTTCTCCAAGTCTTGTTTGTTTTTCAGTTTATTGTTTACAAATCTGTAGCATAGTTTTGGTTGATCTTTACACTTTTCTATAACATCTTTTTCATATTTTCTTTTTTCCTCTCTGCACTTTTGTACATATTCATTTCTATAACCAGTATATATTTTCCATTTTTCAGGTCTTCTGTCTTTTTTCCATCTGGTCCAGGCTTTGTCTCTTTTGTCTTTTAACTACCTACAACTTTTGTTGTACCAGCATTTTACATATACTTTTTCTTGTTTTTGTCTTGGGACATACTTTTCCACTCCTTTTTTGTAAATTTTTGTCAAAATATTCCATTTCTCTTCCACTGATGTTTCTTCTTTGTATATTTCTTCCCAGTTTTCTTGTTGGAAGAATTCTCTTATTTTATCAAAGTTTGTTTTTTCATACATCATTCTTCCTTTTCTATATTGTTCATTTCTTTTCATATATTTTTCTTCATTAAGTTCCAGTTCAATCAATATGTGGTCACTTTTACCTATTGGTGTTTTATATTCAATCTTGTCCACTATTCTAGGTTCAGATGTAATTATTAAGTCTAGTCTCGATGGTTCTTCTTCATTTCTATACCTAGTGTTCTCTTGTATCCATTGTGTCATTGAATGGTCAGTAATCATCTCAAGTAGAGCATTTCCCCATGAGTCATCACCACTCTTTACTATCATTTCTTCCCAGCAGATTTCTTTGCAATTAACCACTTCAGTACGGAACTTAAATCTCGCGGGCAGCAGCCAATGCCAGCCGTATGACGTAACGTAATAATATTCGCATCATAAAATATAGTCGCCGCTTATATTGATCGTTCTCTCTTTCACCCGCGAATTTTGAAAACCACAGAGAATGGGATTCAGGGCGCATTTGGGAGAATGTAAAAACACAGGGGCGACTACAATAAATATAATCAAGACGCCGATATGGCAGCGTCGCGAATCCACTTGCTCCTCATGACGCCTACGTGTGCGGCACCGTATGGAAGGGGTTAAAGTCGCCCATCATAACTATTCTTCCTCCGTCTTCCATTATTTTAGTTAATGCTATCTTTGTGTCCTCTAACATACTTTTATGTTCACTCTCCTCCCATGAGGCTGTTTTCGGAGGCACATAATTGATCACAAATTTTCTGCTCTTCTTATCTCGGTCTTCCACTTCTATCATAATCATCTCTACTGTATTCTTTCCATATATGACACCTTTCACGTTTATATCCTACTTAGTCAGGAACATAACACCACCCCCTTGTTTTTTCTCACTGTTTCTAATCCAATAATTGTATGCATCATGTCCTACACTGTTGGGTGGTAGTGGGCCTTTTAATTTTGTTTCTACAATTCCCATTATGTCCGGTTCTTTTTCTTTCAAATAATCATTCAGTTCATTCAATCCTGTTATCAATCCATCTATATTTGTGTAAGACGCTCTTAGTTTTCTGCCACTTCCATTGTGTTCTCTGTTTCCCTTATGTTTTTCTTTTGTATGTCGAACTGCTTTATTTTCATGTTCACTACTCTCCAATAGAATCTCTCTTTCTCTGACTCCGTTCTTTCCTCGTTTTTTGCCTTAGCTTCAAGTCTTTTCTGCTTTTCTGCCTCTCTTTCCTCCTTATTCTTTTCTCTTTTTAACCATATCTTTTTATATTGATCATTTGTTGCTAGTTTCCCTGTTTTGGATAGAATTTTCTCTGCCGTTGTTTGTGACCTGAATTTAATCTTAATTGGTCTGGTCTTATCTGTACTATATTTTCCGAGTCTGAATTTTTCCTCAATTTCCTTTATAATTTCTGGTTCATCTTCCTGGACTAATTTTAATAAACTGCTTACTCTTTCATTTTCCTCCTTGATTCTTGCGGTTCTATCTGGGTTATGTTTTTCTTCCATTCCTAATATAATTATACATTTCTTTTTGTCAGCTAATTCTCTTACTATATTCTCCTTCTGTCTCATCACTTTAATAACTGAGTCTTCATTATGTTCTTTCAATTGCTGTTTGACTATGTCAGTGAATGAAACCTTATTCCCTTCTTGGGTTGTTCTCCAATTTTTAGCTTCTTTAGCTATTGTCTCTCTGTTTTCATTACTATTCTTCTTCAATTTCTCATTCTCCTCCTTTACATTTCTTAACTGTCTTTTTAGGTCCTCTATTTCATCAGTTAAGTTTCTGTTTGCCTTCTCTAGTTGTTCCAACCTTTCAATTATCTGGAAAATGGAGTCAACATTACCTAACTTACGTTCCAAGTCCTCGATCACCTTATCAACTCTCTCCTCTAGTCTTATCAGTCCGGGGGGGGGGGGGGGGGGGGGGGGGGGGGGGGGTTGTGTCCCCCCCCACCCTCTTTAAATCCCTGGAACATATTCTCGTCACTTTCTACTGTATTGCTCCTCTCTATACTTCTAATCTTTACATTTTTATTAGACATTTCATCATCGCTCAGTCTTTTGTTTACCTTTCGCTTGTCTGGCTGGGCCAAGTCTACTCCCTCCTCATTTCCTTCCATTTCCCTCAGTAATCCCTCCCCTTTTCCTCTTTCCCTACTTTCCCACTACTCCACGAGCAATTTCCCCCCCACCCTGTAAAAACACTAGGCACTTCTCTTTGCGTTGGGATCCACAGACTTCAGTTTTCTTCAGAACGTCATCCAAGCCGTCCATTCGCTGAAGTGTGTGTGTGTGTGTGTGTGTGTGTGTGTGTGTATTTACCTAGTTGTATTTTGCGGGAAGGGGAGCTATGCTCGTGTTGTCCCGCCATTGTATCTCTCAGTGTCTAGTTTGCTTATAAACTCGTGAAAAAGCAAACTAGACACTGAGAGATACAATGGCGGGCGTGTGTGTGTGTGTATTTACCTAGTTGTATTTTACGGGAAGGGGAGCTATGCTCGTGGTGTCCCTTTTTGTATCTCATTTAATCTAAACTATATTTAAATTCATGTAATGTTTTTGCACACACCACTTTCTCATCTAACTTGTTCCAACTGTCTATTACTCTGTGAGGAAAGCTGTTCTTTTTCACATCTCTTCTATAGCTGTCTTTTTTTATTTTCTTTCCATGTCCTCTTGTATTTCTTTCATCCCATTTTATCAGATTCTCTCTATCAGTAATTTCTATGCCTTTCATGATTCTGTAAATAGTTATCAAATCTCCTCTCTCTCTTCTTTGCTCTAGTGTCTGTAGTTCAAGTTTTGCTAGTCTCTCTTCATATGATAGTTTTGAGAGTGTTGGTGCCAATTTTGTAATTGCTCTTTGTATTCTTTCAAGTTTTTAAATGCATTTTTTTGCACTTGGTGACCATATTGTTGCTGCATATTCCAATCTTGGTCTTATCAGAGTGATAAGAATTTTCTTCACCATTTCTTCATCCAGGTATGTAAATGCCAATTTGATTGTTCTTATTAAATTATAGGTTTCTCCAAAAATCTTATTTATATGTTTTTCAGGTGACATATTATTCATAACCATGACTCCCAGGTCCTTTTCATTTTCTACTTTTTTTATTCCTTCTCCCAATTTATATGATCCTGTTATTCTGTTTTTACTTTTTCCAAATTCCATTATACTACACTTTTTTGTATTGAACTCCATCTCCCACTTCCTACTCCATTCCTGTACTATATTTAGATCTCTTTGTAGTGATTCACAATCTTCTTCCGTGTTCACTTTTTTCAATAGTTTTGCATCATCTGCAAAAAATCTCATATAGCTTTCAATTCCTTCATCCATATCATTAATATATATAGCAAACATTATTGGGGCCAGAACTGTTCCTTGTGGAACACCGCTTATTACTTCATCCCATTTTGAGTGTTGATCTCTTATCACTACTCTCATTTTTCTTTCTTGCAAAAAGTCTTCCATCCAATTTAGCAGTTTGCCCTGTATTTTCCAACCCTCCTTGTTGTCCTTATTATTCTCCTTTAAGACTTTATTCTCCTCTTTTACTTCTTTTAACTGTTTTTTTAATTCTTCAATTTCCTTAGTTAAGTTTTTGTTCGCCTTCTCTAGTTCTTCCAATTTTTCCACCCTCTGCACAATGTTGTTAACGTGACCGAACCTAAGTTCCCAGTGCTCAATCATCTTATCGAGCTTCTCTTCTAGTCTTGTTAATTGGGGGGGGGGGGGGTTTGTGTCCCCCCCACCCTCTTTAAATCCCTGGAAAATATTCTCATCACCTTCTGCTGTATTGCTCTTATCTATACTTCTGATCTTTACATTTTTGTTAGACATTTCGTCGTTGCTAAATTGGTCGGGACCTCTTTTGTTTAGATGGTGTCTGCCTGCCTGGGCCAAGTCTTCACCTTCCTCATTTCCTTCCATTTCCCTCAGTAATCCCTCCCCTTCTCCTTTTTCCTCACTTTCCCCTACACCACGAGCAATTTCCCCCCACCCTGTAATTACAATAGGTACTTCCTTTGCTTCGGGATCCACGAAATTTCACTTTTTCTTCAGAACGTCGTCTATGCCGTCCGTTCGTTGAAGTGTGTATTTACCTAGTTGTACCTAGTTGTATTTTACGGGAAGGGGAGCTATGCTCGTGGGGTCCCGTCTTCATATCTCATTTTATCTAAACTATTTTTAAATTCATATATTGTTTTTGCACACACCACTTTCTCATCTAACTTGTTTCAACTGTCTATTACTCTGTGAGGAAAGCTGTTCTTTTTCAAATCTCTTCTATAGCTGTCTTTTTTTATTTTCTTTCTGTGTCCTCTTGTATTTCTGTCATCCCATTTTATCAGATTCTCTCTATCAGTAATTTCCATGCCTTTCATGATTCTGTAAATAGCTATCAAGTCTCCTCTCTCTCTTCTTTGC
This sequence comes from Oratosquilla oratoria, assembly GCF_046742065.1. NCBI lineage: Eukaryota > Metazoa > Arthropoda > Malacostraca > Stomatopoda > Squillidae > Oratosquilla > Oratosquilla oratoria. Next base: position 37,447,191 of record NC_134781.1, on the reverse strand, counting down.
TCTAGTGTCTGTAGTTCAAGTTTTGCTAGTCTCTCTTCATATGATAGTTTTGAGAGTGTTGGTGCCAATTTTGTAATTGCTCTTTGTATTCTTTCAAGTTTTTTTATACATTTTTTTGTACTTGGTGACCATATCGTTGCTGCATATTCCAATCTTGGTCTTATCAGGGTGATTAGGATTTTCTTCACCATTTCTTCATCGAGGTATGTAAATGCAACTTTGATTGTTCTTATTAAATTATAAGTTTCTCCAAAAATCTTATTTATATGTTTCTCAGGTGACATATTATTCATAACAATGACTCCCAGGTCCTTCTCATTTTCTACTTTTTTTATTCCTTCTTCTCCCAAATTATATGATCCTGTTATTCTGTTTTTGCTTTTTCCAAATTCCATTATACTACACTTTTTTGTATTGAACTCCATCTCCCACTTCCTACTCCATTCCTGTACTTTATATAGATCTCTCTGTAGTGATTCACAATCTTCTTCTGTTTTCACTCTTTTTAGTAGTTTTGCATCATCTGCAAAGAAGCTCATATAGCTTTCAATTCCTTCATCCATATCATTAATATATATAGCAAACATTATTGGGGCCAGTACTGTTCCCTGCGGAACACCGCTTATTACTTTATCCCATTTTGAGTGTTGGTCTCTTATCACTACTCTCATTATTCTTTCTTGCAAAAAGTCTTCCATCCAATTTAGCAGTTTGCCCTGTATTCCTCCTTCAGTTTCTAATTTCTTAAGCAACTTCTTATGTGGTACTTTGTCAAAAGCTTTCTTTAGGTCTAGAAATGTACAGTCCACCCATCCATCTCTTTCTTGTATTATATCTATTAGCCTTGAATAGAAACATATTAAATTGGTGACGCATGATCGTCCTTGTCTGAATCCAAATTGCCTTGGATTTAACACTTTGTTTTTTTTTTTCTAAATATTTTACCCATCTACTTTTGATAATTCTTTCACAAATTTTTGCTATTGTACTTGTTAGAGAGACTGGTCTATAGTTGGTAGGTTCTTCTTTATTTCCTCCTTTATATATAGGTACTATATTTGCTTTTTTCCAATCTTCTGGAACTTTTCCTTCTTTCAAGGAACTGTTTAGTATGCTATGTATTTTGTCTGCCAGTTCATTCCTGCATTCTTTCAGAATCCAGTTTGCTATTTCATCTGACATCAAGATTACTCAAGTGTGTCAATATTTCATTCTTTGTTACTTCTATTTCTTCCATAGGGGGGACTTTCTCTTTCCATTCAATCTCTTCAGGTTGTATGTTCTCCCTTGTAAACACTGATTTAAAATGTTTGTTCATAATTTCCGCCATTTCTATTTTCTCAGTGTATTCAACTCCCCCTTATCTTAATTTCTCCAAGTCTTGTTTGTTTTTCAGTTTATTGTTTACAAATCTGTAGAATAGTTTTGGTTGATCTTTACACTTTTCTATGACATCTTTTTCATATTTTCTCTTTTCCTCTCTGCATGCTTGTACATATTCATTTCTATAACCGGTATATATTTTCCATTTTTCAGGTCTTCTGTCTTTTTTCCATCTGCTCCAGGCTTTGTCTCTTTTGTCTTTTAGCTCCCTACAACTTTTGTTGTACCAGCATTTTACATATTCTTTTTCTTGTTTTTGTCTTGGGACATACTTTTCCACTCCTTTTTTGTAAATTTTTGTCAAAATATTCCATTTCTCTTCCACTGTTGTTTCTTCTTTGTATATTTCTTCCCAGTTTTCTTGTTGAAAGAATTCTCTTATTTTATCAAAGTTTATTTTTTCATACATCATTCTTCCTTTTCTATATTGTTCATTTCTTTTCATATATTTTTCTTCATTAAGTTCCAGTTCAATCAATATGTGGTCACTTTTACTTATTGGTGTTTTATATTCAATCTTGTCCACTATTCTAGGTTCAGATGTAATTATTAAGTCTAGTCTCAATGGTTCTTCTTCATTTCTATACCTAGTGTTCTCCTGTATCCATTGTGTCATTGTATGGTCAGTAATCATCTCAAGTAGAGCGTTTCCCCATGAGCCGTCTCCACCCTTTACTGTCATTTCTTCCCAGCAGATTTCTTTGCAATTAAAGTCGCCCATCATAACTATTCTTCCTCCATCTTCCATTATTTTATTCAATGTTATCTTTGTGTCCTCTAACATACTTTTATGTTCACTCTCCTCCCATGAGGCTGTTTTCGGAGGCACATAATTTATCACAAATTTTCTGCTCTTCTTATCTCGGTCTTCCACTTCTATCATAATCATCTCTACTGTATTCTTTCCATATATGACACCCCTCACGTTTATATCCTTCTTAGTCAGGAACATAACTCCACCCCCTTGCTTTTTCTCTCTGTTTTTAATCCAATAATTATATGCATCATGTCCTACACTGTTGGGTGGTAGTGGGCCTTTTAATTTTGTTTCTACAATTCCCATTATGTCTGGTTCTTTTTCTTTCAAATAATCATTCAGCTCATTCAATCCTGTTATTAATCCATCTATATTTGTGTAAGACACTCTTAGTTTTCTGTCATTTCCATTGTGTTCTCTGTTTCCCTTTTGTTTTTCTCTTGTATGTCGAACTGCCTTAGTTTCATATTCACTACTTTCCAATAGAATCTCTCTTTTTCTGACTCCGTTCTGCTCTTGTTTTTTTTCTTAGCTTCAAGTCTTTTCTGCTTTTCTTCCTCTCTTTCCTCTTTATTCATTTCCCTTTTTATCCATACCTTTTTACATTGTTCACTTGTTGCTAGTTTCCCTTTTTTGGATAAGATATTCTCTGCCGTCGTTTGTGACCTGAATTTAATCTTAATTGGTCTGGTCTTATCTGTACTATACTTTCCGAGCCTGAATTTTTCCTCAATTTCCTTCATAATTCCTGGTTCATCTTCCTGAACTAATTTGAGTAAACTGCTTACTTTTTCATTTTCCTCATTGGTTCTTGAGGTTCTATCTGGGTTATGTTTCTCTTCCATTCCTAATATAATTATACATTTCTTTTTATCAGCTAAGTCTCTTACTATATTCTCCTTCTGTCTCATCACTTTAATAACTGAGTCTTCAGTTTGTTCTCTCATTTGCTGTTTAATGTCAGTAAATGCAACTTTACTGTTTTCTTGAATTGTCTTCCATCCCTCTCTGTTTTCTTTATTATTCATCTTTAACTCTTCATTCTCCTTTTTTACTTCTTTTAACTGTCTTTTTAGGTCTTCTATTTCCTTAGTTAAGTTTTTGTTCGCCTTCTCTAGTTCTTCCAATTTTTCAACCCTCTGTACAATGTTGTTAACATGACCGAACCTACGCTCCCAGTCCTCGATCATCTTATCGAACTTCTCTTCTAGTCTTGTCAGTCCCCCCCCCTCTTTAAATCCCTGGAAAATATTCCCATCACTTTCTACTGTATTGCTCTTATCTATACTTCTAATCTTTACATTTTTATTAGACATTTCGTCGTCGCTCAGCTGGTCGGGGGGCCGTTTTTTGGTGTTTACATTTCGTTTGTCTGCCTGGGCCAAGTCTTCTCCTTCCTCATTTCCTTCCATTTCCCTCAGCAATCCCTCCCCTTCTCTTCTTTCCCTACTTTCCCCCCACCCTGTAAATACAATAGGCACTTCCTTTGCTTTGGGATCCACCGGCGACATGGAAGTGACCCGCTTGACCCTCGGTACGTCAAGGGTACTGTCAAATTCCCTGATACTTTAATGGTGTGGGGCTGTTTCAGCAGCAATGGCTTGGGGTCATTAATAGTGTTACCCAAGAACTTAAAAGTGAACCAAAATGTGTACTTGGAGTTTCTGTGTGAAAATTTACCTGAATCATTTGAAAAAACAGGTGCCACAGTTTTTCAGCAGGACGGTGCCCCCTGCCACACTGCTAAATCCATCACTACTTGGCTCAACGACTGTGAAGTGAACTTTATAAAGGACTGGCCAGGTAATAGCCCTAATTTGAACCCAATTGAAAATTTGTGGCACATTATAAGGAAGAGGTTACAAGGCAAAGACGTCAGCTCTATACCCAAGCTTGAGGCAGCCATTCAGGAAATCTGGGATAATTTTGAGCCTACAACCCTCCACAACCTAGCTGCTTCACTTCCACGTCGTCTTGAGGCTGTGTTAAAGCGCAAAGGACTCCCAACCAAGTATTAGGTGAGTAAAAATCCAATAAATATAATGATTAATTACATTTTTGTGCATTTTTGTTTAGATTCGCTGAGGCGCAGCGAAGTTTTGTCGAACACTGTATATATATATACATATATATATATATATATATATATATATATATATATATATATATATATATATATATATGATTCAGTATGTCATGAACTCCCCTCTTATCAGGAAGCTGGGATGATGCCCTTTAAATAGGACTTTGTAGCATGGAATTTAATAAACCATGCCCTTGGTTCAACTTGCCAATGGCAGGGCTCAATTCACTGTCATCTTGATCTCTGTAGAAAGTAGCAACACTCTAAACCCAACCAGCCAGTGAGCATAAAAAGATAAAATTAATAAAATGCATTAAAGATGATTAATCAATGAAATAATAATGAAAATAACTAAAATAATGATAATATTAAACATTTTGTATGAAAATGGCAGTTGCCAACAAGTCTATTGAAATATACACCATGTGAATACGGAGCCTTTGACAGAGCCTTTATTAGTACAAGGTTTCACTTGTTACAGTTTTTTCATGTACATAGTTGCAATACACATGACTGAGATTAAATATGAAAAATGAGGGAAGGGAGGGGGAGAGAGGGAGGTAGGGGGGAGGGGGGGAAGGAGGGAGGGAGGTAGGGAGGGGGTATGGGGGGATCACTGAATACTATGAAAGGTTAAAGAAAAGGTGGAACATATGTCTAGGAACAGGAAAGGTTAAGGATAGGATGGAACAACTGGCTGAGTGAAGGACATGAGCTTACAACAATAAAGGCACTGTCCTCACATGGTGAATATTAAACATCTATGAGACTGACAGATAACTAGAAAGAGAAAGTGAGAGAGAAAAAGAGAGAGCGAAGGAGAAAGAGAGAGGAGGGAGAGAGAGATTGGAGGGGGAAGGGAGAGGGAGAAAGAGAGAGAGAGAGGAGAGGGAAAGAGAAAGTAAATGAGAGGGAAAGACAAGGAGAAAGAGAGGGAGACAGAAAGAGGGAAAGAGAGAGATGGAGAAAGAAAAGGAGAGAGAGAGAGAGAGAGAGAGAGAGAGAGAGAGAGATATCAGGCCTGGTCTGCAGACTGAGTGTCAGCTCTCGTGGTGGTGGTGAGGATGTTGGTGGACTGTGAAGATAAGTAACAAGATAATTCTTCCTGACACCCATTTCACAGAACTACCTCATACAGGCACATTTCCTTCTCTTTGCATATGTGAAGACTACAAATACAGTATTTTCATACAATTTCATGGAAAAATAAATCTTTGAAATAACACCCAAGAATTTATAGTACTAAAACCAATGCCAAGTTTAGCACTACCCTAGTATATATAAAATAATTATGGAAATATAAAATGTGTACTAAATCCATTAACACTTACAATAGTCATACTCCTCCAGATCAACAGCTTCAGTTTTACGAAGAAGAGGCTTGGCTGGTGAACAAGGTGCAGACAGAGAGGGTCCCACTACTGCACCACTACTTGTCAAATGTATTACTTCAGGTGGCAGTACTTGGTCAGTAACATCTACTTTGCACTCTATTTCCTCAGGTCTTTTCCAGTGCACACCCTCTAAGATCTGTGTTTCCTTGTGATTCAGTGCTGTAGAAGACTCTTTTTGTTCTCTGGTACTGGGCTGAAGTTTGCTAGTTGAGGGGGATGGAGATGGTAGATTACAAGATATGTCCACATGAATGCCTTCTGACCGTGGCACTTCACACACCCCAGTGGGTGAAGACAATGATGAGGATGATGTAGGTGATGGTGGTGATTCCCAGTGGTTGCAAGAAGGAAGAGATGCAGATGGAGAAAAAGTCCCTGAGATGGTTGGTTTTGGAGTACAGGATAACTTGCACATGTTGCTCTCATTGTTGTTACTGGAAGTGTTGTTGTTGAGACTATTTACACTTATAATACAACTATTATGTACAGAAACGTTTGAGGACAAGGGATTAGATTTGCTCTTAGGGATGAAACACTCAGCCATTTCATGAAGATTATTATCTTTCTGTTTATGCAATGGATTATGTTGGTTACTAGAATTACCTAGTACCTTCTCCATGAGAATGGTATTTTTCAAATGACTACTGGAGTATCTCTCTGAAGAAGGGCTTGTTACTGTGATGAGTGTGGAGGCCTTATTGTCAGTGACAGTATTACAATTGGTAACAAGAGGAGGCAAAATAATATCTTTGCAGCTATCAACGCCAACTACTCCAGAAGAACCACTAACTGATAGTACTGTGGCTATCTTTGGGAGTGGGCTAAGCAGAGTTGATGATGTACAAATAGGTGGTGTGGATGAATTATTGGTGCGAGGTGGGGACTCATTACCAAACATTACAGAGGTATAGGTCACTAGTTTCTGGCTTCTAGGTGGTGGTACAGGCACTGGTGATGACTTCAGCCTGGATCCAATAAAAACTGGCTTAGGGGCTATAGCAGGTTTATTATTCGTTGTTGAGTTGCGCTGTGTTGAGTAGCTACTGCTGTTATTTGGAGGTGTAAGACCATGATGCACTGGACTGGAGCCTCGTAAAACATTACACAGTTGTAAGGCCGCCCTAACATCCCAGTTCTGACCTGAAACAAAAATATTTCTAATCAGATGAAGGTTTAAAGTTCTGAGGTAGATATTTACTATCATAAAAGAATATTACTGTTCAGAGTTCAAATAATTCACATAATTTTTTTTTACACATTTCATATTTCTAGTTACAACAGCACTGTAATGAAAGCATATCTTTATGTAAATATCTTATATAAATTAAATAATTATAAATGTTCTCCAACTTGCAGGACCACCACAAATAGGTGCACCTGCAGCCCGACAGTTGTCAACAATGGTCCACGTACCCTCCCATAGGTCTCACCATGAAGAAACATTTTGCTGTTGTCAGTCCCTAGACTGTTTGGTCAAGCAGTCAAGTCCTAAGGAATGCCACAGCTAAAACAGGGTTTTCCCACAAATCCTTTATAGTGTATACTGCATCGTTGGCATGCATGATTGTGTACAGTGAAATCTTCCATAATGTGTTATATAGTATGGGGTAAAGTGTTGCATCCTGGACAGCTATCTACAATGTGGTCTTCCAGCCTAATCTGGTAGTTTAGAAGGACTAGATAATGACCACATTTCAGTCTGGCCAGGTGGACTCTGTCCTTACAGAGGAGAGAGGATTCAGAGGGATGGATATCAGGGGGTCTGGCGTGCAGCATTGGTCTTTCAGTTTGTTGATGGAGTACTGACTGATATGATCATGGATATGTTTCTGGAGGCTGGTGTCTGGTGGTTGTGGAGGAAGAGTGTATCTGTGTCTGTATGTGTTGTATTAATCACATAATTGCATTTATTCATCTGCTTAGAGCTATGATTCTGGGATTCTGTCCCTGTGTTTCCATCAGTCAAACTTGGCTTCAAATTCACTTTTGTTGTCTGTATTATTTTTTCACACATATTCAAGAACTCAATGCATCTAAACAAAAAAAATATATATATATTTTTAATATGCTCCAAACACTGCCATTTTCAGTTTCTTTTTATGTCCTCTGATTATTCATTTCACATAAAATCTTTATTATGTCCACTTCTTTTAGTTATGAAGAATAAAACCATATAACCTCTCTTATTTATTCAAATAGTGTATATCTACCTAATTATAATATAGGAGCAGCCCACATGAAGCGGTGGATAGCCTTCCTGCCTTGGACACAGAAGGCTTGTATTTGATTTCCACCAAATACTAGGTAATTGATTAAACCAGATTCTCATGACTTCCCAACCTCTCTCTGTAATGGTAAACATCAGAAATACAAAAGCCAGTGTTATATACCAGTGTTAGAAACTACTCAGTGTGACTTGGATATTTACATTTGTTTCAGAATATATTCACAACCAATGCAATTCCAACCCACCCACAACTTCACGTGTACATTGCAATATATATACAGCCTCACTGTGGTAATACCAGCAAATTTCAAACAACCAGAGCCCCTCACCAATCGCCAAACCCAGCCTATAATCTCCCCTCATCCACAGGGAGGTGTACCCCCAAAAAGAGGCCAGTACTTGGTCTCCAGACCAAGCCCAGAAACTTATTCTACTCACACAAGGAGGTCAGTATCCTGGCACCTGCCTTCCCACTCCTCCTACTATTAGCTGGTGACATAGAAACCAACCCAGGCCCACACAAATACCCTACATGCACAAAACCTACAAACTACACTCACACATCTTTTACATGCAACCATCAGAGCACTTTCCAACACAAATGAATATATAAAGAGATGGAGCTGAAACCATCATACAACACATGTACCAAAAGGTATACCAGCATAAATACATGGAGCAGACAGCTAGAAATGAGCTCTGATGTGCGGCACTTTATCAATAAGTTCAAAGGAAACACCTAGCTTTGTATTTATATTCAGGATAGGGAAATGTGTTTATTGAGTGACCGAAATGATAAAATAGAGTAATTTCACATTAGTGATAAGTAAACAAAATGGAGAATGATGAAGGAGAAAGACAAAAATATAGTGAACCAACAAAGTGAAGATTGGAATTAAGCAGGGTGGAATCACCATTGGGGGTCATACCTAAAAAGTCTTGTAATATGGAAATGCCAAAATCAAGTCAAAGGTCTGATAATAACGTTTTTCAAGGTTTATAAAAGAAAGTGGAATACTAAGTAGAGGTTTAGAATTGGAAAAAGGATCAAGGTTTAAAAATATCCTAAGAAATCAGGATATCACAGAATTGATAAATGAAATTATAGATCTGAAAGCTGAATGCAGCTGAAAAAACTTAATGCTGAAACTAACAGAGAGCTTAATCATCTAAAAATGGAATTAAACAGTCAAAAATGAAAACAAAAGAATGAAAAATGAAGATACAAAAATGAGGATTTGAAAAAAGAAGTAAAAGACCAAATACAAGCATACATACATATATATACCAAAGGCTTTTTCCCCCTTACATGGGGGGTAGCCAAAAAGAAAAAGGCATAGAAATCACTCCCACCCATTTCATTTCCCATATATTCCACTCCCCTCCACCCTCCTATCTTGGCACCTCCTGGATGAGGGGACATCCCTGCATCCTGTCCACTGCCCTGGGTCAGAAGCAGTGTTGCAAGACACAGCACATCCACAGCAAGGCCGCTTCATAAATTCGGCGACCCCCCCCCTCTCCATCCCCTCATGCAGGAAAGGAGAAGATGGGGAGAAATCCCTTCGGGCAGCATCAAATTTTTTCTCATACATACTTCCTCAACCCCCATCTCCCACCCACTCCACCTCATGCATCACAGCTTCATCTATACACAACACTTCTCCATTCACCTCTATCTTCTGTCCTCTCCTGTCCTTCCTCTGAAGACATTCCTCTCTTTTGTAAAGCCCTTTTCACCCCATCAATCCATCTCATCCTAGGATGCCCCCTCATATTCACTCCTTCCACCTCTGCCTTCCACACTTCTTTTACTAATCTTTCTTCACTCATTCTTTCCATGTGTCCAAACCATCCCAATACTCTTTCATCAACCCTATCTCCCAACTCCCTTTCCACACCTGTTCTCCTCCTCACCTCCTCATTTCTCTATCTAGCCTAGTAACCCCTATCATACTTCTCAGACATTTCATCTCAAACACATTCAAACTCCTCTCTTCCTCTCTCATGTTCCATGTTTCTGCCCCGTACATTGCTGTTGGCACAATCATTCCTTCATATAACCTCCTCTTAGCATCTATTCCCAGATGTCAATTTCTCATTACACTTTTTAATCCACCAAGGCATTTACTCACTTCTCTCAATCTACATTCTACCTCCACCCCAACTCCTCCCTTTCCTGTCACATTCGCACCCAAGTATCTGAAACTATCCACTTCCTCCAGTTTCTCACCCTTAATGCTCACTTCCAGCCTACTGTCACTCTCTCCCCTTGTACATCTCATCACCTTACTTTTGCCCACATTTATCTTCAGCTTCCTTCTTTCACACATCTTCTCAAACTCTGTCACTAAGTTCCTCAATCCCTCCTCTGATCCTGCTACAAGCGCAGTGTCGTCAGCAAACAACAGCTGGCTCACCTCCCACTTTTCTCCATTTTCTTTAATCATCTCCAATCCCTGACCCACTACCCTTGCATTTACCTCTCGCACCACCCCATCTATGTAAAGATTGAACAGCCAGGGTGACATAACACATCCCTGACAAAGTCCCACCTTTACCTCAAACCATTCACTCTCTCCATTTCTAATCCTAATGCAAGCTCTACTACTATCATAAAAACTCTTGACTGCTCTTAACAGCTTTCCTCCTATCCCATATATCTGCAGTACCTCCCACAGTGCCTTTCTGTCTACCCTGTTGTAAGCCTTTTCCAGATCCATAAAAGCCCAAAAAACATCCTTACCTTTTCCTAAAGCTTTCTCACATATCTGTCTTACCACAAAAATCTGATCTACACATCCCCTGCCTGTCCTTAAACCACACTGTTCCTCACCAATTACTCCCTCTGTTCCTCTCCTAATCCTCTCAATCAAGACCCTCCCATAAGCCTTCCCAACTACACTCAACAAGCTGATCCCTCTGTAACTACTACACTCACATTTGTCCCCCTTTCCTTTGTAAAGCGGAACTATACAGGCACTCCTCCAGTCCTCTGGCACTCTACCCTCTCTTAAACAAACATTAAATAACCTCACCAGCCAGTCCACCATAACTGTACCTCCTTTCTTCAGACATTATGCATGGCATCCATGCAACCCAGATGCCTTACCTGCTCTCATCATCTTAACAGCTGTTTCACTTCATCTTTCCCTATTTCTCCTCCATTTTCCTCACTCATCACTCTCATTTTCTTAGTGCTTCTCACTGCAACTACCTTTCCCTCCCTATCCTCCTTCACATTTAGCAACTCTCTAAAACACTCTGCCCACCTTCCTCTCACTGCCTTCTCTTCCATTATCATCTGTCCATCTGCACCTTTTACCTTTTCTTCTCTACTTGATTCGCCTCCTCTTCCTCTTTTAACTTCCTTCCAAAACATCTTTTTATTACTTTCAAAAATTTCTGTCATACTCTTTCCCCATTTCACATCTGCTCTCCTCTTTGCCTCCTTTATCTTATGCTTTACTTCCCTTCTCTTTACTTTGTACCACTCATATGATTCCCTCGTCCTAATTTGTAGCCAATCTATGAATGCCTACTTCTCTTCTACACCCTTCTTTGCTTCCTCATCCCACCACTCACTACCCTTCTTTCTATTTCCTCCTGCCCTCCTTGTTCCACACACCATCTTTGCACACCTTATGACTCCCTCCTTGAACCATCCCCATTCCTCCTCCACTCCTAGTTCTACTCTATCCTTTACTCTCTCCCACTCCTCTCTCAACTTCTTCTTATACTCATTCTCCTTTTTTTCTCATTTAAGCAGTTCACTTTAAGTACCTCCCTACCCTCTGCCCTTTTCCTCTTTCTCCACCTATTCTCCACTCTCAATTTACCTTCCACCAGGAAATGATCTGATATTCCCCCACTTTCTCCCCTTAGAACATGTACATCCTTAAATCTTCCTACCATACTCCTGGTCACCACTATATAGTCCATTAACGCTCTATCTGCCACCCTTCCATCCACCACCCTCTCCCATGTATACTTATGCTTGACTTCCTAAACACTGTATTTGCTATCATCAACTCTTTCAAGACACATCTCCACCATCAATTCTCCACCAAGACTTTTACCTGGAACTCCATACTTCCCAATCACTCCGTCAATTGGTTCATTTCCTACCCTAGCATTTAGGTCTCCCAATACAACTACATTGACATTTCTCCCTAATCCCTCTATGCATTCATTTATATCTACCCAAAATGCCTCCCTTTCCTCTATGTTCTTCTCACTGCCAGGCCCATACGCACTTACAAAAACCCACATCTCCTGTCCCAGCTTCACCTTCATCCACATCAACCTTGATGACACCTTCCACTCCACTACATGTTTACTTATGTCTTAACTTACTAGTATAGCCACCCCTTCTCTCCCTCGTCCCCTCTTCACTCCTGAGTACCTCCCAGCTACACTCCCAAACTCACAGTTGCCCTTTCATTTCATTTTAGTTTCACTCAAAGCCAGTACATTCATCTTTCTTCTCACAAACATACTGCCTATCTCTTCCCTTTTACTCTCATCTGTACCACATCCACACACATTAAAAGACCCAAACCTTAGGGTACTGGTTGGAAAACTCCCAGACCCTCTTATGCCTTTACTTTCTTTTTTAGGAATGTCCCCTTTTGGGGCTACAGGTAGTAGGACTCATAATCCCATCCCCCGTCCCTTTTTTGTCACCTTTTACGACTTGAGTGGAAACACTTGGTGGCAGTATTCTTTTCCCCCACCACAGGGTAGGTAGGCAAAAAAAGGAAATGAATATTCAGAGAAATGGTACAGGACAGTAACAAGGGGTTGGGGGACAGCATAACGGAGGGACAGTCATAATATGAAAGTGTCATTATTTCTCTATGTACAGAGTTTTCCTCTATCACAGACAAAATGGTGTGTGGCTCTGGTCCATAGGGGCACCCCATATAGACCCTAAAGTATCAACTGCATGCTACTTTGCCACAATAACATGCAGCCAATAAAGTGACCAATAAAGTTGGAGAAACAGAGACAGGTCTCCAAGAAATAAAAAAAATCAATGGAAAGTGGAACATGAAAATTAAAAAATAACTTTTAAAGAAATAGTACAGCAACAAGAGGAAGAAAAGGCTAAAGAAACAGTAATTTAAATAATTATGGAAAAAGAGAACTAGGTCAGAGACACAGTGGATAAAAAAAGTGCATAGTGGTTTATGGTATTAAAGAAAAACATAATGTAGGTAGATACCAAAGAGAAAAAGAGGAGAAAGAAACTGGAAAAGAAATTCTGAAAGAGATACAAGAGGAGGTACAAGCAATGGAAAAAGAAATTGAAGTAAATAGAATAGGACAATACTCTAAAGAAAAAATAGACCATTAAAAATCAAACTAAGGTCTCAAATGACAGTGGAAGTACTATCAAAAACAATAAAGTTGGCAAAAACTGAAACTTACATAACTGTAGGGATAAAAATAAAAATAAATAAGCAATGAGGAAAGAGAGAAAAGACACTAAGAAATTATATATATATATATATATATATATATATATATATATATATATATATACATATATATGCAAAATAACCACAGGAGAAGGGAAACTTGTAGACAGTGAGTACTTTCGTATAATACATCTTCAGACTAAATGACAGAGATACAGAGTTGGGTTTAAATGTAAGTATCAGGTGGCAACCATTGGGGGGGAAGAGGGGAGACAATACAATGTGAGGAGGGGGGATGACCTGACCTCTGTCAACCTGACCAACACATGAGGCTCAATCTGGCGGAAAGATCTTGGTGACCATTTTAAGTTTATATTTCTATCAAACGTGCCTGATTTTAAGCAGGATTCTATCATATTTCTTTTTTGTAGGCTTTTTTCTTTGGTTAAAATTGTTGCCTTAGACCAATCAATATGATGGTTGTATAATGCTTTATGTTGAAATAACGCATTATTTTCCTGGGCAGATCTCACACTATATGTTGGGAAATCCTTGTTTCCAAGTTTTTCCCAGTTTGTCCAATATACAATTTTTACAATCTTGGCAAGATTGTAACAAATTTTATATTGGACAAACTGGGAAAAACTTGGAAACAAGGATCTCCCAACATAAATATAGTGTGAGATCTGCCCAGGAAAATAATGCGTTATTTCAACATAAAGCATTATACAATTATAGAGACATTCTCCAACATCTACAAGGAAATCATCATCAGAGGCAATTCTCCACCCACAACAACACAGAGATGTTGGACTACCCTTCTCCACCACTGCATGAGTTGGACCATCTTCCCCTTCCTCTGACATCCCATCAAGCTCCATCCGATCATCACTACGAAGCCAGAGATTGTTGCGACATCCACTCACTCCACCACTCACTGCATCTAAGCTGCACAAGATTCTCTCACCCTTTATCTCATTCTCATATAATCCACATCTTAACTGCATATATTCTAACTTCCCTTTCCCACAACCACTTACTAATTGATTCCCCTGTTTCCAGCAGTAAATCCTTCCATCTCGTCTCACCCCCTCTGCACCCCCACTGCAGCATCACCACCATACTCCAATATCACATTGGCTAAGTAGATATTTTTTCAATTTTTTTAGTGCCACCTGGGAGCAACAGTCTCCATGCATATTTTTCTTAATACATGAACATGTCCAAAGCCCTCTCTAACTCAACATTCCTACCCTATACACAAAGCCAAGCTATGTCTCCACCATGTCTCCCCCCTTCTACTTCCAACTCTTCAGACAATGCAACTATTCACAACACCATGACAACTCAAAATCTCATCACTGTAATTCAGGACAAGAGAAGTTTACCACTTTTTGATGGTAGGAACATTCCTGTACACACCTTCCTCACTGAAGTTAACTCAGAAATACTACATAGGAATGTCACAGACAACAAAACAAAGATATCCATTCTAACATCCAAAATTGACAAGAATAACACATTAGCTGGTGATGTCATTCAGTCTTACTTGTTTGAGGACACTCATTCATTTGATACATTTGTAGAACATTCTAAAAGGTCATTTGTGGCTTTTGAGCCACTTGGAGCACTTTCCCCCTTATACTCTCTTGCAAAAACGTACAATCATGGCCCACACACCACTAAAGAAAAGACAGTCAAAACAGCTTCGGTCGGACACGGTCGGAGCAACACGCATTTTCGGAGCGCTGGCTTACGAGCGAAAATATAAACAACAAACGATCAGCGGCGGCCTTTTTGTTTATACGCGGAGTGGTAAGCTGTGCATTCGTGGTGAAACAATGTAGGTCGAATTTGTATCTCCGTTACTTTCTTTTTTCATTTTTTTTTTTTATAGTTCTTAAATGTGGAAACCCCTAAATCCAAGGACGCAACTAAAAGAAGCCTGGAGGAAACTAAAATCGAAACTCCACTAGGAGTAGTGAGAAAAAAATCATGCTTCGCTTCAACACCAAGAGAATATCAAAGACCAGACGTAAGTAGATTTTCTGGGTTTGAAAGGGAAGGAAATGGATTATTAAGAATAGAGATGGATAGAGAACCCAGATACAGGAACATAATGAGGAGTAGAGATCTAAGTGATATCGTAGACGAACTATTAGAACTTAAAAGCGAATATAAGATAATGTACCAGGAAGTATCAAACCTAAGGAAAGCCAACGAGGAAAACAATAGGGAGATAGACGAGTTGAAAAAGGAATTAAAACAGCTTAAGGGTGAGAATGAGAGGTTGAAAAGTGAGGATAATAGTAGGAACGAGGTTCTGAAACGAGAAATCAAAAGTCAAATGAAAGAAGTGACCGAAAAGGTGGAGGAAAGAATTAGGGAGAACGACCTACAGGAAATAAAAAAACAGTGGAAAATTGAGAAGGAAAGTCAGGAAATATCTTTAAAGAAAATAATGGAACAAGTAAAAGATAATACAAAAGAAACTGTAATTCAGGTTATTAAAGAGAAAAGTAACCTAGTTAGGGACACAGTGGATAGAAAAAGATGTATAGTAGTCTATGGCATTAAAGAAAAGCACAATGTACCAAGATACCAGAGGGAAAAGGAAGAAAAAGAGATTGCCAAAGAAATACTAAAGGAGTTACAAACAGATGAGTTAGGCTGGGACAGAGAAATAGAGGAAACTCATAGAATGGGCAGGTACTCTAAAGATAAGCTATATAGACCATTAAAAGTAAAACTTAGATCGCAATCAAGTGTAGAAGAAATTTTAACTAGAACAATGAGACTAGCAAATAGTGAACAGTACAAAAATATATGGATCAAAAAAGAAATGAGTGAGGAAGAAAAAGAGAAAGAAAAGGAACTTAGGAATGAGGCAAATGAAAGGAATGAGAATAGAACTGAAAAAGAAAAGTAGTTTTTTTTTTGGAGAGTGATAGACATGAGGCTGAGGAAAAAGTACATAGAGAAAATGGAAACAAAGAAGACAGAAGGGGAGGAGGAGAAAGGAAACTAAAAATAGCTTACACAAATATAGACAGAATAATCTCAGGAATAAACGAATTAAATGATTATCTAGTATTAGAAAAACCAGACATAATGGGAATTGTAGAAACCAAATTAAAGTTCATACTAACACCCCACACTGTGGGACAAGGAGAATACAACTGTTGGACAAAGAATAGAAAGAACAAACAGGGCGGAGGAGTTCTAATTTTGGCCAAGAAAGATTTAACTGTAGCAAAAATAACTGAAGGAAAAAATAATGTAGAATCAATTATAGTACAAGTCGAAGGTAAAAATAAATGAAGAAAAGAAAATTTGCAGTGGTATATGTACCTCCTAAGACACAAGCCTGGTCAGAGAGGGATCACGCTGAGTTACTAGATGATACAAAGGAAGAACTAATTGAAACACTGAAGGATGGAGGAAATACAGTAATTATGGGGGACTTTAATTCAAAAGAAATATGCTGGGAAGATATGACAGTGAAAGGGGGAGAGAAACACTGGGGCAATGTACTCCTTGACTTGACCATTGAATACACAATGACCCAGTGGATTAGAGAAAATACTAGATATAGAGGAAATGAAGAACCGTCAATATTGGACTTAATACTTACAACAGAACCTGAGATAATCGATAATATTATTTACAAAACTCCGATAGGAAAAAGTGACCATGTACTAATAGAAATGGAATTGAAAGAACAACCAGACCAAAGCAAAAATGTTAAACATAGAATAGGAAGACCCATGTATAACAAAACAAACTTTGAGAAACTTAAAACATTCTTTCGCAATGCAAACTGGGAAAAATTCCAAAACGAAGATACAGGGATAGAAGAAAAATGGAACATACTAAAAGAAATTTATAATGAAGGAGTGGACAAATTCGTATCACAACAAAAAATGGAAAAGGCATACATAAAGAACTGGTACAACAAAAGATGTAGAGAAGCAAAGGAAAAAAGGGACAAAGCTTGGAAAAAATGGAAAAGAGATAAGAAACAAAGCAAATGGCAAACATACATCAAACTAAGAAAAGAGAAATTACGAAAAAAAGATAATAGACAAATGTAAAGAACCCAAACTATTTTACAAATATGTAAATGGAAAACTGAAAAACAAACAAGAAATAGAAAAACTGCGCCAAGATAAAAAGGAATTTACAGAAGAACTGGAAATGGCTGAAATAATGAACAACCACTTCAGATCAGTATTCACAATAGAAAACTCGCCTAACAGTGAAGTTAGAGAGAGAGAATTATCCCCAGCAATGAAAGAAATAAACGTAACACAAAAAGAAATCAGTGATCAAATTAAAACCCTGGATGTCAGAAAATCACATGGCCCAGACGGAATAGCAAACTGGATACTGAAAGAATGCATGGAAGAATTAACTGACAAAATATATGATATAATTAAATCATCAATTAAAGAAGGAAAAAGTACCATTGGACTGGAAAAAAGCAAACATTGTACCAATTTATAAGGAAGGTGATAAGGAAGATCCATCTAACTACAGACCGGTCTCACTAACAAGCACAATAGCAAAAGTTTGTGAAAGAGTGATCAAAAACAGATGGGTTAAGTACCTGGAAGAAAAATCTATACTGAACCCAAATCAATTTGGATTTAGACAAGGGAGATCCTGTACAACAAATCTGATTTGCTTTTACTCAAGATTAGTAGACATAATAGAAGAAAGAGATGGATGGGGAGACTGTGCTTTTCTGGACCTGCATAAGGCATTCGATAAGGTACCTCATAGGAAACTAATAAATAAGATAGAGTCAAAAGGTGGCATCAGAGGAAAATTATTGGAATGGATGAAAGACTTTCTGATTGGGAGGAAAATGAGAGTTGTAATTAGAGAAAAATTCTCCAACTGGGAAGAAGTAAAAAGCGGGGTCCCGCAAGGATCAGTACTGGCACCGATCATGTTCGCTGTAAACATTAATGACATGAATGAAGGCGTGGAGTGCTATATAATTTTTTTTGCAGATGATGCAAAATTACCTAAGAAGGTAAAAACGGAAGAGGACTGCAACTCATTGCAACAAGATCTGGACACTATATGGAATTGGACTCAAAAATGGGAAGTAAAATTCAATATTAAGAAATGCAGTATAATGGAATTTGGAAAGAGTAAAAATAGAATATCAAAAGATTACAGAATTGGGGAAGAAAAAATAAATAAAACAAACTATGAAAAAGATCTTGGAGTGATGATTGGAAAGGACATGAAACCAGATAAGCATATAAACAAGATGTTCGGAGAAACCTACAACTTATTGAGAGCAATCAAAGTGGCATTTACCTATATGGACGAAGAAATGATAAGGAAAATAATTACTACACTAATAAGACCAAAACTCGAGTACGCAGCATCACTTTGGACACCCAGTACCAAAAAGAATATTAAGAAACTAGAAAGATTACAAAGAGCGACAACAAAACTAGCACCGACACTCGCCGAACTAACATATGAGCAAAGACTATCCAAATTGAACCTACCAACTCTGGAACAAAGAAGAGAAAGAGGAGATTTGCTAACTATCTACAGAATAATGAAAGGAATGGAAGTTTTAGACAGGAACGACCTATTATTGTGGGACAACGGTAAAACAAGAGGACACGGAAAAAAATTGAAAAAGGATAGTTATAGAAAAAACTTGAAAAGGAACAGTTTCCCACACAGAGCGATAAATACATGGAACAAATTAGACAACAAAACAGTATGTGCTAACACTATACAAGATTTTAAGATAAAACTTGATGCGGAGAGATACAAAGACGGGTCACCACGAGCATAGCTCCCCTCCCGTATATTACAACTAGGTAAATACAACTAGGAAATTTAAGAGCGAACTCTGAGAAAGTCTCAAAAACTTAGACTGGGTCTCAAACAACACAGTTTCATTGGATAACATAGTCTCCCTCATTGCATACTTTCACCTTCTCTCACAACTACACCCAGACACACTCCAGAAAGCAAACAACATTAGATTCACACCAGGTATCACATTAGGCAAGTTCTCACAGAAATTCTCTGACACAGAACAAGTTATCACATAGATACAAAGTCAGTCAGTACCCATAGCACCAACACATACGATAGCACAGGTCTTTATTTTTTCTTTATATCAATTACTCCAAAAATGGAAGAAAATAATGGTGATTTAAGGAACAAAAAACCAACAAAGAGATGCCTGAACATAAATAGGGTGGAATCACCACTGGGGGCGATACCCAAAAGGACATGCCTGAATGAAACCCCAAAGATGTACCAAAGGTTTGGAACAAAATTATTTTCTGGTTTTGACAGAGAGGGTGGAACTATGAACAGAGGGATAGAAATAGATAGAGAGCCCAGGTATAAAAATATGAGAAATAGAGAGCTCAATGATTTATTACGTGAAATTATTGAATTAAAAAGTGAGCATAAGGCAATGTATATCGAGATAGTCCTACTTTAAAAGGAAAATGAAGAGACCAATATAGAGCTTGATTATTTGAAGAAGGAACTAAATAGGATCAAGGGAGAAAATGAAAGACTGGAAAATGAAGATATAAATAAAAATGAGGCATCAAAAAAAGAAATGAAGGACCATATACAGGCAGTGACCAAGAAAGTGGAAGAGAAAATCAAAGAAAATGATTTCCAAGAAATAAAGAAACAGTGGAAAGTAGAACAGGAAAATAAAAAAAAATTATCTTTTAAAGAAATAGCAGAGCAACAAGTCAAGGAAAATGCTAAGGAAACTGTAATCTACTATAATAAAGTAGTAGCCTCTGTCTGTCTGTTTGATCATGAAATCCTCCTAGGGTTTTGCAGATAGACTCCCATAACCTATCCCTTCAGGTACTTGGATAACTATATTATATATATAAAAATGAAAATGGTCAAAACTAAAATTTTTGAACGAAAGTGCGTGACCCGAACAAAAGGTAACAGGGGGTCATGGACCGGGGTGAGTGTTTTAACAGTGATCTGGCGCGGGGACGGTCTGGAAGAAAACGATTTATACGGTTACTATACACAACAACATGAAGACTCCCTCGGGAGATTTTGAAGACTCTTTCGTAAATCCCGTGGAATTTCCATTTATTCAAAGCTTAACGTGTGACGTCATGTCGCGTTGCTTTCTGAGCTCCTAACAGAACTTCACGAAAATAAGGAGATAAATAAATAAATACACAAATAAATAAACAGTATTCAAACGTCTATAAATGTTTATTGTGACATGACATAAACGATTCAAAAATCTTTTTTGCCTTTATAATTGACCTAACGAAAAAGAGAAGGAGAGATAGAGAGAAAGAGCGAGAGAATTTGACGACACCGTCGGGAGACTTTGACGACTCCTTTTGGAGACTGAAGGCTCCTTTAGGAGATTTTGAAGACTCCTTCGTAATACTTAAAAGTTGAATAACCGTGGAATTTCCGCGGGTCCTATGTGACATAACATAAACGATTAAAAAAATGTATTGCCTTTATGATTGACCTAACGAGAAAGAAAGAGAGAAAGAGAGAGAGAGAGACACACGACGGGAGAATTTGACGTCGGGAGACTTTGACGACTACTTCTGGAGACTAGAGACTCCTTCGGGAGATTTTGAAGACTCCTTTGTAATATGTTACGAAATAGCAAAAATTATATGTACTCTAATGAAGAGCGAGCGAAGCGAGCTACGCCATAGGCTAAGCACACCTAAGCACACAACAACATGGGTGTATTCTTCTAATATAAAAAAATTTAATGGTTGCTTACGCCGTCCGGTGGTAATTCGGTCACACCTTCCCGTTTGGTGGTAAATCGGTTACACCGCCAACTACGGTGAAGAACTCGAAGAAGAAGAAGAACTCGAAGAAATCGAAGAAGAGGAAGAACTCGAAGAAGAAGAAGAAGAAGAAGAAGAAGAAGAAGAACTCGAAGAAGAAGAAGAAGAAGAACTCGAAGAAGAGGAAGAAGAAGAACTCGAAGAAGAAATCGAAAAACTCGAAGAAGAAGAACTCGAAGAACTCGAAGAACTCGAAAAAGAAGAACTCGAAGAACTCGAAAAAGAAGAACTCGAAGAACTCGAAAAAGAAGAACTCGAAGAATTCGAAAGAGAAGAACTCGAAGAAGAACTCGAAGAAGAAGAACTCGAAGAAGAAGGAGAACTCGAAGAAGAAGAACTCGAAGAACTCGAAGAAGAACTCGAAGAACTCGAAGAAGAACTCGAAGAAGAATTCAAAGAACTCGAAGAAGAACTCGAAGAAGAATTCGAAGAACTCGAAGAAGAACTCGAAGAACTCGAAAAAGAACTCGAAGAACTCGAAGAAGAACTCGAAGAACTCGAAGAGGAACTCGAACTCGAAGAAGAACTCGAAGAAGAACGCGAAGAAGAACTTTATTTTCCAAAAAAGGGGCGTAGCCCAAGGCGCGCAGCGCCCGCGCCTAAGGCGCAGCGCCGCAGGCCAAGTGTGAAGCACCAGCGGAGAAGGTACGAAGAAATCGGCATTTCTGGAAGTGGGTTACTGATGTGAAGAAGATTGAACCTTCCAACCTCCTACTCCGAAAATATTTACGAAATATTGCCAAGAGAATCTTTCCCAAATGTTAACAAGAGAATCTTTACGAAATATTACCAAAAGAATCTTTACGAAATAACGCTAAGAGAATCTTTACGAAATATTGTCAAGAGAATCTATATACATAAAAACGGAATTACGGAATTCTGACAAAAGAATCTTTACGAAATATTAATGAGAAAATATTTGCGAAATATTGCCAAGAGAATATTTACCAAATGTTAACAAGAGAATCTTTACGAAATCTAATATAAAAAAAAATAATGGTTGCTTACGCCGTCCGGTGGTAATTCGGTCACACCTTCGCGTTTTGTGGTAAATCGGTTACACCGCCAACTACGGTGAAGAAGAACTCGAAGAAGAAGAAGAACTCGAAGAAATCGAAGAAGAAGAAGAGGAAGAACTCGAAGAAGAAGAAGAAGAAGAAGAAGAAGAAGAAGAACTCGAAGAACTCGAAGAAGAGGAAGAAGAAGAACTCGAAGAACTCGAAGAAGAAGAAGAAGTAGAACTCGAAGAAGAAATCGAAAAACTCGAAGAAGAAGAACTCGAAGAACTCGAAGAACTCGAAAAAGAAGAACTCGAAAAAGAAGAACTCGAAGAACTCGAAAAAGAAGAACTCGAAGAACTCGAAAGAGAAGAACTCGAAGAAGAACTCGAAGAAGAAGGAGAACTCGAAGAAGAAGAACTCGAAGAACTCGAAGAAGAACTCGAAGAAGAAGAACTCGAAGAAGAAGAACTCGAAGAAGAAGAACTCGAAGAACTCGAAGAAGAACTCGAAGAACTCGAAGAAGAACTCGAAGAACTCGAAGAAGAACTCGAAGAAGAACTCGAAGAACTCGAAGAAGAACTCGAAGAAGAACTCGAAGAACTCGAAGAAGAACTCGAAGAAGAACTCGAAGAACTTTATTTTCCAAAAAAGGGGCGTAGCCCAAGGCGCGCAGCGCCCGCGCCTAAGGCGCAGCGCCGCAGGCCAAGGGTGAGGCACCAGCGGAGAAGGTACGAAGAAATCGGCATTTCTGGAAGTGGGTTACTGATGTGAAGAAGATTAAACCTTCCAACCTCCTACTCCGGAAATGAGTCATCACCGGAAATACAAACTCCCGGGGACACATCTCACTCAGACTCAGAGAATCTTTACGAAATATTACCAAGAGAATCTTTACGAAATAACGCTAAGAGAATCTTTACGAAATATTGCCAAGAGAATCTTTATACATAAAAACGGAATTACGGAATTCTGACAAAAGAATCTTTACGAAATATTAATGAGAAAATATTTACGAAATATTGCCAAGAGAATATTTACCAAATGTTAACAAGAGAATCTTTACGAATCTTCTAATATAAAAAAAAATAATGGTTGCTTACGCCGTCCGGTGGTAATTCGGTCACACCTTCGCGTTTTGTGGTAAATCGGTTACACCGCCAACTACGGTGAAGAAGAACTCGAAGAAGAAGAAGAACTCGAAGAAATCGAAGAAGAAGAAGAGGAAGAACTCGAAGAAGAAGAAGAAGAAGAAGAACTCGAAGAAGAAGAAGAAGAACTCGAAGAACTCGAAGAAGAGGAAGAAGAAGAACTCGAAGAACTCGAAGAAGAAGAAGTAGAACTCGAAGAAGAAATCGAAAAACTCGAAGAAGAAGAACTCGAAGAACTCGAAAAAGAAGAACTCGAAGAACTCGAAAAAGAAGAACTCGAAGAACTCGAAAAAGAAGAACTCGAAGAACTCGAAAGAGAAGAACTCGAAGAAGAACTCGAAGAAGAAGAACTCGAAGAAGAAGAAGTAGAACTCGAAGAAGAACTCGAAGAACTCGAAGAAGAACTCGAAGAACTCGAAGAAGAACTCGAAGAAGAACTCGAAGAACTCGAAAAAGAACTCGAAGAACTCGAAGAACTCGAAGAAGAACTCGAAGAAGAACTCTTTATTTTCCAAAAAAGGGGCGTAGCCCAGGGCGCGCAGGCCAAGGCCCCCGAAATATTGCCAAGAGAATCTCCACTCCACTAACATAAAAAAATATTTCTCTAATACGTTAATAATATTACCATGGAAAAAGAAAGTGGTGCTAACAAGAAAAAGAGAATCTTTACGGAATTCTGACAAAAGAATCTTTATGAAATATTAATGAGAAAATATTTACGAAATATTGCCAAGAAAATCTTTACCAAACGTTAACAAGAGAATTTTGATAAAATATTACCAAGAGAATCTTTACGAAATATTGCTAAGAGAATCTTTACGAAATATTGCCAAGTGAAGCGAAGCGAGCTCACCGTAGGCCAAGCACACCTGGCGAAGCCAGGTCCGGGTGCTTGTTTCATAAAAAAAAAAAAAAAAAAAAAAAAAAAAAAAAAAAATGATTAGGGTTAAGGGTTAAAATTAAGTGGGTTATGGTTAGGTGAGTGATTATTCGCAAACTACTCCTAGGTTTTTGCAGATAGACCCCTATAACCATATATATTCTGAAACCTTATAACCTAAGGTACTTGGAAAACTATCTTTTATTTGTCTGTCTGTCTGTTTGTTCAGGAACTCCTAGTTTTGCATATAGACCCCCATAACCATATATATTCTGATACCCTATCACTTCAGCTACTTGGAAAACTATATTTTATTTTCAAAAAAATATTTTTTTTGGTTAGGGTTAAGGGTAAAAATTAGGTGGGGTATGATTAGATTAGAGATTATTCATGAACTCCTCCTAGGTTTTTGCAGATAGACCCCTATAACCATTTATATTCTGAAACCTTATAACCCAAGGTACTTGGATTACTATCTTTCATTTGTCTGTCAATTTATTTGTTAGTTTGTATGTTCATGAACTCCTCCTAGGGTTTTGCAGATAGACCCCCATAACCATATATATTCTGATACCCTATCACTCCAGGTACTTGGATAACTATGTTTCATTTAAATGAATATATTTTGGTTAGGGTTAAGGGTTAAAGTTCGGTGGGGTATGGGTAGGTTAGGGATGATTCACAATACTTGCAGAAACACGTGGGTGAATTGCCTAGTTAAAGTAATAAAGGAAAAAAAAAAGACTAAGTGGCAAAATGCTAAGGAAACTAATTAAAGGAGAAAAAAATGAGTAAATGGCAAACATATATCAAACTAAGAAATGATTATGTAAAAATATGTAGAGATGAAAAGAGAAAATATGAAAGAGATATAATAGAAAAATGCAAGGAACAACCTAAACTATTTTACAGGTATGTAAATGGTAAACTAAAAAACAAACAAGAAATAGAAAGACTGCACCAAGGGAATTATGAATATAAAGAAGTAGAAATGGCTGAAATTATGAACAATCATTTCAAATCAGTATTCAGTAGAACATAAGAGAGGAAGAGAGAAGGAGTTTGAATGTGTTTGAGATGAGGTGTCTCAGAAGTATGATGGGGGTTACTAGGCTAGAGTGAGAAATGAGGAGGTGACGAGAACAGGGGTGGAAAGGAGTTGGGAGATAGGGTTGATGAAAGAGTATTAGGATGGTTTGGACTCATGGAAAGAATGAGTGAAGAAAGACTAGTAAAGGAGGTATGGAAGGCAGATGTGGAGGGAGTGAACATGAGGGGACATCCTAGGGTGAGATGGATGGATGGGGTGAAGGGGGCTTTGGGGAAGAGGGGAATGTCTGTTGAGGAAGGACGGGAGAGGACAGAAGACGGGTGAATGGAGAATGGTTGTATATGGAAGATGTTGTGATGCATGAGGTGGAATGGGTGGGGGGATGGGGGGTGAGTATGTGTGAGCAAAATTTGACGCAGCCCGAGGGGATTTCTCCCTGTCTTCTCCTTTTATGTATGGGGGGACGGAGAGGGGGGGTCACCGATTTAATGAAGTGGCCTTGCTGTGGATATGCTGTGTCTTGCGACACTGCTTCTGACCCAGGACAGTGGACAAGGTGCAGGGATAACCCGTCATCCAGGAGGTGCTAAGATAAGAGGGAGGGTGGAGGGGAGTGGAGTGTATTTAGGGATGGAATGGGAGGGAATGATTTTATGCCTTTTTCTTTTTGGCTACCTCCCTTGTAAGGGGGAAAAAGCCTTGGTATATGTATATGTATGTATGATAAAATTGGTGAAGTAAAAAAAAAGTGAACTCGGAAAGAGACCTTGGAGTAATAATCAGCAAAGACATGTCACCAGACAAACATTTCAATAAAATAGTCAGACAAACCTTCAACCTATTAAGGTGAAAGTGGTATTTGAATATTTGGATGAGGGAATGATAAAAAAAATATTAGTTACACTAATAAGACCAAAACTGGAGTAAGCAGCAACACTATGGACACCCAATACTAAAAAGAATATACAGTCATTCCTCATTATTTGCGGGTTTTTTAATCTGCGGTTTTGACTATTCATGGATTTTAATTTAAAAAAAAAAAATGAAATAAAGAAAAAATAAATTTTGACCCATTGGAAAGCCACTAATGCATCCCGCGGCCCATGCTGCCCACATGGGCCACGGGCAGCATGACCCACCACTCAGTTCACACGTGTTCTTCAAGGTAAATAATTATAAGGTGAATAATCGCAGAACAATTATTTTTTCTATAGCTGTTCATTCATCAGTTTCCTGTTGATCAGTACCAAATTTTCCCCAATATCAGCAACAGCTTGTCCAAATATAGCAAAAACCTAGACCTATGTTCAAGTGTATCACTCAGAGCGCTAGTGCGTCGACGCAGTGGGCAAGGCCTATCAACCAATCGTTGGCCACAGTTGACTGTCGACTGCGCGCACCGGGCCAGGCCTCACTACAGACTATTGTGTGTATGATACTTTAGAATAAAAATATTTAATTCACCAGAGGTTTTATTACATATATATTTAGTCTGTTTCATTGCCTGCATATTCTAGTGGTTGAATATGATTGTATTTCTTCACTTTGGATCCAGATTTACAATATATTTCACAATATCTGGAGATGTTATCAGCTGCTTTTTACTGATGAGACTGAGCCACGGTGCACTGTTTTGTTGTTGATATTTGTCTTTGAAGTATTTCCTTTTATGACATGCATTAAAAGTTGGATTTTAGCAATGAAGAAGGAGGGTAAGAAATATGAGATATGAAGTCGGTGAGTGAATGGCCCTATTATGGGCCATATTGTATTATTCTTAGTTTATTAAGTGTCATTAATTATACTTGTTAACTGCTGATATATGAGAAGTGAATTTATTATAAGTGGAAGACATTTAAAGCATGTTTCAACTGTTAGTAGAGAAGTGTGGCTAGAATGAATCACGAGAGTGCGAGTTTTGGTGGTGATATTCCATAGATTTTCAATTGTTTTCTCAAAAAGTGTATTTGCTGTTTTAACCATTCACGGGGGTTTTGAGAATGTATCCCCCGCGAATAACGAGGGATGACTGTAAAGAAATTAGAAAGAATACAAAGAGCAATGACAAAGTTGGCACCAAATCTCTCCAAATTAACATACGAACAAAGATTGTCCAAATTGGAAATACCAACTCTGGAACAAAGGAGAGAAAGCGTAGATCGACTGACTATTTATAGAATCATGAAAGGAATTGAAATCCTAGACAGAGATGATTTATTAAAATAGGACAACGGAAAAACAAGAGGACATGAAAAGAAACTCAAAAAGTATAATCATTGAAGAGATCTGAAAAAGAATAGCTTCCCACAAAAGTGATGGATACCTAGAATAAATTAGATAAGGAAACGTGTGTGCAAACACTATTCAAGATTTTAAGAAAAAACTTGATGCTGAAAGATACAAAGATGGATCACCACAAGCATAGCTTCCTTCCCTTATAATACAACTAGGTAAATACATCACATGAGAGCCCAACATACATCACGCATGCGATATCACTCATGACAACGCTCTCCTTCAAGAACACGAATTTTTTGTACATACTGTCACAAACCAGGACACCTCGTTAACACGTGTTATCACAGATATCTGTCACAACCGAACCGATACTGCAAGCATCATGGCATTTGCTTTCACACAACTGATCGTTGCCATAGACAAAAATCCCCAGATAGCTCTTCCACTAGACAGTCATGTGACACATCTGCTAGACATTCAAGTAATCCATCTCCTGCAAGGCATTCACATTACACATCTCCCTTGTGACTACAGGATACAAAGACTCAGTGCACACCTAGGACAGTCACTCCATACAAAGATATTCCATTTGCAACCTTACCAGTACACACCCTAGATATCCCAGACATGTCTTCAGATTCCTTAACTTTCAATGCTAAGTCTAGTAACACCAAAGTGTAAATATTTCTCGACACGGTCTCCCCAGTTAACATCATGACACTGCACAGTTTCCACAGATTCCACACTGAAACAAAACGTATCACCATTTTGGAACCCTCCGATGTCAACCTTTGCAATGGTAAATCAATGGTAAATTTTCTCTAGACATTAGTTTCAAAGATGAGTGCCCTGCCATTCCAGTTACCACCTATGTAGCTGACATCCATTTCCCTGCTGATATCCTCTTAGGTTTAACACTGATGAAGCAATATAATATAATTTACCCTGCTCAACATGGCATCATTTATGCTAATCACTTCCTCCCTGCATTGCCATCAGCAAATTCCCCTAAGTCAACCATATCAACATGGCCAAGCAGGCAAAATCTGATTTAACGCCAAGTAATTCTAGCACAACTGCTCAAACTAACTTTGCTTCATCACACGAGGATGCACCAGCTCATAACTCAGATGGCACCAACACACATACACATTCCAACGACTACCTCTTCCACTTCACTACCAGCTGTAGACATACATTCCAAGCATAATAGATGTGCAAACTCTTCATGCATGTCAAAATCAAAGAAGCTAAGGACAAGACATCCTGTAAATAACATTGATGTTTACATTGCTTACATCTCTAACCACACCCCCACTCCGAAGCTCTCCCCTAAATTCTCTGGACCCTATCCTATCATTGGACATGAATCAAAGAACAAAATTAAAGCACTCAGTTTGCACAATCTTACTGAGACTGTCTTGCATAAAGACCATATCAAAATTGTGCCCCACAGCCTTGACATAGAGACTGTTCCTTACCAAAACCACAGTATTCCTGCAATAGAAGATCATCAACAATCCTCTCAACCAAAACCTCCAGTTCCCCTTTCCCACTATAATCTTAGAAATTGAGCAACAAGTTCATAGAATGTATATTCTTGCCTAGGTGAATGGAAACAATATCTACTTTCCACATGTTCATACTATTGTTCACATCATGTATATTTCCTTATATTCATGAATATTTTAGTTACCACTATTCTTATACCATTTTGTGAATATGTCTTCATGCCCAGGTCCTGCAATCAGGCCTGGTTTGCCTTTTTTTTTTTTTTTTTTTTTTTTTTTTATCTCTGTAGCACCAATATCACTGGGGTCAGTGATAGTAGCAAACTGAGCCATGCTATAGTCAACATTGCAACACTTCGATGACTTGTGCATCTTCGTAGCAGATCATCTTTGTAACTGGATCTCCCTTCAATACTGGCGTGCACTCGTGCGTACGCACAATATGCTACAGCAGGGAGGTGTCATGATATTGGCCAAAAAGGGTCTAAATGTGACAAAGATTATTAAAGGCCAAGGCAATGTAGAATTAATTATGATCAAAATTGCTAACAAAAAGATGAAAAGCAGAAAATTTGTAGCAGCGTACGTACCACCAAAAACACGTGTGTGTGGTCAGACAGCAAACATTCCAAATTATTGGAAGACACAATGATTGTGCTAAACAAGTTACTGAAAGAGGGTGGAAACATAGTAATCATAGGCGATTTTAATGCAAAAGACATAATCTGGGAAGAAATAATAGTTAAAGGGCGAGATGAACTTTGGAGCAACATTCTACTAGATATGACCATCGAATACACCCTAACACAATGGGTTAAGGAAAATACTAGATATAGAAACAATGAGGAACCATCAAATCTAGACTTAATATTAACTTCTGAACCAGATATTGTGAACAAAATGGAGTATAAAACGGCAATTGGAAAGTGACCATATACTAATAGTTTGAATTAAAATTATTATTATTTATTGGGGATTATTTGGCATCAGAACATCTATGGTCATTGATGCCACTATTAATTAGATAAAATATTATTATTTCTATATTGTTATAGAGAGTAGGTACTATACCTTAGAAATATATATTTTAAAAACAATGAACATTTTAATAGATATATATTCAAACTTTTATACTTAACTTATAAATTAGTTATCATTTGAACTGATACGCTGTATTTAAAAGGTTTTAATTAATGCTGCATTAAAGTTGATTAAGAAAATATATAAATAAAATTTAAAACTTGGCATTCTAAATCTTATCAAGAATGCAAATTTCTTTAAGAAAATTAAAAAGGAGATCAATATCACATTCAGCTCATAAAATCTTAATCAAAGTATATCTGCCATTATTATTTTTACAGTGGTAAAAGTAATGTTCTCTAGCCACCATTAGACTTGGGCATTCAACCAGAATATGTTTGTATTTACCTAGTTGTATTTTACGGGAAGGGGAGCTATGCTCATGGTGTCCCGTCTTCATATCTCATTTTATCTAAACTATTTTAAGTTCATGTATTGTTTTTGCACACACCACTTTCTCATCTAACTTGTTCCAAATGTCTATTACTCTGTGAGGAAAGCTGTTCTTTTTCACATCTCTTCTATAGCTGTCTTTCTTGATTTTCTTTCCGTGTCCACTTGTATTTCTTTCATCCCATTTTATTAGATCCTATCAATAATTTCTATGCCTTTCATGATTCTGTAAATAGTTATCAAATCTCCTCTCTCTCTTCTCTGCTCTAGTGTCTGTAGTTCAAGTTTTGCTAGTCTCTCTTCATATGATAGTTTTGAGAGTGTTGGTGCCAATTTTGTAATTGCTCTTTGTATTCTTTCAAGTTTGGTTATACATGTTTTTGTATTTGGTGACCACATCGTTGCTGCATATTCCAATCTTGGTCTTATCAAAATGATTAATATTTTCTTCACCATTTCTTCATCCAGGTATGTAAATGCCACTTTGATTGTTCTTATTAAATTATAAGTTTCACCAAAAATCTTATTTATATGTTTCTCAGGTGACATATAATTCATAATAATGACTCCCAGGTCCTTCTCATTTTCTACTTTTTTTATTCCTTCTCCCAATTTATATGATCCTTCTATTCTTTTTTTGCTTTTTCCAAATTCCATTATACTACACTTTTTGGTATTGAACTCCATCTCCCACTTCCTACTCCATTTCCATACTTTATTGAGATCACTCTGTAGTGACTCACAATCTTCTTCCGTGTTCACTTTTTTAACAGTTTTGCGTCATCTGCAAAGAAGCTCATGTAACTTTCAATTTCTTTATCCATATCATTAATATATAGAGCAAACATTATTGGGGCCAAAACTGTTCCTTGGGGAACACCACTTATTACTTCATCCCAGTTATAGTGTTTGTCTCTTATCACTACTCTCATTATTCTTTCTTGCAAAAAGTCTTCCATCCATTTAAGCAGTTTGCCCTGTATTCCTCCTTCAGTTTCTATGTGTGTGCGTGTGCACGCTATCGACATGTGACACATGTCCATTGCTGATTGGTGAATGACAAATCGCACGACTGGCCACACTCCCTCCCCTCCCTCCCTGAATATTGAAGACAAAATTAATTGTTCTGACATTTCTAGTTTTCTCTTTGATTACTGTAAGTGGCTATGATTTACTATAAATTTGATGCCTATCTTTATGCGAGTCCCAAAGTCCATCATTACTCCTCCTACACCCACCACCACCAGTACATCTCTTCAGCACCGGTAACCAGTGATCATCTTGCTCTGCATCATCGTCTCCATTGAAAAGTATGTGATGATTATTATTTTCTTGTTTACCATGTTTAAAATATTTTTTTTTATGTTTGTGTATTTTATTTTACGTTTTTATGCTGTTCCTTAAATGATAGAGTAGATTTTTCCCATCATTCACAGAGTGGATTATCTAACTTTTCCACCTGAATATTGAAGACAAACTTGATTGTTCTGACAGTTTTAGTTTTCTCTTTGATTACTGTAAGTGGCTATGATTTAATATAAGTTTGATGCCTATCTTTATGTGAGTTTGTCTTATTTTAGTTTTTGTATGATTTTTTGTATTTTTTGTCAGACATAACTATTGAAATTCATAAAAAGAAGTTATTCCTGCAAAACCTTCGATTAACAATCTTCTAATGTAGAGATCTTAGCAAAAGTAAGAGCATAGTTATCAAGAGATAGATGACGAAGCTGTGGAACCGACTGAATTTTCTATATTTTTGGTGGGCATAACCACCAAAATTTATAGAAATGAACTTATTACTGCAAAACCTTCGAGTAACAACCTTTTGCTGATTACACTTATTCAACATTTTTATTTCATTTTATCAAGGAGATAAGTAAGCAGTAGAGGTGAGTTGTGTCTGGCAAGCATGCTGTTGTGATGACATTTTGATTGCAAACATATTTTCATTTAAATTTCTTGTTTATTTTGTAATTCAATATATTCCTAATATCATATGGTGTAGTGGTCTAAGGTTCTGCGAAGGTAATCTTACGGGAGGCCGATAGCAGTAGGTTCGAATCCTGCATGCAACTGTCATAAAAATTATCGGATTGATGTCGCTGTTACTAGCGAATTTCTCTCATAGTTACAATGGCGAAAAGCGTGAAAAGGATTTGTTCCGACCCTTACCCCTTACCATCTGGTGCACTTGGGCCTTGTGTAAAACAGGAATTGGGGTCGCAGATTAGTGATCTTTCCTACCCTCGGGAATCAGTTTGATTCCAGGTTTCAAGGCTTTTAAGTGTCTGATGGTGTAGTGGTCTAAGGCTGTGCAAAGGTAATCTTATGGGAGACCGATAACAGTAGGTTCGAATCCTGCATGCAACTGTCATAAAAATTATCGGAGATATTATATATATATATATATATATATATATATATATATATATATACATATATACATAGTAGAAGCCCTATTCAACGAACTAATTCAGCCAAGGTCCAGTCCGCTAATGTGAATTTTCCGCTAAATTGGAGGTCGTTTTCGACCCCCTAGTTGGCGGAATTTTCCGCTAGCTTGAGCTCATTTCCGCTAACTCTGGTTCGATATTTGACTCCCTACGTAGCGGAATTTTCTGCTATATTGAGCTTTTTTGCTAAATCCTCTCGGTCATTTTCTCATATACTAGAGTAGTCTGGATGGCGTTATTGTTGTGTTGTTGCAGAAAACGTAGTTCGTTGTTATAGAAGTGTTTTTCGTGGTGATTGCTCTCGCGTACTGATTTTGAATTTTCCCATCAACTTACTGTTTCATTACACTCACTATCCGAGTTACAATCTGTGCGACTTACGTCCACCCGTACTTACGACCACATTCAGCAGATGCCTACATGCACATATTATGAGTTTACTGGTTTACTGTACGTTTGCACGTGGCGTCCAACATCCCGTACGACAGTTACGGCAGCACAGCATCTCACCAAGGTTGCGCTGTCTGCCATAATTATGGTATTTCTACCATAATTTAGTGTGTGTCTACCATCTACCATACGATGTCTACCATATACCATAATTTTACTGGAATTGATATTATACCGTATTTCGATTCCCAGTTTCCACCGATAATCAGGGC